>NC_134319.1:29229377-29529377 GCF_964195595.1 Calonectris borealis
CTTTTCCATGCCTGAACATACACACTATTACCTGTGTATTTACAGACCATTTCATAGTTTGGCACAAGAAGTCTGTGCAGAGCTGACCCTAGTACCAAGGAGGAAGAGTAGCCCAGCTTCCAGCCACTGGATATAACTTGGAGTTGTTAAATTTGTATTTACTCAAACTTACTAACTCCAATCTTCAGCATATCCACACAAAAATATGGGTCCTTCATCTCATGTTAACATAATTCATCTTTTCTTTTCTTTCTTGTTTGTTTTTTTTTTTTTTTTTTTTTTTTAAACCAATCAGGACATCAAGCAATTAAGTCACAGATGGCATTTTGTTTTTAACTTCTGTTTACCGAAGAGAAGTATCATGCAGAACATGCAATATGCAGTAACATTCATAAGTACATCTTCAGTCACAATTTAACACACACTTTCACAACCAGCAAGTTTAGTTTACTATACTAAAATACATTGCTTTCAAAAATCCATACAGTCTTCATATGCATTTTCCTTTTCCAAAAGTAATCCTCCTCCTGGGATTCCATCCTTCCCAGCAGTAACAAAAACATCAACAGTACCACAAGCAAGCTAGAAAAAAAATATAAAAATTCATGCATGAATGAGGCTTGATGAACAAGGATTTCACTTCCAAGTTACTGGTTCACTTGAAGTAGTCTCTGTGTGTTGACATATACACACATACAGTTTTTGCAAGCTTAGAAGAATGCTTTAGTACCCCTCTCTCTCTTAAACTGCCAAGTGTGTGTTACTGCTGTGAGCAGATTGAGTGTCCACCTTCTAACAATCAAAGGTTATAAACTTTCAGGAATGCAAGTGCAAAAAGCAGAACAGAGCATAAATTTTACCAAACACCACCTAGACTACGTTTTCTTAAAATTCTGTTGGACATAAAAACAATGTTAAAATTGCAATTTACTTACCTAAGTAAGTTCCTACCAAGATTGGCAAAGGAAAAGGAAAAAAAAGATTTAAGGTTAAAAAAAGGAAAGATTCACATAGTTTAGAATACAGTAGCCCAGCCCCATGCAACAAATACAGAAACACAGACTGTTTTGGTTGTAATGAAACACAGAAGTGATCACAGTTCTCTGTTGGACAGATAAACCTAAGACAACATTAAACAAACAGTAACTCCAAATCAGAGATTCCACAAAGAAGAGCTTTAATTTTGGATGAGTAAGTAGCGGTTTGTTACCCATCTCCTTCCACTAACCCCTGCACATGAACCTCGTTGGATTTGGACAGTACTTCCCAAAATGCTTGGTCTAACAGTTCACATTAATTTGCTTCACAGTACCTCACAGACGATGTGTTTGTTAATGCAAAGCTGTACCTTCTGCCAAGGGTACTTCAAGGACCCTGCTAATACTTTCTGGGCAGTGACATCCAACTACAATGAGTCAGTAGCTACCCTTGAACAAGTATGTTGAGAATGGAGGGCCGCTATCCATCCTGGTGTTGGGTCAATCAATACTATCCACCACATTCCTAAAAGAGCATCACGGTATATTCTGTCTGGCTGCAACACACTAAGTGGTTAAAAAAAGAGGCAACAAAACCATGCACCTCACTGTTTTAGGATTTGCTGATGCAAGCTATGTAAACTAGAAACGACTGAATTATTCACTGTTCTTAGAATTGGGAGTATTACACATCATATATGTATATGTGTGTGTGTATATATATATGATATGTATCACAAATGTAGATGCCACTTAATTACAAGTTCAGGCTTTATACCATCAGAGGCATTTGCAATTCTGCCCTTGCATTGTTATGCATCCATTTCCTCTCATATTAATTACACCTGTTCCCTACCATGCCTTGGGATATGCACTCTCCTCTCACTCACATCAACATTTACATCTTACTCCATGCCATCCCTCATAAATGAAATGGTTTCCACTAGCTGATCCATAGAGCATGATGCCCATCTCCTGATTGCACTTCCAGATCTTTGTCCATAACACCAAAAGAAACTAATCACAGTATCACGGCTAAGCAGAAGGCAAGTGAAAAAAGTTTCACTTAACATCTGAATACAAAATCCTAAGTACAATTCTCAAAATAATCTGTACTTTTGGCATATAATCTAAAGCAAGGAAGTTGCACAGGCACACGGTTCTTGGGGTCTCCAAAAAGCATTTCAAGCAACTTGTCATTCTTACCAGCTGTGCTGCTGCTGGCAAGAAATAGTCATTCCTTTATGAAGCACTGAACATTTTCTCTCTTGACACTAGTCAGCATTACTCTGGTCCGGATATCAACAGCTAAAGCCAGGACTTTTACCCAGTACTCCATGTATCACATTATTCATTAAAGGGACAATACTTCCTGCTATTTACAGTCATTCCTGGATGGGCAGTTCCCTTTGGCTGGTTATCCTCGACTTTGGAAGGGCAGCCAGGGCCACTGTTGATAAAGGCAGAATTTTAATGCAACTTACGCATACAGGTTAAATCCAAATTTTCTGCAAGGTCTAAGTCAGCCAGAAAAAAACTTTGAGATAAGTCTGGTCACCTCCATAGCTGATGCTAGGGAACTTCCTTATACTCCCACCTCGATAGATGTTTTTGATCAAGAACAGTATTTCCACTTTCATGCTCATCTCTTGATAATTAAACTAATGCCATGCTAGGCTGATGAATGCTTCCAGTTCTAGGAGTTCATTCACATTTCCCCAAAAGGAGGTGAGAAACAATGAACCAGAACACATTAAAACATTCCATTTTGGTTTAGAAATCCCCAGCAGCAGAAGCAAGGTATTCCAACAGTTAATTAACCTCACTCAAAAATTTGCAGCTTGTTTCCAGCCAAAGTTTTTCTGCTGTACCTTCTGGCTACTGCAGCTCATTATTCCACTCCTGGCTAGACTAAAAAGCCCTCTATTATTACACTTCTGCTGCTCCTGTCAGCAGAGACAAACATCTACAACTTCCACTTTGATAAAAGCATTTTCCATTATACAGTGCGTTTTCCAGTCCCTTCACCGTTTTCATGGCTCTTCTATAAACCCTCTCCAATTTTCAGCATATGATCTGCTACCATTTTATCAATGCAAGTTTGTTGCTGGGAAAAGCCTTCCCTTTATTTCAGCTACCCATTCATGTTCTCTCTCTTTCTGCCAATTTTAGAGTGCATGTGATGACCCTGAAAAACAAATTTGATTAGATGAAAGCTAACATGGTGTAAAAGAGAGAGGGAAAGAAAAAAAAAAAATCTAACAATGCTCCCTCCCTTCCCCCAGTAGGAATTTGCATAGACAAGAATCACACAGACCCCATAGTGGATAACCGTAAGGAAAAAAGTAAACAGGGTCCAGAACATAAAACATCCTCTGTACGTCTCTAGAGGAAGTTTCATGGCAAATATTGTCAGCCAAGCTCCAGATCATTAATGAAAAAGCAATAAACTAATAAATTTTTAACATCTCACTGTATTCGACAGCTTATGAGACTCCATGTACTTTTCATGCTCCAAAAATAGGAATCTGCAGGAGTTTATCCATGCCAACTTAATGCTGAAGGAGAGCTGGGAAGGCCACTATGCCTAATGACGCCTCCAATGCGATTTAAAGGAGAAGAGGAAAACAAAACAGATGAAAGGACTACACCCTTCTTATGAAATAGAGTGGAGGGAGAGAAGAGAGATGAGATTAAAAATATTTTCCTGTTCTTGGAATTCAAGCACCAGTTGAAACTCTAGGTGCCTGGCCAGACAAATCATATTCAAAGCTTGAAAAAGTTCAGCTCTCCAGGGTTAAGCAGGGTTGATTCAGAAAAATAAAAGTTAAAGATACTTAGCTGGAGTTACAGTAGCAAGAGAAAAAACAAACAAGTAAACAACAAAATTCCAAAGGAAAAATCTGAAGTACTCTTACGAGGTTCAGCAATTTCTAACATTTCCATAATTAGTTTTAACTACTTCTGGCCACAGCCCGCTAACAACAGTCTCCTTTCTTTTTCCTCCTTGATATCTCACCGCCAAGGTTCCCCTTTTCCCAGCCTTTCCTTGCTTCCCATTACTACCTCTCTTCACACAGTTCAACCTGACCAACCCACATCCACACATAGACTAGGTGGTCTTCCATCTCCAACCGCCCCACCCTCACTCATCATTCGGGCACATTTAGGAGCGGTGTTTGCACTTACCAGGAACTTCATTGATTAACTTTCCTGAGGGCTGAATTCTAGCTACCAACCACCCATCGTCCCAAATACCAAGGGGTAGTAGAGCCCCAGACGAAAATCTTCCAGCAGTGCTGCCTTAAGGAACACCCAAAAACCTACACGAACCGTTCAATTTTCAGCAATGTTAAACAGCCCAATGCTAAATGAAGGCAAGTGCCATGGGAATTTAAATGCCTTAGAAACCTGGCCACCGACACATACATGTATAAACATGGATCTTAATGCTTTACACTAAGCAAAAATACTAGCTGCTAATTGGCTCATTCCCTGCAAAGCAATCTCTTGATTTTATATTGCTTTAAGATCTGGCCGTGAAGAAAGCCTTACAAACTCATCACATGCTATCAGCTCACCAACCAGCCATTATTTACGGCATACGTACTTCCCCCACAAGTTTGGAAGTAATAGCCCAGCACCAAAAAGACTTTCATCACCAGCAAAGAGACCTCAGATAAAGCCCACCATACTAGCCGTCCACTGTCATATATCAGAGACTTTGACACAGTCACCTGTCCAAACCATACGATATCTTCCAGGTGCCACCAACACAGCACATGAGCAGGAAACAAAAATCCCTGGATAATTCATATAACATTGCAGTAAGTTAACATCTTCTTGAAAACTATTTCAACATAGGTGGACAAAGTGTCTCCCTGCACTTAAATTTGTGCAGAAAGAGTATTTCCAGTCTCCTCGTTCAGTTGTCTTAACACCAGCTTTTCTTTGCAGTATACTCCTACAATGACCTAAACCAGCCAGTATGCCGCCACGTATCACTAAGGGGAGAGGAAAAACATAAAAATAACAACCCCCCCCCCACCACAATTTCCGATAATATCTATAGGAGCTATGTAAATGAAGCATCTGACTGGTTACAACAATTCAGTTTTACTCTCATTAATCTTTTTCTTCTATTTTAGGTCAGTTATACTAAAAAAAAAAAATCAGTCACTCTGGATAGATGGGTTTATTTCAGTCCTTTCATACTAACTCATTGGCTCCTAAATTCTGGTCACAAGGCTTCATCACTCTCGCTGCCATTCACCCCTTCTTCACAACGGTTCCAACTTGTGCTCTTCCTCTCCTCTGATGTCCTCCTCTCCCTTCCCACCAGCAGCCCCCCAAACTAGTAAGCCTGTATGACGCCATCCAGAGCCAAGAAGAAGACTCAAAACTATGTTCCCAGTTCTGGCACGGCACAGGAAACCAGCATTAGCCATACCCAGAGCCAGCAAAGCTTACCAGCTCACACGCAAGGCAACTGGGAACCTGTGCTAACTGGCACTGGCACACAAACTGGCTCCAGGCCAGAAATAGATCCACTGAACTTCCACCATCTGTTTCCCGGTGCCCAGCAGATCTTGATCCAAATTCTTTAAACCTTGTTTCCTTACAGGTGGTTCCCTTCCCTCTCTGTCTCAGCAAAGCTTCCAGCAACCCAGGGTCAGAAAATATTCCAAATGTCAAAACTGCAGCATGACAAACATCTTCCATTCACAAATAAATCTCAACCAACAAGTTTAAGCTGAACAGCTCACAAGAATATCCAGTTAACACTCACTACCCCAGCAGGTAAACAGATTCTGGGACTGATTTGTACTCTGCTACCCGGCAAATACTACAAATACTACCCCAAGTATTTCAGTGGCTGGCTGAGAACAGACCGAGCAGATAAAGCAGCAAGTGCTCGGTGAGAGCCGGCCCCTGCACAACTACACACATATGCTTCAGAGAAACACATATTCTGAGCAGCCGAACAGGTACTTCACCAAAATCTTCTTTTGGCAAACCGCTCCAGCAACAGTTATGACTGAAATGTATCTAATCAAATATGTATACCAGCAGACAGATGTTTTAAAACACTAAAACAAGAATCCTCCATTTCCAGTAAGTAAACCATCTGAAGTTATCAAATCCAGTGCTCTACGCAGAAAGAGCCTGAGGGAAGGGTCAGTTGTTCTTCCACTTCCCTCCTTTGGGCCACAACATCTCAGAGCTTCAGAATCGTGTCATCTGCTGAGTGACTCAGCAGTCCCCTTTGCTGATGAGGACATTTAGAAGGGAGCAGCAGACATGCCCATAATCAGGTCGTCACTAGGAGCTGTGGAAATTCAGTGAGCTACTCCGCATCTCCATCCCTCATTACTGGACAAAGCTTCCAAGGAAGCCAAACTGACCAAGGCAGCAGGATTTTGTTATTCTTCCCAAAACACAGAAGTTAAAAAGCACATTAAAAACTCAGCAACCCAACATCAAGGTATAAATTCCCAAAGAGAGCAAGACAGTAGAACGACCACTGTCCTCATTCTTATTGTATTCTCCACATGCACTTATATATGCATGCATATAAATATTTGTAACAGTCGTCCACTGTCTCAGCCATTAAACACAAAGCTTAACATCAGGGCATGCAGTGTGGGCCATTTCATGGTAATATGTAAGCTTAAGTTTTTGTGTTTGCCTGTCTCACGATGATATTTGTATATCCTAACTATTCAAAATTGGTCTGTTCTATTGAATTTGGTTAAGTGACATTGTATGTACGTTTCCTGCATTATCACAAACTAAAACTTCTGAGGTCTATTCAGTAGTCAGAACAGATTAATTTTTAACCTGTGGAAATTTTGAAAACCAGTTATACTGTAAATAGAGAAAACACAGTCTCTCACTGGGGAGACTGTCCACTCACAGTGGAAAATATAGAGGCTTGAATTTGGGACTCGATGTGAATACCGTCTTCCATTTCTTTTGGTCGATGTGAATTTAAAGTAGTTCAGGACGCATGAAACTTGGATTTCTTAAAAGTCAAACAGTGAAACAACACCTAGTTTCAAACCAACCATCACAGCTTTCAGCAGCTTCACAAAACTGCTAGAAAACTGTCCTGTCAACTTGAGGAATTGGTAATCAATTCTGAACATAGCACTTCATGTCTTCAGTACGGTTGTACGACTTGTCATCTGCATGTGAAAAGCCTGGAAGGTGAGCAGCACAACCATGGGTGGAAATGGTTACCCAAGGAACACTTAGACATCAACACAGAAGGTGCACACAGACTCATTAGCCACAAAGCAGACAAGCCAGCAGATGAAACTAAAAATCACTCTCCTAGCATAAGCTGAGCGCAGCTTCAAGGTCTTACCCCTGCTAGGCATCAACAGGCGCTTCTTCATGTTGCCTGATAGAGCACAAGTGAACAGAAAAGAGAAAAACATGACATCAGCAACCTGAACAGCAGCAGTTTAAAAAGTTCTTAATGTTAAAACACAAACAGTAAGATATCAAATTTTTGTGATTATATTTTAGTTAAGCCACATATAAAGTTAAAATAAAGGTAAAAGTGAGAAAGATTCTCTGTATCTCCCTCCCTGCTCAGAGTCACCATTAAAACAGCTGTTCCTTTCTCCTGTTAAGAAGAGCTACCCTCCATGTTCTTACTCCCGTTAAGACCATTTGAACAGACCTTTTTATCCTCATCTGAGAAAAAGACTGCACTTTCTCTTCCCCGACACTCTCAGGCAAGAGCAACTCTTCAGAACAAGAGCCCTGGAGTCCGTGCCAGGAACATCCTACATCTATCTCCCACTTCAAACACCTTCCCCTTGCCTTTCATTCTTGAGGAGATGAAGCCCAAACTCCACTGCACAGAGGTGCTCAGTGACAGGGCCAACAAAAGCGAATGCTCTGGTTCTGCGCAAGGCAGGAGCAGGTTTATGCCACGCCAGATCTGGCACATCTGCCTCCCTCAGCTAAGCAGCAGCCTGCCTCTCTCAGTGGCAGGCAGCCTCTGGTAGCTTTGCGGAAAGCCAGGTGATCCACACGTTACAAAGTCACCTGGGAACCGCACAGCTACTACCTACAGGTTAAAAAAGCTGTAAACCTCAAAAGAAAAAGGAAACATCACTGGAAAAAGCTATTAAGGTTTTTTTCATACTACTCATTTAAAAATTGAAAGGAAGTTTCTCCTTCACTACCCTATTTGCAAGGTTGGTCAAGCTAGGCTGAGTTCCACTAGCACAGTAGCTTTATGTGCGTGCACCACCCAGGCAGTACACATCGTGTGTCTCACCCAGAAGGAGAAATGGGACAAGCGACTTCTACAAAAGGAAAAAATTAACCTCCCTCAAGAATAAGAAACTTGGAATTTATATAAAGGACTACAGTTTTCATAATCTCCTTGTATACTGAAAGGACAGAAGAAAAAAACCTATATCGACAATATACATTTTGCAGAAAAATATTTACCATCCATTCCATTGTGTTGTTCATAACTTCTTTTTCCCAGGATAGTTGGGGACCCATTATTAATGACAGGCGTAAACTTAGCAGGAGTCAGATTGTTGAGAGAACTGGACAAGCTCTTTGCAGGATCTGGTTTCGGAGGACAGGGATGAGACTCTGTTGTAAAACAGCAAGGTGGGGTTTTCTTTTATTAGTGAAGATACTGGAATTATAAATCTGAAAACAGCCTGCAAACTTCCAAGGTGACCAAGTATACCTCCCCTTATACACAAACTATCTCAGTCAATAATTTTGACTGGAGATTGCTTTTTATATAAAGCATTTTAAGTACGTTTAGGAATTCACCTCTACTGAAGATGTTAAAACCAATGTCATAATATTATCCTAAAATAAGAATTGATAACAAAAGCTACACTCCAACAATCTGGGATCATTTTCGGGGTGGTCTATAGTAAAAGCCATCTTTGGGCAGTCATGCAACACCCCTAAACTCTGCGGAAATTACAACTTTGCCAGTTTTGCAAGGTTTGTAAAAAATACAATTTCTAAGCTGGCCAAACAAGTGAGGATTCAAAGCACCACCATAAAGAACACACAGAGCCTGAATTCAAACTTTTGGCCACAGCAGAGATCAAGCACACGCTGTTCAACTGAAAAGATTTTGAGAAAGTTACAAGCAACAGCAAATGGGAGCTTCAACCAAGTTTTTCTCTCACAGCCCCAACGGCCAAGTTACATACAACTTAAAGCATATTGAGCACGACACCTCCAAAAATACATTCTCGCCAGTCCATCAGCCTCTCTCCATTTCTTTCACTCCCTTCTCCCAGCTCAACAGTCAAATGGAGACCCTGACACAGCACTAATGAAATCTCAAAATCTACTGCTACATTCTGTACAACTATTAAAAGCAGGATTTTATCCAACAGCAAAACTTCTCCCTTTCTCTCCCTTCTCTCCAAAGGTTTCTCAATCTGTGTATCTCATCAATATACAGCAGAAGTGCAACACTCAACAGAGAAGCAGTAAATATTTAATAAACCCTGAGCCTTACAATATTTAATTAACAAAAACAAAGAAACACAAAATCAACTCCAGTGTTTCTTACCAGAGTAAAAAGGCAATCAATTTCCTTGTTAACGTGGAAGCCTTCAAAGTACCACTGTCCAAGCTAGCTTTCTGTGGTTAGACCCACATTAGACTGCTGTAACAACCTGAGACATGTCTTCAGGGTATCTCTAGCAACTGGCAGCACTAGGGAAAATGATTTTGCATTCATTTGGAGTCAGAGCTGGCATGTCACGTAGCTGGCCTCTTCCAGCACCTAAAACTTACACCAAGGTCTTGGACAGAGCTACTCAGTAGCCCCACAGATCAGCTGATGAGGCCCAAGTCCTTAAGAAAACCGTAAAAAAAAACCCCGAAAAAAAAAAGAAGAAAGTAAAGAATGGAAATACAGTCTCCTTGTCTAGCTCCAGCACACAACAGCCAGCAATGGATTCACAATCTGTGGGACACAGTGCTGTCCTAAACCCGAGAGGCTTCTTGGAGGACGCAACTGTAGGAACTGCCTCCAGACAGCTCAAAAATTGGAACAACGGGACTGACCAATTGTTCCAAAACATTATGTTTGTGCCTCCATCAGCAGATGATAACTTGTCCCCACATACATCAGAGGCCACAGCAAACACATCCCTCGCTTCACTTGAAAAAGTTTCTGATACAGCTCAGTGAGCCCACAGTGGACTGCTGAGCCACTAGATCTGCCAAATTAAATAGGAAAAGGAAAAAGAACAAGTTCATGGGAGGGTTTTCATGTTTTGTTTTTTAATCCAGAACCAGCATCTAAATGCAGAACTAAATGGAAAAAGAAATGGTTAGCAGAATTAGCTAGTAGGGTTTTTTTGTTTGGTTGAGGGTTTTTGTGTTTGGTGGTGTGTTTTTTTGGTGTGGTGTTTTGTTTTTTTTTTTTTTTTTTTTTTTTTTAATTAATACCTAAATACCGGAGTACTGCTTCTAAAGGCTTTCGAACCACTTGCTTTAATAGCAATGGGTTTTCTGATGCCTCAGGTAAACGTGCTGTGCCTGTAAAACAAAGAAGAATAATTAGAGGGTAAAGACATCTAGATATTATAGTAAAACTAAATGAATAACTCAAGTGTCCCAAAAGAGCTTTCCAATCAAAAGGAATTTTATAGGTTGCAAAAGCATGTCTTGGCAACAGGACACAAATGCAGAAGAATGCTAAATGTAATAGCAAACATGAACATTTTAAAACAAACAACAACTCATGAATTTAAGTTATTTGTCTAGCCTGCGATCAGTTAGAACACTCTGCAAGTATAGCCAGATTTTGTGAAACCACTAGCTACGAGCAAGAGAGCGTCTCAAGAAGTTGCAACTCAAACTTTACAAGAAAGGAATCTCAAAGGGCTCCTTTGCAAGTAGGTGCCCAGCTTCATCACTCACTCACATTCTGCTTTGATTGCTGCGCTGTTAATAGGCAGATAGGGATGTCTCGCAGCATGCCAAGGGCGCAAGATATCTCGACATAAACGTCTGGCAATTCTTGTCAGTTTTGTTGTATGGAGATAGAAAGCTTGTCGTGTCTTCATAGCAAACTTGGGACTCCCACTGTTTCGTACTGGCACACCATGAGGACTCTAGAAAGAAAGGAAAAGAAATATGGTTTCTCAAAAATAATTGTTAGAAAGTATGGTTTTAAACAAGAGAAAGAATATCATATAAAATCACTTTCAACTACTGATTCACAGACATAAGAACAGAAACAGTATTACAGATGAAAATATTTTCAGCCCAGCTATTCCCCTTTTCCCACACCTTACCCATCAACATTTGGAATTTTCTTCCAAAATAGCTTAAAGGATAAAACAAAGATAAACATTTTCTCTTCACAGGGAAGTACTTATTTCTGTGCTATCCCAAGTTTTAAAGCAGGGATCAAAAAGCCAGACCTAAAGAATTTACCTGATGCTATCACATGATTTAGTGCTTACAGAGCCAACAGAAAGACTCTCAAACTTTGGGTGCTTAAAGTTGCTCTGGATATACAATGCAAACACCTTATAAAAAAGCATTTGTAAGAGGGAGACGAAAATCAGAAAGTAACTGTATGGCTAAAATATACATCATAAACTCACTTCCCAAAGCAAACTTAGAGCATGCAACAATGTTTTTGTCTCAAAAGTTGCAAGAATTTGTTTTCATTCTTACTCGGAACTCAATGAATGCATTTTTTACAGAGTTGTCAAGTATTCACTGCATGTAATAAAGAATAATACTGAAAGACGTTTCTCTACTACAGAGAGCAAAAGCAGTATTTCTTCATGAAAAGCAATTACATCAACCAATAAAATAATGAAAGTAGTAGTATCTTGTTATCTCAAACCTGCCCACAGTTGGAAAATAGGAGGAAATTTCAGTTTGGGGAGAACAAGATTTTCCCCTCTCTGACTATTTACATACTTTTTAATTAACAAGAGGCATAAGGCTGATAAAACCTGGCAGTTTTCTCAGCAATTAGGTAGCTTCAGAGGGTAAACAGAAGCCTGAAAAGGACAGAGGTTAAACGAAAGAAATAGAATAGAAAGGGAACAATAGCAAAGACTAGGAGAGAGGAAAGGAATTAATCTAAGACGAACATTCAGTGTGCACTATCCTTCTGTCCATGTTATGCAGCTACTTTTTCCAATCGGCTCAACATACGATGCTTCCAGACTGAACTTCCACCAAATTCAGAAAAATTCTGAGAATTTTGGTTTTTAAGTAAAAGGGGAAAAATTCAACAGAAGCAGCTCATACAATGCTTACTCAAAACCTATCCAAAAGGAAGGAGGATTAAATAGGATGAAGTAGAAAACCAAGATAAGGGATCTCTAAAAAGCCACTAGCTATTTGGGGTATCTAATTTTGAATGTGCCTTGGGAAAGGGAACAGTTTCAGTAAATAATTCCTTTATGGAAAAAAAAGTCCTCTTTCCCCTACAGCAAAAATCATGGAAACCGAATACCAGAAACACTGGCTGGCATTTCAGTTTTTTCCATCTTCATTAAGTTATCCCATGCATCTGATGGCTAGTTTGCTAAACAAATCATGTTTTTTTTTCTCAGGGCAATACTTGGCAACAAATTACTTATAGCTGAAGTTAACATGCCAACTTTTGCAAGACATGAAATACCAAACCCAAGGACAACAATGGAGGCTAAAGGCATTCTTTTTGTTGTTAAATATTTAAGAACAGTGAACAATTAGTTAGATACCATGGCACCTAGCTTTCCAGGCAACAGCACCGAGCAGACTGCTTTGCAGATACCTACCAAATTATTGCGGTTTGGTCCTGGTCTCTCCCCATCTAACCGTGTTGGCATTTTCAAGCCACCGTATTTCTTCCAGTACGTCCAACAGGATGCACAGAGGCGACACTGCATGTTAGGGGGACCCCAAGAATACCACTGGTAAGACTGTGTGGCTAGAGATAACAAAGGTGGAAATTATATATACCCTTAAACAGGATCACTTTTCAGAGCTTATTCTTTTCAGAACCATTACAAAAGAAAACCCACACAAAGACAGTGCAAAGCTCAAACAGACCTTAAAAACCTGATGATGGCTTCACTGTCATCACCACTGTTAAATGTACTTGTGATTTCAGCAGAAATAATTATACATATAAATCCCTTTTAAAACATGAACAGAAAAAAACAACTAGCAGGATGGGAGAATTTCCTGCCAATGAAACTGAAAGCTCTCATTTAGCAAGATTGGTAGACAACAATTTCTGCAGAACATGGGAGAGAGAGAGAGGGAAGATTGTCTTCAGGAACTCCCCATACGTTAATTTTACTAAAAAACGTAAGAAATCTGTGACTTGACTTCTTGTATAGTCCTACATTCCAGCATCTCTAAAGGCTCCCCATAAAGGAGCACAATCATTAGAACTCAGTATATTAATATCAGGCAGCAGACCAAATACAATGATATCACATATTTTGAAATCTACTAAAAAATTACAAAAAAATTGTCAAGTTCACACCTTGGTGATTTAAGTCTTTGCTCTACAGCTACCTGCAATTATGTAGGACATTTACTACCTCCCCCTCTAGGACTTCATAATTTTATTTACAAATATAACACCAGTAACCCAAAAAACCCCTTTGCTTAAATGCTGCTATGTCAAATTCTGTCTCCCCACCCTTCCAAAGCCTTCTCTCCCACCCCCCACCACAACACAGCTTTTACTTTACTGTTTGCAACACAGCATTCACGCTCTCTAAGCACAACTGCCATACTAGCATGTCACTTACTATAACAGCTTTCACAGGCCCGTCCTGCTCCCGTGTTCTGTGCCTGTACTCCAGTACCATTTACCACTCCTGGTTTGACATTATTTACATTGATCTGGTTGGGGTTTGGCTTGTTACTTAAAACACAAAGCAAAAAGGAGGACAAACATTAATTAAGGCACGCAATTTCCGATGTGACTTAAAAAAATACGGCCCAAAATGTTTGAAGATTTAAATTTCGTTCATCATGTGGCTTCCAGAACAAGCTGTACTTACCAGCAATCTGACCTCCATGAACACACTGATTCCAATAATATTTAAATAGTGCGGATAATAAAAATAACTGTAATAATAGTCAGATGCCATAGTCAAGAGTCCAAAACATTTAAAAACAATAAACCAGTGAGGCCAGGTAGGTATCTTCTTCACTATCCCAGACATTCTAATCTAGGTGACAAAAAGATCTTATCTACAGATCTCTCTCAGTCCTCAACATGAGCGGTATTTTACTTAAATCTCCAAAAAGAAGCCTGGGGGAAGGAGCAGAAGAGGTACATGGAGAAAGGTCAACTCCTGCCTTATTCACGGAAAGATAACCCTAGACTGCAGGCACAAAGATTTCCACGCTGTCTCACTGCAAAGGTTTGCATCACGTAGCCACAATTCGCACAAGCACACCCAACTCATGGAACAAAATCTTTGGACATAGCGTCTGCACAGATATTCATGAATATGAGCCTTCTGGCAAGTCTTAAACTATGGTCTGCGCTTCTGCTAAAAAGCATTTAGGTTTCCACTTAATGGAAAAAGTCTGAAAGCTTAACATCCGCAGAGCAAGAAATGCATTGATGGCTGTCACTAATACATTCTAATATAACAACGTCTGAATCACCTCAGCTCATCCCTATACTCTCTTAAAAATGTTGACTCAGGGAAAAAAAAAAGCTACTGGCAGGAGCTGAGAATGGAAGGGCAAACAAAACCTTGGCGTAGAGAGCAGTATGGAATAGTACAAAATCTCTGCAGAGGAAGAGGTGTCAGAGTGGGAAAAGGACACATTCAAAAAAATCCTTGGCATGGGAGGGAACAAGAAGGACAGAGAATCGGTATTGCAGGGACAGGACTTCTGGAGAACGGTGGAAGATGGGAGAAGACACACAAGAAAGTTTCAGAGAAGAATACACAAGGAGCTTATAAAACACGCAAGGACTCCTAGGTGCTGTTAGGAACTCAGCTTATAGAAGCAACAAAAAGCAGGCAGCCTTTGGGGTCAACTTCTGAACATGAGCCCAAATTGTAGTGCCGATTACATTTCCCTCATGTTCTCTTACCTGAATACTGAAGGCAGTGGGCATATTCCTTTTATTTCCAACTAATAAACGCATGATTTGGAATCTACTTATTCAAGCAGAAATATCTTAAAATGGCTTTCTGAAAACACATTTTCTTACACATCAGTTGCACATTGACACAGGAGTCTCAGTGATTTCAGTGACTTTTCACCCTGGGTGGCGCTGCAAAAACAGCATTGTGGGAATATGGCCAAATTAATTTCTTTCTAGTGGGTCATCAATATTAGGTTTCACGTTCTCAGCAATGACCCCTGAAAGCAAAGGAGTTCCAAGTGACTCAATTCTGAAGACAACTGGCCCTTGCAGCTCCAGAACAAACCCAAATGCTACTGGAAAGCTCACACTGCCCTGGAAGCCAGAAGGTCATCCTTCTCCTCATTTGAAAATGTCTGATCAGGCATCGAGAGACAGAGCTCGGTAAAGCCCTATTTCTACAGCGACAAAATGGATTCTGCTGTGAATGGCCTACAAGGACCCCCCCCACGTCACATAAGGAGGTAAGAGAGTATTTGCCCAATCCAAGAAAAACTTCAGATAGCATTCTGATGGTGCTCCTCGCTGTAAAGTTCAGGGCCTTTCTGCAGAAGAGAAAGCTTAGGAGGCTAAGCAGCACAGAAATACTCTAAGTAGTTTGTTCCTTCAGTACACTGAGCAGCCCATATAGAGCCCAAAAGAAGCAGAGAAGAGAAAAAAAATAAAGACATTCAGATTAAGAAGCCTGATTAGGTTTTCTTCTCCTTTTGCTTATTAATTTGCCCGGCTCTTACAAGGATTAAAGTGTTTCGGGGTGCTTATTAGAATGGCACGAATTTCTGATACCACAGATGGCAGGAGATCTGCAGACCCATTTAACAAAGGAAAGTTGAAAGAGGGTACATTCACGCTACCCAGCATTTTGCTCTGGGATGTCACTACAGTAACCTGCTGCAAAAGAACTTTTGCCAATGATTTGCTAGCAGACTCCATGTGCAAACATTACCAAGATGCTGTAAAACACTCCTCACAGATGCACAGTTACAAGCAGTGTTGCTCAATAGACAGAGCAAAAGAACTGAAGTAAAGAAAACGAAGGTTCCACTCCAGGTCTTATGGCTCCACATAAGACATGTTATTTCCCTTCTATACATTTATTTATCCTCTGAAAAATGCAGTAAAGGAGTCTTAAATCTATCAGTAAAGCACACAAAAAGGTTTTGAGTTTTCTGAGCAGCATGCCGGGCAGCCCTGATGTGTCTGGTTGTAAACAATAAGTTGAGAACAAGACTGCATGCGTTGCATGTACATCCAAAATGCTAAGATCACGTGCAGAAAGGAGGGTGATGGCCTGACTCCGTCATCCTCTCTACAACCCTTCCCAAAACTGTATTTCAAATGCAAGTGAAAGGGATGCAGGGGTGAAAGCTGATCACCAAATCAAGCTGATCACAAAATTGTCACGCTGTAGTTGTGACAGTAACTTCACTTCAGGATTTTGGAACAGTACAATTAATGTGGCTGCAGCAAGCACCAGGAAGCGTCCTGCTCCAAAGCTGAGGTCAAGTTTCACAGTGGCAGTAACAAAATTTAGGCAGCTAATGTCTTCATCATATGAGAAGCAAAAAGCTCTTAACTGTTGATGATGTGTTAATTAAACTTGTTTGGTATCACCAAAGCCTGCTACAGCTTTTAACAAGAGAATTAGGTGAATAACTGGATGAATCATTAGGCAATTAATGAAGCTGAAGTGAAAGATGCAAATAAGGTACTGAGAATACTGATGGTGCAGTAAACTATCATTTCCAGTTCTTACATCAAGAATGGAAGTCTTTTAAATGGGTTTCAATTGCGCTGGAGCAGTCAGTTATGCTAGAACAGGGATCACAAGGTGCAGACTTCTGGGCTGTATTCTGTGGGAGATCAGTCTCAACTAAAGAGATTGAGGTGATAAAGCACATGCAGAAAGAAGGTACTGGAAGCCAGCCATCATGGACTGAAGCCCCTGCCCAAAAAACCCAACCTGAAGATAACCCTGAGCCACGCAGAACACTGAAATCCCTTCACTATATGACTGGCTAGCATTTCACCCACAGCACAGTGATAAAATTTGAGTTATTAAAAATAACTATAAACTTAACACAATCAATGAATGTTTCCTGTTATTCAGGAAACCATAGTGGTGCTAAATGCAACAGAACAATTAAGAAATTAAGCCTCAGAAATAAGAACAATTTTTAAATCTCTGTAAGGAACATTTATGCCATTTACCTCTAGGTGTATAACACAAGTGTCTGGATTCCTTATCCAGACAACAGAGAGGTGAGCTCTCATCACAGGCTACCGTAAATACCCACTTCTAAGAACAGGTCTAATGACTGCTAAACAATGCTTTTTGAAAATAAGAAGCTTTCTCCGATAAAATGTTGAAGATTGCCATTTCAACTAGCACAGCTACAAAAGAAAGGACAGCATTACACCTTTGCGTTTTCCATGCTACAGCGGACCTCTGCACAATTAAACAGGGAAGGAAAAAGGTCTTGCTCCTCAGGCAGAGGACAACCAACCAACAGACAAAGAAATTATCTTCAGCTTGTTAAGCAGTTGCCCCTTGTAGTCATCCAAAGCTTTGACCTATTCCTCCAGTTTCCCTATTCGCTTAAAAGAAGAGGCAGGGCAGGGAGAATAGTATTTCCCTACTTTACAAGTATTTGCAAGGCAGCCTTTGCAGCTTATCAAAGTGCTTTGAGATTCTCAGATAAAGTACTGTAATTAGAATGTATTAATTTACATTTACAGATGTAAATTTAAAATTTACATTTTACATCAATACATTTTAGAGACTGGGCATTGTATGGTGCACTTCATTCTTTCCTTTCTGTTCTTACCCCTTGTGATATCACTTCAATCAAAGCAAAAGAGACAAAAACCACACAAAATTGTATGTCTTGGCCTTCATGATTTGCAGATGTCCTAATCCCAAAAAGCACCAGCTACAGAACCAGACCGTCATCAAAAAGAAGCAAGTAATTAGTACATACTAAGCCCGTAAGATTAGTAAAACCAGAATACGACTTCCACCACAGCCTGAAGAATATGTTTGAGTACACACTAGAAGGAGAAAGAGACTGAGACTACATCTGCAAGAAGAAAGCTCTCCAAGCGCCGCATTCACGCTGGTGGATACAGGATGAAGCGTGTAAGAACATGGAATCTCTTTGTGCATTCAGGCTTCTGCTACTCCTTTATTTAACACCACTCCCACTGACAGAGAAATTGCTACAGAAAACAACTAAAAGATTTTTTTCAGTATTTCCTGAATGCAGAATTCAACTGCTTTTATACTTTTTCCTTTCACCAGGACAGCACATTAGTGCTTTTCAACCTAAGGGATGCATTACAAAGCCATGCACACAAACATTGGGTTCAGTCACATCAACTACAGATGTCGGTCCCAAAACCAGGGCTGTTCCTGGAAGGAGCACAGAAATGTTTGTCCAATATCTAGGACAGAAATGTTTTTCCAAAATGTAGGACGTTGGTTTAGGACTTGATAACCTCACATCAATTACCTGTATGACCCTCCATGCTTTAGTTACCCACATTATAAATCTGGGGCACAGTCTCATGTTAAAAATATCAACCCTAAAGCTTCACATAGAGCTGTTATTTCTCACTGTATAATATGTATGTGACATGAGAAATAACCTTTGAAGACAGCTTCTATTGTTTTTCTTATTATTTTCCTCCCCTCCCTAGATTTTCCTATTAACATCACAGGAACAAATGAGAGTCCTATCCGTGGAAGATAGCCAGAAACAAACAAACAAACAAACAAAAAAAATTGTTTGAATCTGATATCCTCTGGGGTCTCTCTTTGCAAACAATTTTACACCAGTTGTTGTTAGAATAGGTTTCACTCAATCAGCTGATATGCTTCTGCATAGGTCTTGTGACAGCCTACATCAAGTAATTTATTTTCGAGGTGACAAGTGGATCATTATGGTTCAAGCCTCAAAACAGGAATGGGCTCAGTAACACGATAAGGACAAATCAATAACATTGATATTTAGATCCCTACACCATGTATTGCTATTACAAGCCAAGAATGTAATTTTCTTCTAGGTCACAAGATAATGTAGATGCAATACATACCCTATGTGCCAGACCTTGTACTGAAACTTGAGAAGAAATAATCAAAAAATCTTAGAAATACTTGATTGTTGCCGCATTTGGAGGTATTAATAAAAAAAAAAAAAAACAGCAGACGCATTCATGTGGGATTAAATAAGTCATGCAGGCAATTGCTACTTTTCCTGATACACATGAAAGGATATTGAAGGAGGAGGAAAATTTGACACCCATTTTATCAATTAAACAACATGTAAGTTAAGGCATAACGCTCACAAAATCAACTGTGACTGGACATCAAAGCCAGAGACAAAAATAACAACCACACTGGTAGACAGAAGTCTTTTCCTGAAGTAGAGAGGTTAAGTTGCTGATTTGATTATATTCTCTAGATAGCAACAAGAATTATCTTGCTGAGATACAGTGTTCAGAGATAAGATACCACTCCCGACAGCCATTATCAAATGAGCACCATAACCTTTCAAATACAAAGCCCCACCTACATACATTATAATCCAAGAGCAACAGCAAGGCTCTCTCGTCTGCAATATCCTTTCCCATCCGCAGTCTAAATTACATTGGCTTTTGCTTTACAAGCTTATCACATTGTGAATTCATGTTTAGTTTGATGTCCAGTGTCCCCCTGCAGAGTAATACCATCCACAAAAAGCAACATTAGACCTCATTTGTATTAAATTCACCTGAGAGATACCGCCATATTTCAAAGCAAAAAAAAGAAATCAGGGATCCTCTATTTTCACAAGAAATAAGGGACTGTCTTGCAAGCTAAATATGTAAAACTTAGTTTTGCCGTAAGTAACAGAACACGATAGAAGTTCATAAATATTTGAAAGGAGATAGCATAAAAGAGTAAAGGAGTTATTTGAGATAATACACATGGGAACATACTTGGAAGTGAAAGTTGAAAAGAGAAAGGACGGGAGATTTAGAGTTTCAGACTATAACAACTGTTGACTGGGTTATGCAGAGGAAATGCAAGAGAAGGAACACGTTTTACTAAGAATTTATATTTATATATATACACACATATTATATATCATTATATGTTAATTTTAATATAGTTCTATATATAAATTTTTATATATATAAACTACATTAGGAAACAACCACACATTGGTGATCCACTGATGACAAAAATTAATAAAAACAGATATATTATTGAGTAGTTAATTAGCTACCCTTTTGTTCATGACCCTGCTGACCTCCTACCAAGTCCCCAACTCCCAGTCCATATAAAAATAAAAATTAGAAGATAAGTAACAGTTGCTTCTGGATGGGAACATTATACAGGATGAAGGAAATGAGCAACATGACAGCACAGCATCCTAACCAGGAAAGCCCCAAAGGGAAAGTCCTCAGCTGCCCATGGAGGAAATACCCTGTGTTCCAGAAGTAGAAGGTCAGCGTGTGGGAACAGCTTTGTCTTTTACACACTCATAACCAGCAGCATAAGCATACTGGGAGGACTGCTGCTTTGTTCTAGACAGCTTTGAAATACCAGAGCTATCGTATTTTCTTCCACAGGGCTCCTAGCTGTTCATTAGCAACAGGGTGGTTAGCATTAACTCAGCTAAAATACAAAGGAATTTAAGCCTATTCAAGCATCAGCAGAAGGTTCGTTATATTGGTAACGTAATTTAATAGTTCTCTGACATGTTTGTTCAACTATGTCTCTCATTATGTAATTAAAGCAAATACATAATACTGGCAGGCCATAGAAACTGCTACACCAGACCCTCTACAATGAAATAGAAAACAAAAGAATACAAAAAGATACTTACTAGTTGGGTATATACACTTGTTTTAGCTTGCTTTCTGCTTCTGCTGCTTTCAATCGTTTCTTTAAAAAGAAAAGAAAAAAGAAAAACGTTAGAATAGAAAGAAAATAAGGACTATTTTACCTGCGAGTCAAGTAACACACCTGTAAAAACTTTAGCGCTTATTAACAAATAATGGAGTTTTCCTTTCACTGAGCAGCTACCACAAAATCCTTTTCCAACAGGAAAATACCCACTGAAAACAATTGCGGGCATCAAATGACTACGTACACAGCTTTTCAAAAAAGTCAAAGAGATGACAATCTACTATTTGTAAGGACAAACATTTCATTCCCATTCACTTCAACAAAAATTCATGCATTGTTCCTCCCACAACCCTTTTTTTTTTCATGCAGAGGAAGATCTGACATACCAGTCTGTGTCCATTCTCCATGATAATATTCACCAATTGAATGATAACAGGTATAGTAATGCACCCTCTCCGTCATATTTCCTCAACAGCTGAACCAATTCAAAGAGTTTGAACGAAGATTTTTTTGTTGATAGTCCTCATTTTTGAAGACTGAGTGACATGGGAGACCTTTTTTAGAAGTTAAAAAGGCCAAGAGCTCAACTCAGAACCGATGCAGAATTACCCAATAGATTTTTTAATTATGGTATGTCATCACTTCTGACTAAACATCAGCCATGGGCAACCTGTACATTCACACCTTCTAAAGGTAAGCAGCTCTAGGTACACAAACACTATGCATTTTTCCACCTTTCAGACAAAAAGGAAATAAACCCCAGGCATATGTGCGAATCTCAGGGGACAGGTAGCAAAGAACAAGGGGGTAGAAAGGGGAGAAGCTAACTAGACCAAACCACCAGCCCCTAATGAAAAAGACCATTGCCAGGAGATATTAAGGAACATAACAGAGATGAGTTTAAGGGAAAACACATACAAGAAGCAGACTTCCAGAGCATGGGGACACATGTTTAGAAGTACACACCATTTGTCTCTTTACATAGCCCTACTTCAGTAAAACCATCCATTAACTTCTGTCCACATTTCTGGAGTAAATGGATTACAGGATCCTTTCAATGGGATGTACGGAGTAAATTCCCCCAGAATAGCACTGTTCCTTTTTTTTTTCAGCTACAGTTGTGAACTTGCTGATAGCCCACAAGAACATGGCAGAGGTAGGCAATTAGCATGAGCTTTACTAACTGGCCAAGAATTCCCTTTATAACTCAAACCTTCACACCATTTAAAAAGTAAAAGAGACATTCTGAGGTTCAAGTTTTCTCTTTATTACATAAGCTAAATTAATTTAGGGTGAACCTCTGGAGGCCTCTAGTCCAACCTCCTGCTCAAAGCCGGGCCCACGCCAACATCCATGCCGGTAAGAGCGGCCTGCATAAAGCCGCAACCATGTTTTCCAGGCAAACCAGCAGCATGGTGATAGAGACAAACAGATTAGCTTAACATTTTCTATGCAGCAGCCTCAAGGCACAGTCTATGAAAATAATTGTAAAGGTAAAGTCAGTATCTTCATAGACACAGGAAGCACCAGAAAAGGTGATAAAATTGAAGAGAGTGTAACTGAGGAACTGGACAAACATAAAAATCCTTTTCACAGGGACACGATGGACACACGTAGAAACAGTGAAGTAAAAGTTGCCCATAAGCATAAAGCTTGCTTTGATCAGAGGGACAGTCTTAAGCAACAGTTTTTCATTTGACAGCCTGACAGTTCCTCACCAAAGCTCTCTAGACTCCTAAAGAATTCCCCTCTTACCTTTTCCTGCAAATAAAAGTCAACCTATCTTAGAAATCAAAGAATGAAGTTGTCAGACAAGAGAACAAGGATTGAGAAAACAGAACTTCTAAAATTTATCCAGACTACGGATACACCTTCACAGAGCTGCATCCAAAAGCCGACTTCTTTCTGCTGATGTAGGCAAGTTTCCCAAATGGCTTCTGTTAAATCTCATCTAGGACAAGGACAGCTACCTGAAAATTGTCTTCAAGAAAACCCAAATGAAGATTTTGTGGAGACGATCCTTATCAATCCCACAGACTTGGGGGAATCAATAACACACATTGTACTGGCAATCGGTGACGGAACTAAAAAGGTTTTCCCTCTGAATACAAACCACAAATTCAAAGTTGAACATTTTCCAAACCCCCTGCTCAAGTCCTTTTATGTTAAGAAACCAAAGCATCCACGATAAGCCTCAAAAAGTGCTGTGACAATGGTTCTCCAACAGCATCAGAAACCCTCCTCTATCTTCCAGAGAGACGCTACCCAAAAAAAAAAAAAAATCATCCTTCAACAAAATCCACTCTCTCAGGTACATTTCTGCTCCTGAACTGAAAGTTGTTCCACCCACAGCCTGGACTGAAAAACAGATCTTCTCTCCCCAGGCACACACTACCACGGGCAGTTAGGCCAGCAGACGAACAGCCACAGAGTCATACTCTCCCCAGGAATTACAAGGAAGTCCAACATCAGATACTGATAAACAGCTTAAAATACTGCTTGATGAACTTTGTACAGGAATCGTATTTCCTTGGGATCCATGCAGGAAATTCAGGGAACTTCCACTGGTAGAGAACTGCTGTGTTTTTCGGGTTTGTTTTGGTTTTCTTTTTCAATTTCCAGTAGATTTCTAGGTTATGGGGGGGAAAAGCTGCAGTTTTCTTGACAAAAGCTCCCAAGGGGACTATCTAGAGTCATTACGTTATGACAGTTTTGGAAATCTATGAATGGAAAAAGCTTCACGCAAGCACAATGCATTACATTACCAGCAGCTGAAATATTCTACTATACACGATGTAAAGTCATTTGCCTTGGAGACATGGTTAATTTAGGGCATTAAGCAACATTTTAGTAAACTGGTGATGAATGTTAACCTCACACCACAGATTTTCCTTGTGATTGATGACCACGGTGTGAGCTCTGAGCTAACAACTGCTCTAATTCATCTGGACCTAGCAATATCCTCCTCTCCTACAGCTAGCTGCCTGGGGATCAGCACAGAGCATGACGTACAGCATACACCTTTATTACAAACTAGTATACCAGGAAAATTGAAGGTTTTTAGAAGGTACCACAATGTACTGACTAAGAGGAGGCTGGTTTTGCACTAAGTACTTGCGGCTGTGGACAATCAATAGACCAGATATGATGAGGTTCCTATGTTCTGACAGTGACTGATACCAGAAGGTACAAAAGAAAGGTGCCTGAAATGTAGTCATGCACAATTCTGGAATAATCCCTTCACAGAGAAAGTGCTTTGCTAGGTCCTTTGCCAGTTATTAATTGATTTGTGCCTGAAGCGTATTTACGCTATAAATTCTTAATGTTGTCTGATGTAGTTACGAATGTCCTCATCCACAAAAAAACCCTGAACATTTGTAACTTTTTCTAGTAGTTTGGCCTAAATGCAATCTTTTGACGTTGAGTTATTTATATATGCACATCTTAAGTATATCCTCTTATTTACCTCATCATATTTTCCCCATCTATAAAAGGGAGATATTACCAACTTGTCTATCCCAGAGGGACCAAAGGATTAAATTACTAAGCACTGTACATTTGAGTTGGTGCAAACATCTGTCCTTTATATATCCTCTCCCTAGATTTAACATCTTTCATTCTACCCACTGAGCTTGAAAGAGTTTTATAATATGTGACGTATGAGAGCAAATGTTTGTGGTCATTTTCTAAGGCGTGAACATTTATGAAGAGGAAATAACAGAAGAAATCCAGGAATGCAGAGGATATTTCAAGGTCCTCAACACAAGAGTCAGGTTGGTAGACTTGGTGTTTGGGCACGCCTCAAACATCCTCAAATATTAAGCCTTTATTAGTTGATGATGAGGAAGATAGTCTCTAAATCGCATTTTCTGGATTTAGAGAACTTTCACACTGCTTATTCTTTTTCAAAACTCTGAACAACACAAGTGCTGCTGGGAGGCATGAGAGATGGGACAGAAAAGGTAATTAGTCCATGGTGCATTTGGGAGAAGTGTTTCCAGCTGCTTGTGCTCCAGCAACACATCTCAGCACTGATGTGTGGCACCTACGGTCTCTGTCACTTGCTTGCCAGAACTGCCATAGTTCCATGTTATGTAGGCTTAAGAGGAGGTGTTTGGGGATAAAACGTCCTACGTATGCAGAAAAACATTTCTTTGATGTTATTTCTATTTTGCTAGCACACAGTACTTTATGAAGGCTAGTACATTAAGATGTCACTCTCAGCTCTTGGCTAGGTACAAAGAAGGTTTGCTTTCCTTAATAAAGATGTCTTCTATCTACATCAAGATTTACCCAGAGCTCCCTCTTTTAAGGTCCCTACCTCATGTAGTCAGATACAATGGCCCTTCCACTTTCTCTGGTATCTTCTCAACACTATGCATACCTTAAAACTGATTTTCTCTGTCTCTTCCTCCTACACTTTTCTAATGGCACTGCCACATAACAAACAGAACAGTACAAATTCATAATATTTGATCTTCCTCTTGAAGTTACATGCTCCTCAAGCACAAACAAAAATGCAAGAAATAAATTAAAGCCTTCAACTTTCAGAAAGCACATGACTAATTCAGTCATCTGCTACTGCCACGTCCTGAGCTCTTCTCAGCTGCATCTCAACAGCTGGAAAGTGTTATGTTTTAAAGTTTCCTGGACTTCCCCTCATGATATGCAAAACAGCAGAAGCATTTAAAGATCTTTAAAAAGATAATTACCCTGGAATTCACAACTACCTAAGAACTCAACCTTTACTTTGAATGAAAATGTAGGCATACCCAAACATCATATGAACTCTTGAAGACTGGGGGAAGCCACCAAACAGCAGTTACTCAGTGGATGCCATTTCAAACCCTTCTGAATCAGAAATATATGCTCTTAAAATTGACAGAGGAAATCTCTCTCAAGAAAAGGATGCATTCAAAGGAGACACGAGATAGTGAATTTGGAATGCATCTCCCTCTTTTTCTTCAGGACAGCTCTGAAAGGGTGTCTTTGACAGGAAAATTCTTGGGACCACTTTGGACAGACATTCAGGAGCCTACATCAGACCACAAATTTTGTGTTGAAATTGCAGTAGAATTACTCCTTCTAGCAGTTCTGTTCTTGGAGGGTCAACCCTTCCCTTGAAATGATTGAACTCCTAATTACGCTGGTAACCTTCAAAAGCATGGTATAGCTGAAGCCAAATAAAATTACTGGATAAGGGAACCAAGTGCATGCTCCAAAACAAGCCAATTTGTATGTATCTTAATCACAATATGCTACTCACAAGACAAGGAAGTGCCATATTAAGCCTTTCCATCTTAGGTATACCAAGCATAAGTATACCTTATTGTTCAGTTCTGAGAAAGGGTCTTCTCTTGAAGTCAACTCAAAATTTAGCTTCCTCAATGGCAAGAAAGAGATGAATTCTGCTTCAGGATTATGACAGTGCTTTCTCCCTCCAAGAAAATCTCCAAGGAAATACAGAAGGATGTAAACAGTTCCCAACTAACTGTTTTTCATCAAAGCAGGCAATTGGCTGATGACAAAGAACTTCATTACTATGTTGTGTAACTCACAGAAATAGACAGTTTAAATGGACGTTTTCATGTTCATTCAGCCAAAGATTCTACAAGAATGAGCAACTTATCAATATTTTTTAAAGATAATAACATACAGCCTTGGAATATAGTTTAATCATCCTCTCAGAAGGAGGGCCAGTGAAAGTGAAACAACTCGGGATACACACTTTTCATATCCTTACTTAGCACATTTTCAATATCTTATGTACAAAAATGCTGTTAGCCCCAGAACCATTTTGTGGTATTAGATTAAGGGAAGAATCTACACAGACAAAACACAATGAAGAAACAGATGGAAAAAAGTGTTGAGGGATGTACTTTGCCAAAGACTTTGCACACATCAAGTAAAATATAAATGTAATACACCATTATTTCAACTACTCGTGGTTATATATAGGTACCTCTCCCAGGCTTTTTATAAATGTTTAATAGTATTATTTGCTTGTACAAGCTGGAAACTTGAGATGAGGTCTTCAGCTCAGTTCAGACTTAATTGATGTGATATCTCTGTACTGCAATTTCTACCTGTTCGGCTTATACTCATACTGTCTCCTAAGTGCAGAGCCTCTAATTGGAAGTTTCCCCCAAATCCCACTCCCTGGTACACTGCTGGGCAGCACATGTAAGGTAAAGTATAATCATAATAGAAAACCCACTGCATAGGAACATAGCAAAACAGTATGAGAAACTGTAAGTTTGTTGGGTTTTTTAATTGCTGCAAGAACAAATAATCAGTGTCTTTCACACCACTATCCCCTCTGCCATTTTGTCTATGTAATAAGAAAGTTCAGGAAAGTGGAAAAAGCAAAAGAACTTAACCACTTCCTAATGAAGGCACAGTTTCTCCAGTTGTTTTGCCTTCCCAGCACGTAGGCCTGGAAGCAAACACCTGGGACACTATACTAATCTGTCTCCTACGGTATCCCAGAGTGAACACCAAAGAAACTGCTCCCTATCCCTTATTCTCACCACCACCATTGTTACATACCTCAAGATGGGCAGAAACAGAACTTTGCCGTTGCAAATGTATCGTGGACTTTCTGAGCAGTATAGAGATGCTTCTTCGTTTAATCTTTCCCAAGAATTCCTACTATTGTTTACTGTTCTGACTGAACAAGGGTGACATTTTCATGCAACAGCCTAAGATTCTAGTTTTCACTGACTGATAAAAATAACTTTCCTCACTTTTTCTGATACCTACCATATTGCTAGATGAATTTTTATCACTAAAAGAAGTGAGGTGAGATAAAAGATGCAGTGAGGAAGATAAATGGATTCCTCTCAGTGCAAATATTGAGCATAGTACAGGCTGAGTACACTCAGCTATCATCTCCTAAACAGCTGTAGTCAGACAGTATAGCAGCATTCACTATATCAACGATACACATAGTTCAATGGGGAAGGAAAGACGATGACCTCATTTCTCCAGCACCTTTTTTCCCCACCATGCCAGCTTCCACCACCATCCCACCTTCCTACCACCCATTTCCTTACCGGAAAGAAAAGTTTCAATCAAAGAATGAACTTGGGGAAATAATGGAATGAGGATGCAGTTAGTCTTTTTTTAAAAAGTAATACAGAATTGATGCAAAAAAGAGTTCTCATTTGTCCTGAGGATCCCTCTGTAATTTAAACAGCATTCAGATCAGAAAGAAAATGTGCCCAAATATAGCACATGCCAAATATTGGTCAATGCTTCAGGCATCTAGTCTTTATCCCAGGCTGAATTTCCAATGAAGCAAGTTAAAGCAGGACATTTTTATAACTCCACTTTTTCTAATACTTCAAATAGATGCCTAAACATAATACTGATAATTATAATGAAAAATCCATTATATATTTCTCCCTTCTTTTAATTAATTTTCCCATTAAATATTATAAGTAGTTTTCAGCAACTGACACTCTACAACATTTTGCATGCTGCTTGCATTGTGCTTTCTTTATTTAAGGGACCAAGCAGCCTTCCTATTTAAACAAGTAGAGATAAAAATGATTGTAAACACTAGTCAAAGTTGACTCTCAAGTATAACGAGTCTGGGAATTTGAGCCACCAACGCTTCCCAGACAAACATTTTACTCGCAGTGCTTACGTGGGGGAGCCTCCGTGCATCTGCAAAGTCGCGGGCAGGCAGAGGTGGAGAATTAGCATGGGTGTCTGTTGTACAGCAACTGCCCACCCCCCATAAAAAGTCAAAACTGAAGTTAATGCTGGCCTTGAACTCTACAGGCAGAAATTAACTGTATTCCCTTCCTCAAACTGCTGAATTCCAAAACAGACATTTGAAAGCTCCAAACAAATAAAGCAGCAGCAAACATGAAAAGAAAGCACAAATGCCAATGCTACATGTTTTTATCTACAGAACGGCTGATGAGTTTAGTGACAAACCATTGTTCGGTGCTTCAAATCATTACAGAACCCACCTATTGGAAAGGCTGGACCCCAAGAGAGAGAATAAAGCAACAATGCCTGGTTTCAAAAGCAAGAAAAACATCTTCTGTTAGAATGAAAGAGGCGATTCTGACTTTCTTACCTGCTGAACGTATCTGTCTGTAGTTTTCCACATATAGTAATATTCTATTATGCTTGTTAAGGACTTCCATGGGAGCTAGGGACATAAAGGAAAAGCAGCAGTCATTGCAGGGAGCTGGCACACAGCCTCACTGAAATTCACAGGATTCTTTGACAGTTTATAGCAGAGTCTTGCAACTACTAACGCTCCTAACAAAAAAAGACAGTCAGTGTCTGAATCTCCTAAGGGCATTAGATGCACACGGGAGCCATGTTAAATTAAATGCCCTTTCAAAAAATAGTGCTTTCCGTGTAGAAGTAGAGCAGGTTACAGGTAAATCTTCATGCTGCATTGGCTCCACAATAAACCATTCAAGAGAGGCACAATGTGGAAGGGAGCCCACTGGCTCAGACTCTCTCTGCTTCAGCAGCAAAGACTCGAGCAAGAGCCACAACTACAGTATCACAGTTCTGATTTGCTTGGCTTTTATGGAGCTGACCCATTTAAAAAAAAAAGTAATAACTACTAACAGAATTGTGCCCTGCCAGCTCTGTTCTCTGCATGAGAAGCACGAGGATTTCAGCAGGACCACAGAGAGTGTTGTGCTGTTTCCAAGACCCTCTGTCTAAAAAATTAGAGCACAGGACAAGCAACACTGAAACTACTTGTTTTGTTCCAGAGGACTCGAACAGCGATACAGTGAAACTTGGCTCACTTTACAGTGCTCCATTCAATCTGCAGGCTGAGCACCTAGGGTGGAGCTTTGGCCAAACTACAGGACGCTTCCCCTGGATGTCCAAGATTCCTTTTTAAAACTTTCAAAAAGCCCTTTCTGAAATCGCATTATAAAAGGGACTAAATTTTCATGTTTCAGAAGGCCCAGTACTTATTCTCCTTCAAACACCAATTAATCTACAGCAGCTAGGCTGTCACAACACTTTCCTAAATCCTCCCTCAGCTGAAGTGGAGCAGATGATTTTAAATTAACGTCTCTAAAGGAAAAGATATCATCTGTGATTTAAAATTCTGACTGTACAACAGGCTGTCATCAGTACGAGGTCTGCCCTTCCCCAGTTTACAGCAAGACACATGCTCCAGTTCAAAGCCCTCTTCTTCAACACAACAACACTACAGTTCAGACAAGCTGTAAACCAGCTCTGTCACTGATCGGAACTGGTCACCATGTGGGCCCTCATTTTATATACTTACAAAATCTTGCTGAATGTCAGTGAAATCTTTTCCATATTTTTCTAGTGCTTCCTCAAAGAGGTTTGCCTCTGAAGCAGACCACTCCTCCATCTCATCTCTGCACAGGACTGGCCCACCTTGTGGCACAAGCGCAGAGATTGCCTTGGAAATGTCATAGACATTTTTGTGCAAAGTGTCCATAGCATGGAACTAGATGGTTGTAAAAGAGAAAGATAGATGTAAGGAGAAGCATCTAGGGGGAAAAAATGCTGAACAGTGAAACAGCAATAACAAAAATTCTGCACCGAGATTTGAGGGTGCAGTATTCTATACCTAACACAAGGTCAGTAAAAACTTGTTCCAGCCTCAGACTCACTGTAATTGTCAGTGTACAAGTCTAACGTTCACAACAATAGTAGGGTTTGTGGAACAGGACCCCTTGCATGTCAATAATTCCTACTTAGCTACTCACCAGCACCACCACTGTAGCACTATTATTAAGAAAATGCACAGGATAGAGACCCACTCACCCCAGGACTGAGCAGCCCTGTTAGGTACCATCCACAGATGGGGCATGAAGGTAGAGGTCCGAGGGCATATTTTCTAATAAACTTAGCCATGCACTTTCTTTGTCAAATAATCCACAAAAATTGCATGTAAGAAAAATACTTAAGAAGAGCGACACACATACACTCCCTCCAAAGGCCACAAATCCCAAAAAGATTCAAGTCAAGTCACATATCATAGCTGAGTAGGAAAAAAGAATTACTCCCAAGAGCAATTACTCCTCAGAAAGCTGAGCTACGACTGTCTGCAACTTGTGATTTACAAGGGCTGAGAACACATTGTGAGGGAGGAATTGGTATTAGTAACTGAAAGCTTGGCTTTATTTCCTAGTTTCTGTAGTTTTATTCAGGATGTTATTTGCCTTTCATCATACCAGTTTTGTGCACGTGCATAATTAATTTACAGTATTTTATCCTAGAATTTGTTCTATGTATGACTTCACATTATTCCAGTTATGATGTGAGGCTTTGATAATAGTTCTCTGGAGACTTCATAAATTTTATTCAAATTTTCATTAAACTTCCTCTAGCACAGAAGTTCAAGTTTTCCCTTTCCTCTACCTACTCAGAATCATTTATGATTACAAAATATTAACAATGTCACCACTCCTCAGGTACTCTAAAATGGAGCTTGTCAAAGAGAAGAACTGGATCAACCGAAATTTCTTATCTGACCACAAGCTTTCTCCCCAGACAATCTTGCCCAAGGATGCCAGTGACAGTCCGGTGTTGGGGAAGTGATGAGAAGTGGCATTCTGGCATTATAACATTGCAGACAGGCAGATAATCACTTGCATTCTTTTCAAGACAGCACTAAGCCCGTGCAAGAGATGGGCTGTGAAGCATGTCATCAAAACATTTTAGTAAAACAAAACAAAAAAAATTATCTCATAGAATTATCCATGATGGATCATAGGAGGCACACGGCCAGAAAAAGTTACTTCATATGTAAATAAAGGGTTCCTTTACAAAGACAGGATCTGCTTCACAGCAGGCCACAATTACAATCCATCTGCCCCTCTCTCTTTGCCAACTGTTATTGCTGAGGTGAATATTTTGCATCTCAAAAACTTAAGGTCCTCTTAAAAATCTTACCAGTGTGATGTCCCTAGAGGCTGCTGCAGCACTCATGTGCAAACTGGGCTGTCTGACAGAACTACTGCAATCTAGTGCTCGGGCAAACGTACCAACAGACCTGAAAGAAATTAAACAGAGCATTAACTTTGCATGCAAAACAAGCATAAACATAAACACCCAAGCAACACTTTTTGAGATCAGCAGACTCCATTTCTCAGTAACAAGATTACATGGTTTGGCGCTAGTTCTGAGCCAGAGATTGGTCTCTTCAGATGTGGTTTGTTATTATAAATGCTTTACTCTACTTAGTTCATATGACCAAAGAGGCTCAGGCGTAGGACGGAAAACAGTGAAAGACTCAAGGATCACAAACGGGGAGTTTTGAACTACTCTCTTATCCCCTATCACTCAACAGAATTAAGCTTTAATAGAAACTGAGCACAAGCAAGCTTTATGAATGGCAAAAATCTCTTCCACAATGGCAAGAGCAGCACTGCATTGTCCAAAGGTAAAGAGACAGATGACAAGACCAGAGAGAAAAAAAATGCAGTAATGCAAGCATTTCTTCTAAAAATTCAGGAAAATTAAAATCAATCTTTATTTTACAACACAATATAGTGTAACACAATATATATATTATATAACCTGTATGAGAATATAGCAATTCTCAAATAATTCCCAATGACAGCCATGCCTGCTTGTGAGACACAATCCCCATGCTCCTCATTTTATCCCTAAAGAAATTGGTTGGAGAAACCTTTAAACAGGAACATCGGTTCTAGTTATTCCTACTCTCCTTGCTACTTGCTACACCGCATGGGTGAAACACTTGTGCTCCTGCACAGTGAACTGGAGCTGAATTCCTCTGAACAACTACAACAACAAAAAAAGGTGGGTTTTTTTTTCCCCCTCCACTCAGATCACTTTCCCAAACTAGTTGATCACACAGAAGAACAGCCTAGTGCCAAGCAGTGCAGGAGTAGGAAAGGTAAATGCTTAAGCAGTAGTTGTCATCAAATACCTAATTTTTGCCAAAATCCAAACCAGCCTTCCCCACTCAAGCGTCTGTGGCGATTCACACTTCGCCCTCTCCCCAGCCTCCCCAGTCACTATCCCCACCCCTGCTTCACAATTCCCCTGTCCCCAGCTTTAGCTGAACTGATACCTTTTTCCCCATGTGTGGCGTCTAATTATAAACTCACTTGGCTGATTCCAGGCTGAAGCGATTTTTATACCCATCTTTTCAGTGATTCTCGTTGCAGCACACACGCCCAAGCGGCTATATCAGCAAACGCAGTGGGCAGCATGAACAGCCAGAAAGCATTACTAAAACCAACTTCGCTACCAAAAGCCTACGCAAGGTGGAAACCCCCATTACAAAGCAGCTCTACGGTCACTCTAAACCAACCCATGTGCAAACCTCCACCCTCTGGGGCACTTCTACCCTCTCGCTTCCTGCTGGGTCTTCCTGACACCGACCCCAGAGCACTGTGTGGCAGAGTGGCAATTTGAATCAATCCTGCTGAAAATTAACCCAGAAAAAGTTCTTGGCTTTTCGGTGGTGTCCTGTACTTCACTTGATTAGAAGCAACTGTGAAACCGCAGCCTTGTCAAGAAGGGTCCCATGAGAACCAGGAATACCCTTTGCTTGAGAGATCCCAGCTCTCCCCATCGCTCTTCATCTGTTTGTTCTGCATCGCTGGTGGAGTCTATCCTCTACCCACTTTCATCCATCTCCCTATGTCCATTTGATCAAGTAGAATTAGTCTGTTGCACATAAATCACTTAGTTCAGCCAGTTTGACTTTACTGTTGGCACAGGTCAAGGGAAACAGCAATATATCGTGTAAGCAGCACAGTGAAACTTCCAAGAGCCTAAATTTTATAGTGATCCTTTAGTGTAGCCAGAACACTATGAACTTTATGAACTTTAAAAAAGTCTATACCACAAAAAGCACATGTTTAACCAAAGGCAAAAATGTATTAATGGATTCTGAACTGTGAGATTTTCTTTAATCTGGACTGCAGTTAACATTTTTGATCTTAACCAACCTAGTTTCACTCTTGGCTCCCTGTTACTGGACTTGCACATAAGGCCCAAGCAGCCATGCAAAGTTTTTCAAGTGCTGCAATTCGGATTAGCCATTTTTAAAAATTTTGGCCAAAGTTCATAACAATGGCAAGGGTCCACATCTATCGGACACCACAGCCAACGAGCAGAACTCTCAAGACTAGCAAAACAGATGCTACTAGCAGCTTGTAACTCTACACACCCCTTTCCTAACCATATCCAATGACGACTTGCGCCACTGATGAAAAACATCAAAAGGTCCAACTATCCATCTACTCACACCACTTTCCTCCCACACAGTCCTACAAACTTACCTAAGAGACACAGAATTTGGAGAGTGTTACCTTTTTTCTTCCCCCCCCCATTATTCAGTCACCAGTTGCTATGAGAGTCTAAAATTTACTATAGGCTTCTGTTCATATAAGTGCATACCAATGAAGAACATTTTAAAAAGGAGAAGTTCATCAACAAAGATTGCTTTGGGCGTAAATAAAAGCACACATTTCACCAGCTGTACAGATTGCAGGGTTTCCATCCATGCTCCATCAAAAACACTATCAGACTTCTTAGCAAACTATTAATGGATGTTAAAATGTCACTAGATTTGAAGAAGGGAGAAAATGGACAGAGTAATGAACTGTCAAGAATTTAGTTCAGTAAGCCTTCTGCATGCTGGCCACAGTATTTGAAAAACCTCACCAATTACAGGATAGTTTTTATATGCCATTTGCTTTTCTTTTATGAAAGTGATTAAGTAAGTTGTAAATCTGAGTAGCTGTTCCTGAAGTCATGCAATTCCCAGGAAGGCATGTAAAATGTCCATCATTTCAAAATGGAGCAAATGAATCAAGCAACCAAAACCAGCAGTCATACTAGCAAAGCAAAAAGAACATAAAAAGTGCTTGGAAGAGTTATTAACATTTACTTATTCAAGGAGAGGTAAAATGCTCTTACCGTGCTACCACCAGGAACTGGTCTATCTGCTTGTCTACTAGCGGGTTAAAGGCTTCCCAAACTTTTGTTTCAAGTTTTGACTGATCTCTTCCATCATCCTCGCCTGGTTGAAAAACAAATCAGAAATGCTTGGTACAGTTGTTTTAAAATAAAAGTACTTTCTGGATTTTTTTTATCTCACAATAATTTAACTGCTAACCCATCTCAGTTACTCTGCCTAACAGGCCACCGTGAAAATTTCATTCACCTATTTGTCTGTGACAATTTCAGCTTGACAGACACAGCAACACAGCTTGTCTGAATCAGGCAATCAGATTTTGGTTTCAAAGGACACGTGTAATGAGAAACAGAGTACATCCTTCTCCCAACTAGACCATCTCTCTTCAGCCCCTCTCCCCAGCTCCTCTCTTTTTCTCCTTTATCTTGCAGCAGTTCCAGGAAAACAGACACACTCCCAGCTGCTCTGAGCAGGCAAAGAGTAGCTGGTTCAACCTGCATCAGCTGCTTTCTAAGGGGGAAATCATGGCATCAGACTCTCTTGCTTTTATTTTCCTGACTCTACACATACCAGAACACCCTGGAAAAATACAGGAGCTACTGAGACTTTTGGGGTTTTTTTGCTCCCTTTAAAACATCTGGAGGTTATCCTTCTCTGAAGCCCTGTGTTGGCCCGCTGAGGGAAGAGAATGCCTTTCAAATTAGTTCATCCTCACTTAGGAGGCTTGCCCAGCTGCTGAATAAATACCGGTTTCATAGACAAATTAAACAAGAGTCCTGACCAATTTGTTTGCCTGTTCTAATATGAGGCTAACAGTATCAGCAAAGTTCCTAAGCGAAAACAGAGGCGTCTCATTGCTTTCACACCTCTGCCCATACAGTCTGGAGAAGGTCCTTCCAACACGGGTCACAAGCCCTGCTCCCTTAGGAGAAGCATACCGACAGACCTTTCCCCGTGCATTACATGGGTCTCAGAAAGGAGCAATTAGGTGCCAGTATTCCCCATTCCTCTCTGTTTTTCCACCCACTTTTGGATCTGTAGAGTAGCGCAAAGACAAATCTAAAGTCAATTACTATTTGGTCACTAGTATCGGTTACTGCTACTGCTCCCTTTTCCTTGGGCCAGGGTCCTCGTGGTCCCACCGCTCCATGACACAGTGGGAGCAGGCTGAGGTCTCACAACACATTCAGGCCAGCAAATTCTTCCTCCTGCCTGTTGCACAGGTGAGAAGTCTAGGCTGGCAGCCAACACTTGGGATGGGGAGAGGGCTCTGAGGAAAAGGCACCGAGCAATAATGGGCAAATTGACGAGGGAAGACAGCATTTAATTGGCAGTAATTTGGGAGGGGTTCTTATAGGGAAGTGAGGCTTGACTAAAAACACAAAAGGCTTTACAGCTGTGATGGAAATTTGTGTTTCCCATGGAAATTCTGAAATCTCTTAATAAAAAGAGTGCAGGCTCTGAGAAAGCCAATTAATTGAATTTGTTTCAACAACTTTTATGATTTGGACAAATGCCCACTTAAAAACCAGTTTGAGACATAACTAACTGTGCTCAGTGGGCAACAGCTTCAGTCACCAAACCAGGCCATTGCTGTACGCGTGACCTGGCAGGGGAAACCTCCACCTCCCACACATATACAGGCTGCACACATAAAAGTGGCCACATTCAACATGGCCTCTGGACAATTTAAATAAATTATGGAAATTACCTTCTTTTAGTAAGTCTGTTATATCTGCCTGGTATCTGTTTCCGACTCGAATCTCTCCTTTATCTGCGAGTAGGGTCTTTTGTTGAGGATCGTATACTAGTGAATAAAAGAAGAAATCCTAAAAATAAAACAAGAGCAAAAAAGTAAACAGTATTATTAGCTTTTACTTTCAGCTTTGCATACATACTAGCAAGCTTTTACGTTTTAAGTTTGGTTTTATCACCTATATATAGATTTTAAAATTGGGTGAACAAACAATAAATGAACCACCAGTTTTAAAACCCTACGTTAAATGCTGCCACTTTCTTCTATATTATAAGTGTAACAGCTCTCCTAAAAAGTAGCCGTTCCCTTAATATACAGTCTTTGAAGGTGAAGTGAACAAAGTTCCTCTTGAACAAACGAGGCTCAGAAGGGCCAGGAGATAATTTTTAGTAATATCAGCTGTTTCAGAACACAAAATTGCACTTTCCCATATACCAAAATAGCAGTACTAGATGCTAGTGACTTATCCGCACAGAAATATTGGTACAACTAAAGCGTAACTTCAGAGTGTTACAGCCATACCACGAAACACCCCATTGAGACATGAAGCCCCAGACAACCTCTGTGGCCTCTGCTGGACTTGCTCCAGTATGTCAATGTCTCTCTTGTGCTGGGAGGCCCAAAGTTGGACACAGCACTCCAGAAGTGGTCTCAGAAGTGATGAACTGAGAGGATGAATCCCTTCCCTCCACCTGCTCACTACGCTCCTGCTAATATAGACCAGGATGTGCTTGACTTTCCTTGTCACAGGGATGATGCACTGCTGACCAACTTCTTGTCCGCCACCATCTAAGCTTATATCGTCATGTTTCCTTCTGCTCGTTATTGGAAGATGGGTAGCAGATTTGGCAGCAGCAGTAATTAGTTGCAGGTGGCTATACATTAATTTGTTGCTTTTGTTCAAGCAGATGAGAAAAAGGCTAAAAAAGCTGCTTGGCTTCTGTTACCTGGGTATGTAAAATTAAGGCAAGAAGTCATACCAGAATAAGAATGTCGTGCCAGGGTGGAGAAAGAAAACAGCCAAAATTTTAACTACTTAAAACTGCACAGTATAAGTAATTAAACTTTTCTGCATGGATAAGTACTTAGCTGTAGCTAAGATTGAGTGACACATCAGAGACCAGATATGCTCCATCAAAGTGTAGTGTGGGATATGGGACAAGAAGAGAGCTCCGGTAGGACATGAAATAACAGACCTTTCGTAACCTCCGTCCACAGCAACGCAATCACCAGGAAAGAGAAGTGTTTCTGAACAGAAACACAGGATGCACAATGCAGCGTTTTTCACATCTCAGGTTTCTGGCTCATTTTCCCTTTCCCCATATTTCTGTGTCAATGGCAGGCATCCTGTTTAAATACATCTCATTTCATGCTCACCTCATTTTCCCTTTCCCTATATTTGTATGTGTCAACAGCAGGCAACAAAAATTAGGACAAAACCAGCATCAGTTTCAAGCCCTGTTCATCTTCCTGAAGAGGTGGCAAGGGAAAAAGAGTCTCCCAATCTGTCATACAAAGCCCGAAAAAGGAAGAATCACTGCGAGTTTCCCCAGTAACACAGCAAAAATTCTGTGGGCTGGGTATTCAAAGGTACATACTAGTTTTGTTCCCCAGCCCTGCACATTACACATATTAATCCAAGACTGATGCCATAGAGGTAAGGTCTCCTGTGTTTTCTTTACATATGTAATGCATCCAGCATCCAATTACAGAATTTAAGAGCGTTAAACATGGTAACTCTATATTTTCTGCTCCAATTTTAATAAAAACCAGCATTTTTCCAGGAAGAAATCAACATCTATGGAAGGGAGGAAAAAAGCCAGATAAGAGCCAAGCAAGCCAGCCAAAGCTGCTTTGCTACCTGAAAAAGCTACTGCACAAAAAGGTATCACCTACACAGCACAGCACACGAGGCAAGACAGGAATTCACACCAATCTCCTCCAGCAGAAAACACGCCATTTCCCCACCGTGAAAGCATGAACTCCAAGGGCAAGAACAATCTCATGTTATGTCATGATAATAGGATAAAAGTCATAGCTAACACTTGGCAAAATGCTGTTCCAACACCCAGCCAAGTCAACTGGAAGGGTTCTCTGTGGTTGGGTTTGGGGTGGGGGGATTCGGTTGCATCCTAAATGAATGACATTTTTGACAGAATTGATTCCTACTCCCACAGGCACCAAGGTCAAATTACATCAACATACCGACAGAAGGGAGCTTCAGAGTATATGAAAACTCATTTATATTATAGCTGTGTAAAGAAATCTGGGTCTCTTGCTCCCTGACATACACAAAGTTCAAGAAACTACAATATTTTGAGAACGTATTCTTGCATAAATAAAATGTAGGAAAAGCTTTTGTCTTGCAAGCTTCCATGTTATAAATACAGTGTTTTGTTTGTTCCAGCTCCAAAATACCTAACTGTGGGACAAAGTATATGCAGTGCAACATTAATGCTTTTCAGGCACATTGCCCAGCAAATACACAAACCAAACACTGTAGTATAATAACACAGTGGGCCCCAAGGAAGGCCAATTCTACAGGCGATTTCTTAACACAGTCTTTCTTGGCCAGGGAAAGCCATTCATTGTGGAGGGGTTTTCTCCCATGGTATTTGTCTGTTAGATGCCCTATTGCTTCTCTTTTATTGATTATCACTATGAATTTTCTCTACAAAATAAAACCCATCCTTCTGTACCAGTCTCAGGTCATCTTTTTATATCTTGTCCAGTTTTGTTTCGAATCTAGCAGGTTCAGCGAAAGAATTAAAAGCCTCTGGGCTCTTCTCCCCAACCAGAGCCTCCCCAACAGAGAAAAGATGGAAGTTTAGGGGCTCAAGGGTGAATACAAGACAGACTGTAATCCCCAGACGTAATGCAATACCACTACCACCTTCCCCCATAGAAGCATGAAATTCAGCTCATGCAAACTGAGTGGGATTTCTGAAAACATTAATAAATGTCAGTTTAGTGCCAATGCAAACTATAGTCTAAGGAACAAAGCAGATCCTTGTGTAGTCTAAAGCACGTGTGAACTCTTGATCACCACTACGTGATAAGAACAATTTTTCAGAAGGGTTTCACAAGTGATGTTCACAACAAAACAACATGGCTCTTTCAAAATTCTCCATGCTCATTTTAGCTGTCAAAACTGTGTATGCTGAGTTTGCAGCAGTGAAGAAAAAGAAGGGTTTTCTCTTTTAATTTCAGATCCCAGAAAACACCCAGCATGTTTGGAAAATTAAAATGACCTGCCAAGAGTTAAAATTAAACCATGACTTTCTACTTCTCCAAAGTGTTACACAGACACATATGCTCAGAGCTTCCCTACCCAAGCCCCTAAGCTACCCGTAGCTATAGCCAAGAACCAAAGCCACTAAAAAACTGCAGAACTGGAAAAAGAAAATGGGCTCAAAGTGAAAGTACAGTACAGAAATAGTGATTACTTCATTACACCTTGCAAACTTACTTTCATGAAGTCAGTTTGGGTGAAGGGCGGGAATATATTTTAACTGTACAGCATTTTATTTTTAGGGGGATACCAAAAGGTACCAAAATGCCAGACATCTACCCAGCAGGCAAATTTCACACAAGCCTCTGGATATATTCTAACAGAGCAGTAAAATAGATGGTACATATAAAATAGTTTCCTGCAGAATAGGTAAATCTAATACTTTTGCCATAACTGGCTATGTCCTTCTCTTGATCTCCCTGGGAGTTCAGTATCTACAGGAAATCCAGGTTTTCCAGTTGCCTTTTTCCTCCTATTCCTCATTCCTGCTACAAACCCAATTTTGCCAGGCACAGTAAAAAAGTCACTGCTACTCCCCCTTCAATCCATCTCCAAATGTAACAGAACGATCTTCCTGAGGAAGATGACAGAGAGGGTGGAAGGAGGAAAACAGAGATAACACAAATGTAATTTTGCTATGCTTACTATCTCCCTAAAAATTTCTGTCTGCATGTTTAACCTCCTTTTGAGACAGACAGCCTTGGGCTGAAAATCTACTTTTAGTGGTCATAACATACAAGAAATCAAATGACAGACTCCCTAGAACTGCTTAGGCTTTATTGACAGAAGCCATGAAAAAAAAAAAAAACCTAAAACATGTTGAAAGCAAAGAATTGATTAAGAACAGGAAGGAAAAAAAGAAGCAGCAGTTCAAAACAGTACCACTCAGTGCTATGAATTCACCAGGCAACAACTATCTCCTTTTCTTAATCTCTTTACCCTCCTCCCAAGCACATTTGTGTTCCTGAGCTTTTAATTTCTTTACCATCTGTCCAAGTTAGTTTGCACCACAGCAAAATACCGTGCTAAGTGACAGGACACATTCAGAGAACTCTCTCATTCTGTGAAATCTCTAAGTGCCTGCTCAGTTTTAAAAATAACCTGCATCACTCATCTTGCATTTTGAGTTCAAAAGGATGAAAAAGAGAAATCTCTTTCTGTTCCTACATCTGCAACTGAGCTGTTGCATGATCAGAGAAAGCCAGTTCCCTTCTCTGTCTCCATGTACCTACCTGTAACATTAGTGATAATAAAAAAACGTGGGGAGCAATCAAGAACGAATACTACTTAAAAGTTGGGTACTAGTAAATCTAAATTAATTTCAGTTTTGATTAATTTCTGCTTTCAAATTGGCATATCCTAGGCTGCTAGCTGGTAACAAGCATTTCTGAATACAACGGCCCTTGTTTGATGCGCTGCCATTTGGCAGCCCTGAGCAGACTCGACATGTTTTTGGTTTCACATTCCAAAGCGAAACTCAACTATTTAATCCCTGTGCTTTGTTTGAAATTCTCTTAAACTAGAGTATCAGATTAAAATTAATCTTACATTTAAATACATACTAAAGAAAGCTAAAAAAAGCATTTAAAAAGAAAGCCCAACTTTGAGACAGACTACAGTATGCTCCTTGCAATAAATGACCTGTTTTCTCCTTGTTTCTTAAAGGCCGGTAATGACCATTACCCTACTGTTTTTAATTACAAGATTTAGTCTCTTGTACAACATTTTAATTTTTTCAAATGCAAATGTAATGCTTGCAGATGTATTCAAATATAACAGAGTGAAATTGTTTGCTAATCTCCCAAAGTAAAGCTCCCAGATTGTCAAATTCCAAGACTGTCTAACCCAGCTGGCAGCCAGAGGTCGAGCCACAATTAAAGGTACATAAATATATTTTAAAGAATTACAATTGTCATTTTTCAAATCCCAAAATACCTGAAAAAGTAAAACCCAAGATTTATATTCTGAATAGTGATTAACAGTGCAACACAATTGCATTTCAAGTGTTTGGTTTGAGGTACCTTTAAATAGCCAGATTGTGAAAATTTCTGCAGGACTCAGAAGTTTACTGACAAGTAGTTTTTCAAGGACCTAAGTGTCTGTGGTGGCGTAGGAAGACTACAGGTAAACAATACTGAACTCAAAAAAATAGGGAACTAAGCTCCTCAGAAATCTGAGGTGAGATCAAGTTTAAACCATATTAACATAAATCTGTAAGATTTCAGGATAAAGCAAATATATAGAAATACAGCTTGCTGGCTTGCTCCCTCTTCACATTTACTCCGTCTCCCACCCCGTCTTGTCTGGGGCATGACCCTCCAAGTTTGAACTTTCAGACTGCCAGGCTGATGAGCAAGTAGGGCTCTCTGTATAGAAGGAGAGGCAGCTTACTGTCACACAAGGATGTAAACAGCTGCTCTGGCGTCTAGATCCACCAAGTTTTATATCAGAATGCAAATTGTGTGGAGCCTAAAGCTTCCCACTGTCAATGCCTATACAGTACATGCAGAAATGAAAGAACCACCTCCTTTTCAGAAAACTTGTGAAAAGCCACCAATCCTAAATTGTGCCAGAATAAACTGCTCAAGCTTGACAATTCACAAAATGGTTCATACCTCCCGTTCCAGATATGACTTAAGGGATTCTGTCTCATTTAACAGAGTAACGCTGCATTTGCCTCTAAAAAAAGAGAAACACATTTTATGAAAAGACATCTTAAACGCTCATGTGATTCACAAGATGGTATTACTGAAGTTGTACACATTTAATCTTACATTGAAGAATACTTGAATAATAATAATGCCATTTGGTTTTTGAATAAAAAGCACTGGAAGAAAACAGTCATTACCTAATGTGTGTGGCTGGCAGAGATTCCAGCTGTCGTGAGAGAAACAACTCACGATGTCGTAGCTGATGCTTCTGTTTCTCGGGTAAATCAACCATTTCGGGATTTTCCATCTCTTCTTCCATTTCTCCTAGATACAAAGAGACAAAACTGATCATCAAGAACAGTGCAAGTATTGATTCTGAGCCAATCAGGATAAGCTGCTCCAAACCCTTTGCTAAATAATACACATTATTTAGATTAAATCTAACTTCATCTGAATCCTCACATTTCAGCCAACTGAACAATTAGACAATTAGTATAGAACCTTTAAATGATGCCTGTGAAGAATTGTATTTATTCACCACTGGGATCAAAGCACTCCAGGTACACACAGGTCACACTGGCTCACCAAGCTGAAAGTCACACAAATCCGCTACCAACAGACAAGCTCTGAAGAGAGCTGCTCTTGGAGACCATCACTGCACCGTTAGATTCATCAGGAAGAAGCTGACGCAAGATCAGTGAGGCAGTAAAAGTGCCTCTTTGCCAGGCATCAGCTATCTTAGACCCAACTCCTCTTTCAGGATATCACAGTCTGTCCCATCCTGACTTCAACAGCTTTTGCAGGAAATGCCCACTGAAAAGGTTAGTTTGTTTATTTAGTGTATTTTATTGTCTTCACACCACTGCCAATAGATCACAGTCACAAGATTAACTGGAATCTAACCAAGTGCCTAAAGCCAGTCTTGCAAGCCGCCCTACCCTATGTCACCACACCCATTCGACAGCAATACTCCTGCATTTCAAAAGCCAGCATCTCTGGCTTTGAGCTATCCAGTCTCCATCCAACCAGTTTTTAAATGAATGCCAAAGTAAATATATGAAATCACATCCACACTGATACACAACTCATCCAAAACATCTCTAGGCACCTTTCTTGTAAGAAATAAATTATTAGTATGTTTTATGTTTATTAGCAAGCATCCTGTCAACTACGCAAGACAAAGCTGTAGAAGGCAAAATACTCCAAGAAAGCTGCAAAGTTTCTCCATGATGAAGGACTGTGAAAGGAAACATCAGACTTTTTCCTACGAAATTAAGGCAGTTACTGCTTTTTCCAAAATCACAGGAAAAGTTTCCCAGACTATAGTAGAATGAGCTCATACATGAGTAGTAAAACTAATTTTACGGCAGCAGTAGTCTTTTAAAGAGCAGACTTACGCCTGCAGCTTAATTCAACAATTGTTGCCAAGAAACATTTCTAGTCAGAAACACATACAGGCACAGTTATGATTGATATACCCTTAAGATTAGTTAACTATAATCCTCATAGTTATCTTGAAAGCAAACAGAAAGGAGACATCTCCATTGTATAAAATGCTAAAATTGCGTTTAGTTTTAAATAGGCCACCACTATGCCAAAGGGGGTGACAAAAAATTATGTACCCTTCAGGTTCCCCACAATTTATCACTGTTTTACTGTCCTGGAAAAAGACTTGTGGTTTATACGCCCCTCAGGTAAGCTGCTCCAGCAAAGAAGGAAAAAAATAGTAGCATAATTAAACAGAATGCAACATACAATAGCTCTTACACCACATGAGCTGTTAAGCATACAGCAGCATGCACTTACATTTCAATATTTTCCTAGGAACTACAACACCAAATTTACATCTGTGCCACAGGTTCATGGTTCTGCAATTTATTTACTGGAGTGGATTCTCTTTTAGTTGAAAATTAATATTGTGGCTGCTGACCTACACTATAAATATACCAGCAGTAATCCACAAACAAGTCAGCAAGTTCCAAGGTAGCTTGCCTAAAAACCGAAGGATGCACAAATGAAAAAGCATTCATGCCTGCACTTAAAACAGTTTTTGGAGAATGAGAGTAGTGCACTGTGTAATGCAGGAAAAATACTATAAGGAGCAACCTAAAATACTTAATATCTTCAGTGTATTTAATAGCCTAGAGCTTTTAAAAAGTACATTTTTAAAAAAAAAAAAATATTAACCACTATGTGCCAATCAAATCTACAATCAAAGCACCCAGCACAACCAAGCTAATCTCAGGAACCACATCCCTTCAGCTAGTTTCGTCTTCTAACTACTGTTTTATTTATGTGTCTAGCTTTTGTAATAAAATAAGGAAGGTGGGAAGCACATATTTTCTTCTTATGCCAGCTCTGCTATGCACAGCCTTTCAAAATAAAAAAGCTTTTTTTTTGTTTTTAAAAAAAGACAGACGTTTCTACAGGTAACAAACAACTCCCCCCTCACACAGACATAGAATTGTCATAGTTCCTGAAGACAGAGGTAGGAATATTCCAGGAAATAACAAACAAACAAATCTACACAAGCATCTTCCCTCCTTTTCTACAGCCATGATTTAGCACTGAAAAGAATAAACCTGGCAAATGCATTCGAAACCAAGGGAAGGAGGAGAGAATCCAGAGCTGGATCCAGCACAGGAACCTCTCTGTCTCCCTGAAGTCATGCAAAAGTAACAAAAACCGTAACTAATACCACCTCACCACCTTTGCGCAGACGGCAAAGGCTTAAGTCAGAGTGTAAACCACAACAGGGGCTGGCCCAGCCTCAGGTTCCAGGACAAGCCTGTCTGACACATCTGCGTTTAGCCCTCCTATAGCTCAAGCACTCAAGCTCTAACCGAAGCAGACTTCGTCCTGGAGAATGGTGGCCCCCGAGAAATAAGGACCATAGTCTTTAAAAAAAAAAAAAACCACAACCCAAAAAAACGTATGTTTTTAGATATATATAAAAATATAAAAATCTTTTCAGAAAGACTAGCCTGCACTTATGACAGTACTATAGAATAAGTGGTACGGGAATACAGTAGGCGCAGTACATTGGGACTTCAATGCTCTCATAAAGCCTTACTTCAAAATTAATCTCTCGGCTTGATAGATGTGCTTGTGCAGATTTAAAACTAAACATTTAGTCTTAATACAAACAGTAATATATCAGCTATGCAGAAGTAGCCAGTGGAATGCTGCAAGGAGTGTATTAGATTAAGTATTATTTGATATTTGATGACAGAATCATTAATAACAGATTAACAAAGCTTGAAGACGACTTATATTGGGAACAAGAGACAGGCAGATTGGACTCAAACAGCAAGACTCATGTGAAAGCTAACATATATGGGGAAAAATAATTAGAAAGAGTAAACTTTGAGTTGGCAGGAGAAACCCAAGAGGCAGTAATTGTAATTTAAAATGACTGGGTGTGTGAGATGCAAAATTAAACATCAATATTTGCTAAACACTAGAAAGAATAGCAATTTGCTACAGATCAGATTGGGCTCTGTACAACATCAGAGGTAGAAAGAACCCGCCCTTTCTCTGCATTCTGGGTGTCGTACAAGTAGCTACATGGCAGAATTTGGAAATGCACAAAGGCAAACAAGATACTGGAATTAGCTTAGAGAGCACACTAGGATGTCCAGCTTGGGAGACAGTCTGCAGTAACAGAAGAATTAGAATCATAGAAGAGTTGGGGTTGGAAGGCACCTTTAAAGGTCATCTAGCCCATGGGCAGAGACATCTTCAACTAGATCAGGTTGCTCAGAGCCCCATCCAACCTGACCTTGAATGTTCCCAGGGATGGGGCATCTACCACCTCTCTGGGCAACCTGTGCCAGTGTTTCACCACCCTCATCGTAAAAAATTTCTTCCTTGTATCTAGTCTAAATCTACCCTCTTTTAGTTTAAAACCATTACCCCTTCTCCTATCACTACAGACCCCACTAAAAAGTCTGTCCCCATCTTCCTTATAAGCCTCCTTTAAGTATTGAAAGGCTGCAACAAGATCTCCCCGGAGCCTTCTCTTCTCCAGGCTGAACAACCCCAACTCTCTCAGCCTTTCTTCATAGGAGAGGTGTTCCATCCCTCTGATAATTTTTGTGGCCCTCCTCTGGACTCACTCCAACAGTTCCATGCTGTTCCTGAACTGAGGACCCCAGAACTGGACCCCGTACTCCCCGTACCCAGTACTGAGGTCTCACCAGAGTGGAGTAGAGGGGCAGAATTACCTCCCTCGACCTGCTGGCCACACTTCTTTTGATGCAGTCCAGGACACGGTTGGCCTTCTGGGCTGCGAGCACACATTGCCGGCTTATGTCCACCAGTACCCCCAAGTCCTTCTCGGCAGGGCTGCTCTCAATCCTTCATCCCCACAGCCTGTATTGATACTGGGGGTTGCCCCGACCCACGTGCAGGACCTTGCACTTGGCCCTGTTGAACCTCATGAGGTTCACGTGGGCCCACTTCTCGAGCTTGTGCAGGTCCCTCTGGATGGCATCCCATCCCTCAGGCATGTCAACTACTATTACAATTAGTTAGCATGGTATCGCTAACAACAAAATGTAAAAAAAAAGGAAAAAAATGGGGTCAAAACATTGGAAAACACAGTAAAGCCAGTGCTATTGACAATTGTACAACAGTCAATTGATTATTGACTATTGCACAGCAGTTCCTTCAGTAGTGAAGGAAGCTTAAACTCTTGGTACTTTAACAGCTCAACTAAGCAGCTTGGAAGGACATTATAGAAGTGTTGCATCTGAAGAAATGAACAATACAACACCACATTCCTTCTCCCAGGTCCAGTTTCAAATGGTCTATATTAGCATCAGCCTCATTCATTTTCCCTGTACCAAAAACCAGATATTGATTCATAGCTATAGAAAATATGGTGAAAGTTTTAACAAAAAGAAATCCTTATACCTTGACACTTCAGGAGTTTGCCTTATCAAGACATCTCACTACGATCCCTTCCAAAACTTCTTGTGATTATCTTTTGCAGACATGGCCACTATTACAGGTAGCATACAGAGCAAACAGACACTATTTTGGACACTTAGCTTATCTTTCCTCACTGTACCTCCCCCAGAAGAGAAAAATCACAGCCTCCTCCACTCAGTAACAACAGAGCAAAAAGTGTCATTAGGGGATTAATGAATTCGACTCCTCTTAAATCTGCATGTGTGGTGTTGGGAGAAAATGGAGGAGAAGAGGAATAAAATGGAAGAAATAAATAAAAATAAAAAGAACTCATCTGTGAAGCTATTGTCAAACTGTATTTAGACTGGTGTTACCTATAATTAAAAAAAAAAAAACAAACTTAATAGACCCCCTACCTGTTTAGGCACACAGGTCTCATGCAACTCATGGACTGATTGAGTAATGACACCTCACCGCTGCAAGACATTTATTTTTAGAAGTTTTGGCACTTACAAAACCATGCTGCCATGAGTGCCTGGCACCCAAACATCAGCTGCTGAAGGCTAACCATAAACCTGCCAAACCGGCTGGCGCTAACTACTCTGTCCTCCAACCCCTACCAACTAGTCACCTCATTGTTTTACAGATCAGCATAGATGTTTTTAATGAAGCAAAAACTATGGTCATCAGACAGATCACAAGTAACTGGAGGTGGCTGGGGGTGGAGGGTTAGAAGCGGGGACAGGTTGTATTCCTGCTGTTGGAAATATTTACTTAATTATATAAGAAACTGTATAAGACATTATATAGAAACTACATAGGAAGAAAATATATAGTCACCGCATCCAACAATAGCTTGAAGAGTAAATTATCTTTCTCACTTCTCTTCCATCAAGTTCTGCCTGCAATCTTGTTTGCATACAATATTCTATCTTAAACCACTACAAAGTCTCTGGGCAAGAACATTAAATAGTCTCCTACTGGTGAAGCAGGTTCATTTCAGAAACAGGTGGAGAAATTCCCTAGAATAATTTGTGAGGTGATTAAAGAGGCTTATGAATAAAAAGTGCTAACAATGTATGGAAGCCATTATAAGGCTGAAAGATTTATAGGACAGCCCAGACAAGCTTTATATCATATGATAAAAATAGTAAGATCACAGATCAAATCCAAGAATCAGGTTGCGTACATCAGGTACTAATTTACAGTCACCAACTACAGAATAAGGTGCTTCCAACTCATTTCTCTTTACAAAGAGTTATGAGAAGAGACAACATATCTCAGACCTCAGGCTTGTCTGTTTCAGATATCTGATGGATTATACAAGCTAAAACGTAAGCACTTTTTTTTTTTTTAAACTTTGCAACATTCATTTCACGATCACATTTTTTCCTTCCTTTATTGGAAGAGAAAAAATATTACAAAATACACATATACTTTTTCCATTCATGTTCTGGCCATATCTTCCCATTATTCGGTTCTCTCACTGCATTGATCTCAACAGTAGGTCTAAAATACAGACATCTTAAACAGAAGACTCTGTGAATCCAGAAATGTCTGCAGTCAGAAAGCTCCATTAATCAGCTGAACAAAGGCAGTTAAAAGATCAGCGATGCAGATACGTACATCTACTGCAAATGCATCAAAATGAGGCAACAGGAGACTTTATGGAAATGAACTCAAAGTCAGTGACAGTGTTGAGTATCTGTACTAGGATCTTAACATCCACAAAATTTAATTTCATTATACCATGCAGGATGTAGATTTTATTTTTTCAGGGTAAAGACCGAACGGCTGTCCAAAAGCTTAATTTTACTCTCTTCTCCCTCCCTAAGAAGAATGGAAGCCCCACAACAGCACATCTATCTAAATCTAATTGATTTAGTAGCAATTTTATTCTGCACCAGAAAGAAACATACTGGAAAAATGCTAGTTACTAATGAAATTTACACTAAGAGACAGCCTCAGTTGTCTCTGGTGGCTCTGTTAATAGAAGTGTATAGAAGAATTTTCCTGTCTTTCAAACACATATTCATATGAACAATGAATTCTTTGTTTGCATTAAAAAAAAATCTTGAATTTCTTATCACAAAAAGAAATCAGCCTTTGCAGGTTCAAAGAGCATTTATATGGGTTCAAATATTTTTAATTTCCAGCCTCAGACATGCGTTTCTTTGAATCATTCCTACCTGCTTCCTTTACTAAATCTAGTGAAGTGAGACACACATGAAGGAATCAATAGTCACGTTGTTTATGGTGAAGCTCCTATTAAGCTTCAGTATTCTCGGATAAAACGAGTACTGCTGCACTGAAGAGAGATCAAAAAAGCTTTGCCTGCTACCACAATTCTGCAACACAGCCAAATCTCATCTCAATGCCATAAGACCTTTTTTCCAAGGTACGGTTGCAATGGAGGGACTGACTTGGACTTGAATCTACAACAGAAAATATTCAGACTTATCAATAAGGGGCTAGTTTTGCTGCATGTTTTCCCCAATGGCACTACAGCACTGAGAACACAGCAAGACATTATATTCATTGTTAAAACTGAATATCTGATTTAATCAATCACCATGCAGTACACAACTATGTACATCTGTCTTACATATACATCACAGTCTATTCACACATATACCAAGAAGCACATTAGAAGACAATGATGCTTGGCAGCTAAATCATAATTTTGACATGCCCAGATCTGATTGCTTCTTTTTCATTTATGTATGTGCCTACAGGAAAGCCTTGAATTACAAGGATTGATATGGCTGTCCATGCTGTTTGCTAAATTTTAAGCAATCTGAACAGCTACATCTCACATACTCCATTGTTTGTAAGCAAAAACAGTTTAGTAACTCCACCTGCTTACTCTTTTTCTCCCTTTTGACATGTCTTTTTTGGTAACTGTCTGTTTTGTTAGTACTGTGTCCATCACCTCGCAAGGATGGGATGAGAGGGATGCTGAACTGGCAGAGGAAGGTGTAATGAACCCAAATCTAATCCTCGCTGGCAACTAGAATGGAGTCAAACAGGCTAGAAGCACCCCAGATAAAGTACCCAACGACATGTGATACGTTGCACTATTTCTCCCCCAGAGATGGATACTCCCCTTGAGAGCCAGCTAGTGCACTGTGCTCACCTCCTTCTAAGTTTAGAATGCACAGATCTACAGCAGCTTCCCAGCTATTTTGTGTTGTTTTTTTTTTTTTTTAAATTATCTGAGGTTTTTTTGCAATACCTTGCCTTACAGACTTATAAAGGCAAACATCTAATCTATACTGACACATAACTATTTTTTGTATGCACTTTTTAGAATTTTAACACTGTTTCTATAATTGAAAGAGAATTGTAACACTAAATTTTTGTTTAGAAATAATCTTCCATCTCTACTCAGCTAGGTATCTCACATGCCTCTGACCTCCTTGGCAGAGGAGTACATGCCAAGATAAGTTAACATTCTGAAAATAATAAAAATCAATAAATTACTTACGCAATGCATACACGCAAAGGAGGACAAAGTAAGGTAGCATGAACAACCCCCTAAATTTTATGATAGTTTAGCTTCATGGTTTTTTTTTTAAATTAGAAAGTACAGTACTAAAAAAAAAAAGATTATACTTTTCAAGTCTCCTCTCAGCCTAGACATTTTTTTTTTCCTAACAAAAGGACTTAAGTATTCAAAATAGTGATAGAATGTTCTAAAATTCAGTGCTTTTAAAATGTATTTACTGAGCACGTTCAGACAAAAGCTATGTCACTACGAAAAATATCACTAATATTGAAACATAAAGAGAATTCCTGTTAGCCAAGTTTCAAGCTGGCCATATTTCAAGTCGGTTTCCTATGATCAGACTATTTGATTTACTCACAAAGAAAGTTTGAGGTTTGTTTTTTTTTAATCTGCTAACCAAACCAAATCATTCATGAGAAGTAATACATAAGATAGGGAGAATACTTTCCCTCATCCCCAAAATTAAGAAATTGAAATATGAAGCAAATAAGACGCCTTTACTCAGCCCTAACTGAAAACTTCTGTCCTGTCCCTACCATGATAACCAAACCATACACCAAATGAGGTTTTAAAAGGTTTAAGGGGTGAGCAAGAGAGAGAAAGAGAGAAAAGTCACCCAAACAAGTAATGCAATTTGCTGAAGATGAGTACAGGAAAAGGACATTTAAAAATAATAATATTAATACTTGTAACTGCAATATCAAAGTTCTATCCAAGTTTGGCAATTTTGTGTAGAAGCAATTTGAACACAAACAAGCTTACTTGCATGTTTGTCTGCCAATACAATAAGTGTACTTGATATGTCTCTTCTTCGGTAGAAACACACCACCTTTGCTTCCACATTTCCATTGGCAGTCTGAAACAGGAAAAAAGAAAAAAAGTGAGCACAGATCAAGAACTGAACTGTATGCGCCAAACTAGAGAACTTCATAAATAATTTGGAATTTTGCACAAGAGCTACATAGCATCACCTTTTAGCACCCTCCAGCTGCACGTTATCTAACACAAACTCCGGCGTGATCCATTCCAGGGTAGGGGAACAGAGTTTGGCCTGTTTCCCTAATTGTTTCTGCGGGATCACTGTTTTCAGCAGTTACAGATGTTGCAAGGGGTGAGAAAAAACACTTACCTGCAGTTACAACATATTAACAAGCCACTTTGCTACTTTTCAGGTGATGCCTACAGTTAGTAGAATTCAAAAGCATCTTTAAAATCCTAGTAAAAATAACTGTGAAATACAGCAACAGAATTCAGGTTTCAGCTGTTCTCCAAACTCTGTAGGACAGTAGGAAAGCAAGAAGAACCCAGCCATTATTACTTTCACAAAAGGAATCACATAAGGTTTTCTTTCTCTGACAGCACTGAGCTGAACAATGACTAACACAAAAAAATCATTCCAAAAGGAGAACCAAGGAAGCTGCACCAGGCAATAAACTCTACACCAGTGGCAACATACAAAAAAGTCTGAATTTCTGAGAAGTTTGGGATTTTTTTCTTAAAACTCTTAAAATGAGATAGGTGAGGAATCTCTTATAAGATGGTACCTGCCAAATTATGAAACCAGCTTTATACAAACTCTAGGGGAGATACACGAACTGGTTTGTAACAGCCTCAGCCAATCTACTGTCTCTAAAATAAATTCACAAATAATGAAAATGTAACGGAAAAGAGTTGTATCCTACTACTGCAGAGTCCTTAAAAGCATAATGATGGCACACAGTTTAAGAAACTATAAGACTAAGACAAAAATTCTCCTCCAGGAAGTCTGCAAAAAAAGCTAGTGGACCACCAATCTGTCCACAAGGAAACAAAATAAAAACTGCTATACATGCTTGTTGCCAATATATGAATGGAGGAAAAGTTTCATCTTTTATAATACCAGTTTTCCTAACACAAAGAAAAAAAAATCAGGCAATACATACACGCACAAATATTTCCCCTTGCAGCCTAGCAGTTTTTGGTAGGGAGCCTGCAGAATTTCTATCCTTTTCTGTTAAATAATTCAGAGGAACTATTTTTTGAGGAACTAAAATACAAAGGCAGGAGCCACTTTGTTAAAACACAGACAGCTACAATGTAGAATTACCTATTTCATTTAATTGCCCAGGCTTCATTTACACTCAGTGAAAAAAAGGCAGCACAAGATATATGATTCATTTCAACCTGAAAGACCCATTTCAAAGAGTAGGTCAGAGAAATAACAGCTCAAGCAAGAGTTCCAATAAGATGAGAGATCCAGGCTGAAAGTTCTTTTTTCAAAGCAGGGGTAGAATGAAGAGGGGAAAACAACACTTTCCTAGAAAGTGATCACAAATGTGCACCCTGTAACTGATGGAATACAGCTATTGATACCGCATGGCTATGGACCCACCGGGAATATTTTAGGAACTCACTCTCGCTTCCTTAATGGAAGAGAGACCAAGTATTTCTGCAAAAGACCTCCACTAAAAAGCAGGAGTTACAAGGATGATCTAGCCTTCACCGATTCTTTATTTGTCATTATATTGATAAATTTTCTCTTCCAAGTAATTGTTTTAGAAAGACATGTTTTTCCATTACTGAAGAAAAAGACCTAATTTTAGTCAGTTAATTTAAATTCAAATCCAAAACAGCAATGTTACATTCCTTCTGTATGGGCTGCAGTGGACACGCTGGTATTAAACCTGAGAAAGTGGCACGTTTAGGACACAGCTAACGGCTTCAGAACAGTCCTTCCTCTTTAACTAGGTAAAATTTCAGCATCGAGGACTTCAGCTGGCTTCCCACATGCAAGGTATCTCGCTTCCCTTTTAGATCCAATGAAGGGGAAATTTGGCAGATGAAATAACACACTGGCCCAAAAGACAACCAGCAAGGACAAAGTCTGACGAAGCAGATGAAAGCTCCAAACCTTCCTGTTGCGCAAGAGTCTCCCCCAAGAAAGACCAAATTACAAAGCTCTCCATCCTCTAGGCAAACTGTTATATTTTCTTCGTATCTCACGATCCCGGCATGGAATTGAAGAACTGCAGAAATCTCCTGCCCTACAGGTGGGCATAATCACCCTGAGAATGACCTACCCTTGACAGTCAGTCCTTTCATACCAAAGGAGAACAATCTAGCAGGTCTCAAAGCATTCCAAAAAAGTATCAGAACAAAAGTATTTTCAGCTTCTAATTACCAGAGAACTGCTAAAGAATTGTTTTGATTTTAATCAAATCAAACAGATCATAAATTCAATTAACTTCCAAGACTTGATGGAAAAACTGTTTACCTTATTGAGCTCTTCTATTCTTCGTATCAAATATGGGTTACTTGAAGAATTTTCGAAGTAGACATAATCTGACAAAAAGAAAAAAAGACTTTAAAAGACGAACTGCTAAAAATCAAATCAAAACCTCACATGTGTACCTGTTAAAGGTATACCAAATTCATTTCTTGGCACAAGCAGTATTTCGAAATACCAAAGTCATTTCTTGACACAAGCAGTATTTCAAATGTCCCTACTAAAACCAGGATTTTAAACAAGGAAATACAAAATCCATGCCAGTATAAGGAACATGTATTAGTGCAATCTGAAGGCCATAAACTTTCGGAAAAAAAATGGAGCTCTACTGTCAGCCTGGAAAGCAAAGCATATGATCTTCCTTCCCTCTCTGATCAGGTTATTTCCACTTTGATCACACTGTTTTCTTTACTTGCTTCCTCTTTTTTTTTAATCAAAATCCAGCCACTTCTCACCAGCAATATACGATCTTTCCTCTTCCCCTCCAGCTCAGCTTCAAGGTACTGCCCATTTACTTAGAATACAAATAGTTTCATTCTTTCTTTCTCTCTTATCTTTTTCTCTACTTCCTGGTCTTTTATGCCTATATTATCCTAGAATACCCTCAACAAAACTTTATATAGTAAGCCAAACAGGTCAGTAATACTTATATTTCCAAGCAGGATAAACATCTTAAGTGACAGGAAAAAAGGTTCTGTATCCAAGGTAGCGCCTTCAAAAAAAAAAAATCAGAGAGGCATCAAGGAGTGCCACATAAATAATTTGGTATTACTGAGCTCCATGCTTAAATACTCCTTTTTATAGGTAAGGAAACAGAAGCTCAAGAGTCTTGAATGGACTTGGTCTTTATCTCCCAATACTCCGGAAGCCAAATCCTAAACCTTAAGCGAGGCAAACAGAGGGCTGAATTCACCTCCCGGCCGCAGCCACCCGCTCTCGGGGCTGACCTTGCATGTTACAGATTTCTCTTACGCCCAGATCTAACAACGATTCCTTCCAAGACTATCTACTGAATTTAAGCCGATTTCCCTCCAGATTTCCCAGCTCGTTTGTGTTTGGAGCAAAACACCCATAGCCCCTGGGCACGACTCAGGTAATCTGCAGTGAACACATTAGCATGACGCTCCACCACTGAATGGGGCTGGCCTTTTGTAAATGGGGACCACTACAGAGGCTGTTAGCCTCAATCTCCCTGAAATGCTCGTCAAAAGGGCAGTCAGTATCAGAGACACCGTCACCTCCTCCCCAGCCCGGAGGAAGGAAGACACCCCCCAGGGCCTCTGCTCCTCAAAAGCTGCACCATGAGGGTTAACGACTCCCCTCTTATCTCCAGGGTGGCCAGGGAGACACCAGAGCGTTCACCCATCACGTCCTACAGCGTCCCTTCCAAATCCCCGTGTAACGCTACTCAAGCTCCAGACACAGATTTTTTCAGACTACTGCTTACAGCTCACGTTATCCGCAGGTCTCCCTGGCGTTAACAGCCCAGCGGGAGGCACAAGAGCACAGCAGCGAGCGCTGGGCAAATGGCCCAGCAGGACCTGCAGCCCTCGCTAACTGCAAACAGCCCGAGTGCCCTCACGTCCCTTCAACAGGGCTGAGCTGCCTTAGGAGAGCGGTCACAAATCGAGAATCCCAGGGATTACAATCCCAAGAGCGGAAATTTCCCCAAGGTCTTGTCTTTCCAAAAAAATGGATCATATGCCATGAGTTGCAAAGACACCTTGACAATGAGGTCTCAACACGGTCGTGGTTGAAGTAATGTGTGATGAGGTTGCAATGCCAATACTCAAACAGTGCACATCTTGGGTTATTCAACCATACATAGTGTAACCAGGGCTAATAAAGCATAGAAATACTACACCCATTTTTTTATATTTTTGTGCATTCTGCGCTCCAGACCTCTCAGACTTATCATCAGCTATCTTCACACACACTAACACGCATCTGAGCGACTTCAAAACTTTCTTCCTGAGTGCAAGAGTCGGTTCCTCTTAAATGTCACTCCCCTGCAGGCTTTAGACTGAAGAATGATCTCATCTAAGGAATTCAGACTGGAAATCTGGTTTGTAGGAAAACTAAGTTCCCAGAAATGGTTAAAACACCCAAGTAACCAGATCCTAAATTTCCACTCCCAAGCACCCGCTCTGTGCGGCACAGCAAACGGGAAACAACAGGCTCAACATTACTATGACCAACTCTACCAGAAGTCACAAAACCAAACAGATATTTGGCAGCTTCAGCAATAACAACAGCTGACTGAAAATACAATGACAGGCATTAAGCAATTTACAGATCAGCAGAGTAAAGAGAAATCTTTTCTCCCACAGCAGAACCACCCATGCCTTGCAAGGGTGCTGCAGTGGAGGATGTGGAAGCTTCGAGGTGCCTCCAAGCTCAATGGCCACCTCTCCCCTCAAGGCTCCATCACCTGAAGAAAGGATGAGTTCTTTCCCCCCACCCCTCTCATTACTCCCAACCCCTCACTTCAGGTACTTTGGCTGAGACCGTTGCAAAAATCTTACATTTGTGAACACTGTGACTGAAAATTAAAAATGAAAACTAAAGGAAATGTCAATCTCTGTCTTGAAAATATAACGTTGTCTTTAATTCCATGGATTTCAGGTGACCATTACAAATCCTCATAGTTCACATAATTTTTCTAACCGCTTTTTTGTGTGCACATACGTGCATATATTCTCACACACACATTTTCTACCTCAAGTGAGCATTAACTCAATTTTTCATGTAACTACAGTTTATTGATTGTAAAATCTGGCATGGATTTAAAGAAAGTTTATCACAGATGAATGGTTTACCAAAGAAGAGCTCATGGTGATAACCAACAGTTTTGAATAATAAAACCCCAGAAACATTGTTTTGCTCAGGAGCAGGAACATCCCCAAACCCACACTCCGTGATCAGTAACTGCAAACGACCCTCACACAAAATAGCCAACTGCACACTGCTGGCAGAAAGGCAGAACCGAAGCTGTCCCAGGGGATGCTTCAAGAGCTGACACATGACACAGTGTAGAGGTGCATATTTAGACCAGTGCTTGATGACTTCATCGCGTCACAAATGCACAGCTCAGTACATCTCAATCCATGTTTTAGACTAATCCCACAACTATGTTAAGCATTTCACCAGTAGCTATGCAACTAATGGAGACCTATTTCCCATTACTCAAATTACCTGGAAAAGGGTTTCTTCCTCTCTGCAAGTAATGCAGAGCGCACTGCAAATCACATAAAACAGAATGTGAGCAGATCAGAGGGGAATAATTTGCATTTTTCACAGAGATCTTAAATACTTTAACTAAAATTAAAATGCTATCCTGCACAGAGAAATGCTCGAGTTACTCACTGTTCCACACGTACAACAGAAATTTTAAGTTCAACAAACTACTCTCCAAACTGATGCTTTAGCAGATGAGAGCACTCCTCTTAAATTGTTCCATAAGCAACAAACCAGTGAAGGCTGTTTCCTACACACCAGTTTAAAGGAGGTACAGCACCACGCTCCGTTGACCCCTACACTCCAAAACACCTCCTTGCCCCTTGAGCAGCACTTCCCCTTCATCTCCTGCTTCCTCCCATGCCATGGAAGTGCATCCTTCACATACTGCCTACCCAACTAATACTATTCCCAGTTTGCTTTCAGGACGGTAGCTACAACCGCACACAAACACACACATCGGATAACAGAAACCCTCTACAGGCTCCCAACAATCCAGTTGTCAATGGGAGACATCCTGTATGTGCACAATTGCCAGAGTGTCTGTGCCCTGGGCTGAAAGAGAGGATGGGGAAAGAGACAAAATTAACAAACCTCTAAATAACAGGAAGATAGGCATCTCAGCTCCTGCTGCAGAACCGGAAGGAAAGAGCAGGCTACAACAAAAAATAAAGTCTAGGGACAGAAAAGTAGAGCCTGATAGCAAGCAAAACAAGTCAGACTCTTCAAACACAACAGACTGTCTATCCTTGCTAATTTATTGGCTTTCCTACCTACACGACTGAAGAAAAAGGACTAGCCTATCTGCTCTGCACCCCACAAGCACAGCTCGTCTCCTTATCAACAGTAACCATCATAAATACACAAAGGTTGGAGACTCAATCCCATACCTTCATAACAGCTTGCAGCTTAAATTCACAATCCCTGAATTAATCAGCCATGCATCCACATCGCGACCATAATTAACAGCATCACTTGTGCACATCACGGAATTCCCTATGATCAGGCTAAAGCAATGACTGAGGAGTGTGGCCATCATGCATATCACCACCTTCTGGCACAAACTCAAGATTTATTTCTTCCTCTTGCTTGTACTGTAACAGAGCAGAAGTACCCACATATGTGAATCTACCCAAAAAGCCTTTCTATCCTATAACATTTTTTTTCTGAAGCTGAGAATATACACAGCTTACTAGAAGGCAATGCTATATGACACAGGTACTGAACTGCTGTAACACACAGAGATAAGCATACTTGCAACAATACAGCAGCTAAAACTAGAATGACTACAGACCACAGAAGATGGAAATTTTCCACAAAGGTAGTAAAATAATTGTTCTCAATTATCAATAAACATAACAGACTTTCTTTTTTGCTTTCATATACTTCTAAGACATTATCGCAAAATAGCTTCTTCCTCTACCCTCTTTGTGTCAGCTGTTGATTAAGTCTACATCAGTCCATGGAAAAGAAAATCAGGAGGGAGTACCGCAAAAGAAAGCACACACACTGTCTAGAAGTCCTATATTTATAAGATTAAACATGTCTGAGCTACCTAATAACCTTATGGGTTTTTAGGTGATCAAGTTGCAAGAATGCCCAAAAGTATTTTTATCCTTCCCAACTTACATTTGCCTTTCAAGCTACAAGTGCTTTCTGAGGACTGACCTCGCTGAATACTCCCTACCTTACCTCCAGAAAGTCTTACGCACTGCGTACTGCCTTAGCCTACAGATGTACTCAGGACACAGGGAGGCTGAAGCCTTCCTCTTCCCACACTCACTACTGCTGTTGGGTACAATATGCATTTCCAGACATGTGATAAAGAAGTAACTTCACAGTTGCAAATATTTCCCCTGCCCAATCCACAAAGCTGCTGCCCTGAATTAAAGATGAGCACCAAGAGAGTGCATAAACTTACGATGACCTGCTTACTTTATGACATATCTTACAGGAGATATATGCCTCCTCATACTCTGGATTTCCAATTCAATTTTGGGCCAGTTTCTTTCGGTAAGCTCCAGTTTTCAAATTATTCAGCAGCTTGGTCCTGAAACTGTCAATCACTTTACATTTTGGATAATACAATCCCTCTTGGTCTACATTCTCGTGACAAAGGAAGCTGGAGAGGCTAACACTGCTTTCAGCCTAAAAGTCAAGCAATCTCACCTGGCAGAGTCCAGGTCCCATTGCCTTCTGGCTGTTCAAAAAACAGCATCACTCACAGCAGCTGTCACCTGATGAAACGTTTAGTTACAGAACAGATAGAGTTGCAACAGAGAAAGCCTTACCAGCACAATATTTTCATTACTAGAAATGCAAAACTGAAACAGTTGTTTCTGTTGCTAAAAGAATTATGATGTCCAATACACCTTGCAGTATACATGAACCAGGTATTTACAATTAATGGCTTTCACGGATTGACAAAGGTATTAAAGATATACTGTCAACACAAGTTTAATTCATATTTACTGGACAGCAGTATTTGTGGCTACTGCACACACAGGATACTTGCTGTTTTGTCCTCAGCTTGCTGCATTATTGGCAACACCACTACTACTACTCAATTCCTTAAAAAAGGAGTGGAAATGCAGCAACAACCCAAGCACACAAGCATCTGAAATACCTATAGTCATTTAGTGAAGGACATGGCAAAAGCAAGCACCATCTCCTGCAGAAATCTCCACTCCATACAGTTAATAGCAAAGCATCACTAAATTTAGTAAGGATGCGTTGAGGCACCCCAGTTAAATCAAGCTAACTTTGCTCTTCTGAGCAAGTGACCAAGTCAAAAGGCTCATGAAGATATCAAAATAAATAACCCTTGACTGAAATCTTTAACCAAGATACACATCTCAAAAGGGACCATGCTGGTGAGAAGAATCCACTGCTCACAACGCGTGCTCCTAAGACTAGCTGCCTGGTCTCAATGAAAAGGCTTAGCCACAACAAAACAGGGGAAAATTACCTAAGCGACAAGTTCTCACTGCTAAAGCAGAAAGCCTGGTTTTCACCAACGGATCAAGATTAACACACCACTGCACCACTTCCTTAAGCCCAAAGCCTGCAGTAAACTTCCTAGATATAAATTAGCAATGACAGCTCAACTCTGCGCGTGCACGTCCATCCAGAACAATGACTACCCTATCTCTAAACACACAGTGAAAACAGTCCAAAGTCGGGTAAAAACAGACAAGGCTTCCTTCAGAAAGGAAGGCTGCCATCCTCAAGAGCTACCGGTCACAGGACCCAGAAGGCTCTGGCAGTCGGTCAAATGTTTTAGGTCACCATCAGGTCTCAGACATCGCAAACTCCGTGCAAGGAAGGTGGGATGGCTCCACACATAAGCAAAGCGATCCACAGCCAAATTCTCCTGATGTATTTGCAGCTTCTCAGACTGGAGCCAGAAAACACTCTTAAAGGAACTGTTGCAGCCCTTCCCTTCCCTTTATGATTTCCTACTTCAGCCTGGCAGTTAATAGTCTTCACTTAGGAGTTTCTACAGCATGACTCCTCTGCTAGCTCCCATAGCTTTCCGGGTTCAGTAGATGTTGAGAGTTGACCTACGCAGGGAGTTATATGAGCACACTCCCTCCAAAACAGCAGTTATGACTAGTTAATTACACGCTGAAATTATATGTATAGAAAATCTTAATTTACAATGCTGTTTTGTAATTATGTAAAATATTTGTTTCTCCTACAAGACCAGCCCTTACAATGGAAAGTTGCTTTTACCCTCCTGGAGGGCGTGCAGACAGCATAACGAGGGTGCCTGTACAATCCTGAGCCTATAGGGATATACTGAGAAGACAACATCCTAGATATTAAAAAGGAAATGCATCACCATAACACCCATGTGCTAAGCATTTTAGTGGTGAGCAAGCATACAGCCTCTCCAGATTCTATCAGCTCGTATAATATACTGTAAAACCTCTAAAAAAAAAAAGAATGTATAGATGTACGTATACAAGGATATGCAGTATGTTCAGCTCAACTTCCCCTTTCCACCCCTTCTCCAAAAAAAACAACAGGACTTGAAAGAACCCTGGAGCTGTAAAGTGAAGCGTCCGGATATGCGCAAGGAAAGGACAACTCAGTTTCATTTAATAAACTAAAGCCTCTATAATGACAATCAAATTCCAAGCATGCATCTACACACATACGCATGCAGAAGCACCGCTCAAGATTGCTTTGTACTAAAGGAAGTTCAGCCTCACGTATTCAAAACGCATGGCAGAAGTCCATGTTCTCAGTTTCATACCAGCTTCTACTCTTATTTTCAAGAAGGAAACATAGAACAAGATGACATTCCGGCCCCCAGCAGCGAGAAGGGAAAAAAAGTGGCAAATTCATAAATATACAAGTGAGAAACCCATGTACTTTTTGCCAAGTCCCCATGAAACACGCACCTGTACGAAAATGCGTAGAAGCTGATAATCAGTGCAAATGTCAATACCTTGTTTTATCATACTTCAATATCATACTTTAACTCAGAGTCAGCATGCTTGTAAGAAACAGGTAGTCGATTTTCTTGAGTTTGTTAATTCACCACTTTTTCTAATGGCTAAACTCTTATTTCTAAAGGTGGGTTGCCCTGGAGAATGTGATCAAAGCCATGAACATAAAGAAGCAGGAATAGGCTTTTATCTCCTCACCTTAAAAATTCCCAAACTGTAAAATGCTCAAGAAACAAGGATTATCTACACATTCATGTGGTAAACAAAATGTTCACATTAAATTTTCTTCCAAATGTGCAGAACTTGTATCTAGAAAGGGACAGCCAAAATAACTTGGCTGTTTTGAGATGAAACCTATGCAGCAGGTTTTCTGACTTGCCTCCAAAAATCCAGGTTCAATATTCCCCAAACTGTAACCCTAAAGTAGAAGCAATTCATGGCAAGGTCCACGTAACAGGACTACGGATTATGAAGACCTATAAAAAAGCTGATACAAACTTTTATCAGTGCAAGCTCTTCTCATATAGTAAGAGAGTATAAAAAAAAAACAAAATAAACCCAAAATGAAACCTCTGAAGGACCTGTAATGGTAACAAACAAAACCTCAAATATCTACCACACAGAACTCTACTCAAGCTAAGAAATATCTTCTACCTTTTTGGAGCAAAAAAACCATCTAAGTTAATGACATGCAACTTGCTTGGACACAGTTGCTTGATCCAGTTTAAACTCTGAAACATTAAGGGATTCGGAACTTCCCAAAGGTCTTCTGTTCTTTGTTTTCTATCATGTCAAAGGGGGGAAAAAAAACTCCTGTCCAGCTACCTCATATCATTTTTTTGCCTGATTCTTAGTGAAACAAGGTTTATGCAACTCCATTATCTATGCATTAGTTCTTCCCTATTAACTCCTGAACCCTTTGTTTGATTTAAAACATTTCACAGAGGAACAGAAGTCTCAAAGATAATTAAGTTCTAATCACTGTTCCCTATCTTAAAAACATAGATACTAAAACTACAGGAGAAAGTGAGAAAGGTAAGACAGACAATTAGAGATATGAAATGCTTCCCATTTCAGAAACAATTAATAGACTAGGTTTTAAAGCAAATCACTGGAGATTCTGCAGGTTTGGGGGAATTATCAAAAGTGCTTGCTTTCTTATGCACCTCCCAACACCTCTATTGTCAGTGCTGTTCAAGGCAGGTCCTTGAGTCGATTAACTTCTGATCCGATTCATTATGACCAAGTGTGTTCCCAAACGTTTACCCTCTCTGCCAGGGAAGAAGGCAGATATTCTGCCTAGCAGCAACAATCTAGAGACTCAAGATCTCAGCTCTGGACGAGGCACAGAGTTCACACATAAGGTACCTTTCCCAGTAAAAGTGCAAAATTACAAAGGAGTCGGAGCAGAAGAAGGCGAAGAACCACCTCACAGAAGAAAGAACACAAATTTTAGAGTCAGCGTCTTTATTTCTGTTCCTTACAGCACTGTTGGCTGTTTTCAGTTGCAGATCATCTGTGCAAAAAACCGAAGGACAGCAATCTGCTGGTACTTGTGAAAAAGAGGTTATGGGTGTCAGCTGTGCTTCATGGGTCACTCTTCTTATCTAAGAAGTATGCCACGCTGAAATAACTGTTACTAGGGATGCCACCTTAAAGGTAAGGTAGGGAGACTGTGTACAAACAGGACTTGAAAAAAGAATTTGTGAGAATCCTGGAAATAAAATTAAGCTTCCAAAGTACTACCCTGAGGATAAAGAAGCAATTCTGCTGCTAGAAATCAATTATATGGCAGTACAAGGAAACCCATTTCAATTAATCCACTCCCAATATCCCAGCTATAACTGAGGCACATTTGCATGTGGCACTGACCCTTTAGGTTCACTAAGTCAACTCCCTCCAGCTTCCTGCATACACTAAATATTCATGGAGAACCACTTTTTATTCTCTGCTTTACATGAGATATCCAAGCATGAGTCGAAGTCCTCTGGACACAAAGCCTGTTCTGTATTACCTCTTCTACCACTTCAGTTCCCAAGGATGTAGCTATACAAACATTTTCTGCAGTAGCAAAGTTGTGAGCCTACATCATTTCAGCTGTACCAGTACAACTCTTTGTGGGGCAATACCATGAACCAGCTCATAGAAATAGTCCAGGATTAAAAAAAGAAAAACCCTTCCACAAAGGTGGGTTGTAAGGGAAGACCAGGATGGTCTAATTTACAGAAGAGAGAGAGAAACACTGGAGCAGATGGAGAAACTAGTAAGAAGAGAACTCCTTAAATCATGGGGGAGTATTTGGGGGGGGGGGCGGGCATGGGAGAGGAGTATCCTTAAACTGCATCCTAACCACCAGCTTCTCTAGCAGCCAAGGGAACAGCCTGTTCCATTGCAATTCTCATTGCTAAGGACAGATAAGAAAAACATTATTTTCCAAAAGATATTTAAGCAGCACAGAAGATGACAAGAAATCAGCTTCATATTCCCTGCAAGTATCTCAAGAGTTGCAAAACAAGAACCTCTGAAGTACTCAGACACCAAGCTTGGTATCACCCTCAAGAAACAAACAAAACAACAGAAGTTGTGGGTTTTTGTTTGGGTTTGTTTGTTTGTTTAAAGGCAATGTTGGACTTCAGTTAGTCAACCTGAATTAACTGCTTAGGCCATGGTATGACAGTATATTAAGTCCAGTAGTAGGGGTTTCAGTGCCAGATCAAAACCATCCTGGCTTCACAATGTAAAACACAGATGAAGTATAAACTCCTGCCATAGTTTTGCAGATGTTTCTTCAAACAAGAGTGCCAGTGAAGCTGATTCATCCCCCGCCCTCTCATACCACCCCCTCAAGTTGTGACAGCTTCTCCTTGGATGGGAGGAGGCAGGCACGCACGTGGTAAACCTGATTAGGAACTCACCAGGGTCAAAAAATTGTCTCCCAACCAAACCAATTCCCTGTCCTGCTTCGCTGCACAGGCACACTGAGCTGTGTAAATCCAGCTAAGGAAGCAACGCGAGAACAGTAACAAGTGTCTGCAAGCAGGGGCTGCTTAAATCGACACCAAAAGAAACATCCACAGAAACTGTCTCACTTGGCTCGTTCAAATTTCATCAGATGTTGACAACTTAACTCTGTAAGGACAAGCTCTGTGCTAAATCAGGAATCATCTGCTCACACCACACTAACTTTATGCTTGGTCAAGTATCGTCTGTCCTCCTACATCTTGCATAAGCGTAAAGTCCCTGAATTAACCAGAGCACATCATGTGCAATTTAACAGAAACATCACCATGGGCCACATCTGACACAGTTCATGACTGGTGATCTGGCAATGCACAGAACCAGAGCTGTGAAATCCCAGGCGCCACGAAGACTAAACAGCTTGCGAGTAACACACATGTAAAAGACTGGAGAAGCCTAAATTTTTTCTTTCGCTTGCAAACTCACTTTAAAGCTGCCAACTAACTTCTTTGCTTTACTTCATTCATCAATGTCAAGTAAAAATTATCTCAGGAACACTCCTCCTTCCTAAAGACGATCCAGCCAAAGAGCTGGAAAAGGAGACCATGTGCATGGTTCCTTCTGAGTTGGGCTACACAGCCCGAAAGCTTCACTGGTACTTCACAGGTCCTTCCCCTGAAAGCGATTCACCTGCCTCCTTACTTACTTCAGCAAGCAGAAACTGAGGTTTGGTTAGCAGTGATATACCAAAAACAAACAGATGTTTAATTCTGCACAAGACCATGAAGGAAACCTCATTCTTCAAGATTTAAGCCTTCCCTTACAGCTTAACAAATTGAGGAAGTCTTCACTTTTCTCACAAGACACGCTACTCACTCGCATCCCACAGGCAATGGAGATGTACATAAAGGACAAGTCCCCGCACTGGCAGTAAACTGATCAACCAAGATTCGGATTAAGGAGCTTTGCTTGAGGGGGCTCCTCTGTTCAGTCAGGCCTAGGTCTCGTCCAACCATCAGAGCTTATAAAAGTAAACACAAACATTTTTCATGGAGGTCAAGCTGAAATTTCAAGGTTTTTTTGTGAAGCAAACAAGTAAATCAAAAGTACACAGTTTTTATGGGCTGAATTCTTCGCTGAGGTAAGAATGGTTTCCATGCACCTTGAGGCATCAAATAGTGTTTAATCCACTAAGAATCTTCCAAATAAGACTGGTGTGCAAGAAGTGCAGGAGCAGCATGGGAGAGAAGACAAGGCATTTCCTAAACCTTCCAAAAAGAACACCTTCTTCCTTAAATTCATCTTAGGCTTTACTGTATATTTAAAGAAAATTTATGAAATATATGAACATAAAAGGGTTGCCAAATATATTTAAAGCTTGAATTTTTTATGTTTGAATATCCAGCACCAACTCTGAGGACCTCGCAATGTATTAACCTCCAGAAACAGCTGTATCCCATATCCTACTGGACATGAGAAACTTGCCATCTGCAATGGAGAATAAATTAAATTATTCATCTAAGCACCAGGGTTCAACCCCCTTTGAACTGTGGCATAACAAAGTTCTTTTTAAAAGAAGGTTGTGTCTTTTTTAATGTGAAAAATTCCTCGATGTCTTTCCCTACTGAAATGCTTTCTTATGCATTAAATAATTACAGCAGAAACTCATTAGTTCTTGTTAACAACAGACAGTCCAACAGACCAAATTTGGTTTTACAAGTAAAGAGGAGAGGAGAGGAGGAATCATACCAGACTTTTAAAAAAGACTTTGAAGCAGGGCCTCTTTGTATATTATATCCACGGCAGTGAGCTCCGAGATACTAAAGACCTAGAACCGTAATATCTTACAAGAGCACCTTTCCCAACAGTTCCATTTATCTAAACCTCACGGGAAACTCCGGCAAAGCAGCTGAAGGGCTTGGTCAGTTACCTGTTTGGGGATTTTAAAAAATAATGATCTTGCAAAGCAATAAGATACAGTGTAAAAACTCCTTACTTGGTGCAGAAGTAACACTGACTTAACAGATTACTTGTTGCCAGAAGATGTGCAGAACTACGAGGAGGTGACCTCCAGCAGTTCATACCCATGCTTTCAAGCGACCCCAAACTGCTCAGGAGTAGTTTATAAATCGAAATGAAAACAGCAACAGCAATCACCTTATTCTCTTCTCATCCTATTGGGGAGAGATTAAGTACTCTCTATTTATTTAAAGTTAGGATGTTTAAACATCAAAAGTTGCTTAAAAAACAACAACTAGATGCAAGTGAAAGGAAAATCTCTTGCATTCACCCAAAATCTCACTAGTTAAACAAAAGGAGATGAGTTTAAAAGTCTCTTTTCCTCAATTTCTTATCAAGTGTCTTTTATTCACCACCACTGAAAGGGAAAACACACAAACAATATCGAAGGGCTCTGACAGCCACCAAGGAGTAAAACGGCGTGCGGGCACTGCCGAGGTGCGGCTCGGCCGCCCACCGAACCACTGCCAGGCCGCGCCGCAGGCAGGCGGTGTCCCCCCGCCCCAGCCCTCCCGGCAGGCCCCAGCCGCCCACGCACCAGCCCGGCAACTCCTTAAACTCACTAACCCGGCAGAAAACCGTCTCCGTCGGTATGCTGACTTTCTAACGGGCCAGCGACACCAACCTGGCCAAAGAGGCAGCCAAGAAAACCGAGAAGAGGCAGTAGGTGAGCACCAGCCTGCTGGGGACAAGGAGGGGGGAAGCCAGATTCCCCCCTTTGGCAGAAGCAAGCTTAGTGCTTTCACTCCATTTTGCCAGCTGCAAACAGTTTTACAGCTATTACAAATCCGCGGAGCGTGTATTGACACAACTGTCATAGGTCTAGCTCCCAAACACACCTAAGCTGGCTGACAACACACTCCCCACCACGCAACGTTCCCCAATTAAAGGGTAATGAAGACTGAGGCAGTCTGATATAGGGGAGAGGGGGAAGGAAAGGAAGACTGCAGAACACAAGAAGATAAACTTGTAGAACTAGAAACAATGAAAGGAAAAGATGAAGGAACCCACTGCCTGGCTGTTGCTGAAAGGTGATAAGCTAGAAGCCGTCCTATATTTATTAGGGCCAATGACCGCAGAAACCTATTAGTAAGTTGCAAGAATAAACTCTCATTTTTATTATCTTTACTGGTTATTTAATACCTCTCTCCACTAAACCACCGTCAGCTCAGGTTACCTTCAAATACTCCATGTTAGCTAAAAGTTAATAAAGAAAAAACAAAAAAAACCACCAAAAAAACAACACACACAACCAAAACAAAAATATCCCACAGTAACCCCTCCTGCAATCCAAAATACGCACACACTGATAACAAAGCAAGGGGACAGGAGAGGTTTACACATGCCCCTGCAGTTAAATTATCTGAATTACACGCTCCAGATCCAGACTCAACAATATGCTTCTATGCAAGCTTTCCTTAATAGCTCTGTACCTCAGTTCTTTAGCAGGAAAAGCACAGAAAATTATTCTTGACATCATTGTGATGTCAAGAGGACCAACGCACCCATCTGCTTGCAGCTCTCTGGCAGCAGTATGGATGTCAGGAGTCACACACTGCCAGGCGAGTCTGGATGCCAAACGGGGGTATGTAACAGGGTGGGGGGCAGGTCAAACCGCGGTCCCCAGCCACGCATTAATAACACCCTATAATAACAGAGAGATGATGTCATGCTGCCATTCTTAAAAACTTTGGGGATGGCTACACTGAAATGGTAAGTATGACTGCAGCACAGACAGGCACACCAACACCAGGTCTAATATAGCGAGTGAAAATAACACCACCAATGAAGTTGTGGAGCTTCAGTCTCCAGCACACTGGAATAAAGCTGCTGGGAATTAGGTGACCATGCCAGGCACTGTGGGGTCATAATTTCACTCACTTTAATCGTGTTAGATACGGCTAGCACATATGCGCTTGACTGACCTGTGATTGTATCTTCCAATGCCATTTAAACACACCTTAAATGTACCACAGACTCAAAAGCAGTGATAATTTTGTAGCCTACTACACTCCCAAACAAGAGGGTCACTCTTAAAAGTCAAGAACACATAAAAAAGCTTCCCATCTAAAAGCATAAACTGACATTTATCTCAGCAAAAGTGTTAGCTTGCTTCAGCAGTTCTTCCTCCATCCTTCCTCTCCTTTCTTTCCTCTTCCCCTTGTTCCCAGCCCTCCCACTGAGCCCATTCAGCTGTTCACACAGTCCCACAGTGAACCAGATCGGGTAGCTGATTCAGATTAAAAATAATCCAGGAAAAAACAAAGAATGAGGAGGAGGGAAGGTGGAAAAATTTTACGTTCCTGAAATCAGTGCAAGATGGAAACGCAAAAATCATTGTTTCACTGCATCAAGGGAATGCCACAGGGGCATAAACCTGCAGTGGGGCTCAACCAATTACCGCCACTAAAGAAATGCTTGTCGTACTACAGTTAAACTCTCCCGGAGAAGGTGGAGACAGAATAGCTGTTGGAAAGTCTCTTGATACCGAGATGACCTGTTCTCTTCCAGGCAGCTGACACAGCACTCTCCTGGCACTAGCTAGAACAATGAACATCTCTCTCCCACATGCATTTTTTCATCAGAGGCCCCAAATTCCAGCTCAGAGGTCCCAAGCTTCTCAGATCTGGTGTTTATCCAACATTCCCATACGGTCTGTGATCGTGCAGACTGCCACTCCATGAAGCAGCAGGCCAGCCCACCACGACTCCTTCCAAGTAAAAGCAGCCCATTCTAATCATGCTGCCATTTATTTCATGGCTGTACGGCAGCTGTTAGGAAAATCTTCACCTCTGCTACACTGGAGGCAGGCAGTTCCAGGACTTCCTTCTGGACAACGAGTAAGATCCCATACTTCATTTTGCAATTTGATACCCGGCATCTTCCCTACACATATAAAAGTTTCACATCCCCCATGAACCGTGTTAGCTTGTGAAAGTCCCATTTGTATTGGCAACCGACCCCCACCTCCATCAGAAATGTACCAGTAGGAACTTGGCAAGAACCAGGAGAACCAGTTGCTTTCTCTACGCAACTTGACGCCACCAGTCAACTTACCCACAGAGTCTTAGAAGTGGCAGCTCCTAACCCCCCACATGCTCACTCTGCTACACAACACCGAGGAGAGGACTTGCATGTCACCATCAGTCCTCGTAGTGCAAGCTCCTCAGCTCCTCTGTACAGGAACTACCATTTGCCAACGTTAAAAGACAGCAAGATACTTCACGGCCTCTGGAAGAGCTGTCAACTATGCGTTTAAAATCAGTCTTCATCAGAGAAGTGCAATCCACCTATTGGTTTCTGAAAACAAAAATTCACGGCGTTTCATGATTAGGTCAAAAGCGATCACCATCCTCTCTGAGTCAACGTATACTTCTCGGAACACTATTGGTCTATAGCGAACAAGCTGCTTTTGGTAGCTGTTAGGTCTGGAGTTCGTACAACAATTCAGTAGCCACAAGAATAATAACAGATTATCTGCTGAACGTTTGTCTTCTAGTGGGAAGTATATGAAATGACTATGCACAAATCCCATTCAGGATTTAATCCTGCCCTGGAGTTCACACTCAACTTCAGTGCACAAAATCATTAATGGGAGATACCAGCACCAGAGGTCAGAAACAATTCAATCATACAAACTCCTCTGGCTCAGGCTGAACAGAGCGCTCATACAGAAACAGCTGCATCCATCCATATGTTGATCTTGGTAATATGTCAAATCAAGACTTCATCCATATGTACAATAACGGAGCACTGTAACCTTGGCCATCAGCCAGCTGCCTTGCCCTCCACCCAGAAAGGTTACGGAACAAATCCTGGACACCACTTCCAAGCACAGGAAGGACAAGAAGGTGACTGAGACCAGCCAAAATGGATATACCAAAAGGCAAAACACGCCTGACTAACCCGACTCCCCTCTGGGACGAAAAGACTGGCTCTGCGGCTGAGGGGAGAGCAGGGGGTGTTGGACACCTTGACTTTGTGTCAAAGGCCACGCTAAGTCTCCCACAGCATCCTTCAGACCAAAGTGCTGAGATGTGGCCTGGATAACGGGACAATAAAAGTGGGAGGAAAACTGTCTGGAACGCCAGTCTCAAAGGATTGTGATCAGCAGTACAACCTTCACCCGGCTGCTGGTTACTAATGGCATCCCTCAAGGATCCACACCGGGGCCAGCCCTGCTTAGTTTTTTAATGACCTGGGTAGGGACTAGAGTACGCTCCGTAAAAGTTGGGGGACTTGGGAAAAGCATACCACATGCTGGAGGGCAGGGCTGCTATTCAGAAGGACTTCAACAAGCTGGGAAATGGGTTGACAAGAACCTCAGAAAGTTCAACCACGGCTAGAGCAAAGCCCCACCTCTGGGGTGGGCTAACTCCCTGCAGTGGTACAGGCTGTCAGCATAGCACCTCTGCAGGAAGGCTCCTGGTAAAACAACGAATCGCCCAGGAGCCAGCAGTGCACCCTTGCAGCAAGGGCGGCCGTGTTAGCAGGACTGCAGCCGGCAGGGCGAGGGGATGGATCCTGCCCCTCTCCTAAGCACTCGTAAGACCATTTGGAGAGCTGGGTCCAACTTGGGCTCCCCAGCACAAGGGTGGTGACATACAGGAAGGAGTCCAGCGGAGGCCACCGAGGTGGTCAGTGCTGGAGCATGGGATGTACAAAGAAAGGCAGAGAGGGGCGGGTTAGGTCAGCCTGGGAAGGAGAAGGCTCAGGGGAGATGTTACTGCTGTCTGCAACTACCGAGTGGGAGGTGTTGTACAGACGGGGCCAGGCTCTTCCCAGAGACGCACAGGGACAGGACGAGGGATGAGGGACAAGGGATACCAGCTGGAACACGAGAAAATCCAGCCAGGCACACAGAAACAAATATTTGCCATAAGCATGTTCAAACACTGGACAGGGCCTAAAGTAAGGGCAGCATCACCATCTTTAGAGATACTCAGAACCGGGCTGGACACAGCCCCGAGCACCCTGGTCTAATGAGACAGCTTCTAGCAGGAGGTCGGCCTAGAGATCTCCAGAGGTCCCCTCCCACCACCCGTGGGGTGCACAGTACAGATTTTGCCATACAAAATACTAGAGATGACATTCCACACAAGACTGGCGCCTGTTACATTAAATGACAAACAATAATTTCCAGGAAATTTCCTTCGCAAGTCACAGCAGGAACTGAGTTGTAAATTTCCACAACTCATCCTGCCCTTCATCTTTCTACTCTCAGCATCTCCAAACCGACATAACGCTACACGCACACTATCAGCTTGTAGCAACCCAAGAAACAAAGCCAGGACAGCCAAGAGGCACACCTTATCCCTCTACGAAACCAAGTGCAAACAGAAAAAAAGTATGAACATGACAAAAGAAGTGACAATTTTCAGAGCACAAAGTAAGGGTAGGCCAGAAAAGCGGAAAGAACGGAAAGTAGTTGTTGATGGAGAGCAGCCAGACAGGATGGCTTGGCCACCTTCGCTATATTTTTTCCCTTGTTTACTTTACTCTGGTTTTACAGAACTCCACAAGAAACAGGGCATTTTGAAAAGGAGGGAACCCCACAAAAACATCTTCCCGCATGTTCTATAGTCCTGGGGAGAAGGAAGCTCCACAAAACAGCTTTTATGAAGGAAAATGGCTGAGCACAAATTCATGCCAGACTACCCTCGGTTTATATTCCATAAAATGCAGTCCCAAGCCCTGTTGCCTCTCCTTTCTCTTCACGTGAGTCAAAACAAAGGACAATCAGACAGGAGCGCAACCCTGAATAGAAGACTAATGGGAAAGCATACAACAAAACAGCAAGAGTGGAAGGGGAGGCCAAGACCAGCAGGACATGCCTCATGCGAGTCCCCCCCATCTACCAGCAGTCTCTACCCATCTTTGTGCTCCTTCTTATCTCAGTAACTCCTCCTCGGTCCCCATCCCTACAACCTCGCATGACCCCCATCTAAGCAGCCACCCGTTCACTCCACCCCAGGCCCCATCCCCGGGCCCATCCCGGCGCTGCTTCCCCACGGCCTCTCCGCTCTCGCTTTCCACGCTGCCCCAGCCCCGCTAGCCCATCTCACCCCGCCCGTGCCCCAGTCCCGGGTCTGCCCTCTGCTTCCCCCTGCCCAAGCCCCCCGAGCACCCACAGCCCCGCACCTCACACGTCCCATCTCCCTGCGCCCTCGAGCCCTCTATGGCCGTTCTTCACCCCTTGCCCCTCAAGCGAAGCCTTCCCCGCTGCGCCCCACCTCTGCCCCACATCCCCGGCTCACATCACCCCGTCTCGCCCCGCTCCTTGCCCTTACGGCCCGCCGAAGGGCTCCCCCGCCGCAGCCCTTCACCCCGTTTGACCCCACGCCGCCCCCTCACCCACCGCCGCCCCCTCCCCACAGCTCACCAGGCCCCTGTCCCGCTCCCGCCCCGGCCTCCGGCCGCCCCTCCGCAGCCCCCCAGGCCCCACGCCCGCCAGCCTCCCTCCCGGGCTGCTCCCTCGGCCCCCGGCCCGCCCCAGGCGCTGCCCGAGTCCCGGTCCCCCGCCCGCCCCAACGCTCCCCCCCAGCCTCCCGCCGCCCCGCTGGGCCGCCGCCCCGCCCCGGGCCTGCCCCGCCGCCGCGGCCCGCCGGGCCCCCGAGGCGCCGCTCGCACGCGGGAGGGAGCCAGGGGAGGGAGGCGCGGCGGGGCCGGGCCGGGCCGGGCCGGGCCGGGGCCCCGGGGTCGCTTACCTCCGACCCGGTACATGTTGGCGGCCATGCCCGGGACGGGGCCGGGTGCGGGGCGCGGGCCGCTCCCGCCGCCGCCGCCAGGTGCCGGATCCGCTGGAAAATGGAGGCTGAAGCGGCCGGGCGGGGGAGGGGAGCGGGGGAATTAAAGGGGCCGCGCCGGCTGCCGCCCGGCCGACGGGAGGGAGGGAGGGAGGGAGGGAGGGAGGCGGGGCGGCGGCGGGCCGGGGGCGGCGGGCCCGGGCTGAGAGGGGCCCGGCGGCGGCGGCGGCGGCGGCGGGAGGGAGGGAGGAGGAAGGAGCCGGCCCCGCCGCCCAGCCCGCAGCGTGTGAGGGCGGCGCTCCGCGGCCTGCGCCCGGCGGGAGGGGAGCGGGCCCGGCGGCGGGCAGCGCCTCGCCTCACACACACACCGAGGCGCGCAAACACACACACAGAGCCTCTCCTCACGCACACACGCACACAGACACAGCCTCTCCTCACACACACACACACAGTGCCTCTCCTCACGCACACACACAGACAGACACAGCCTCTCCTCACACACACACAGTGCCTCTCCTCACGCACACACACAGACACACACACACACACAGACACACAGTGCCTCTCCTCACAAACACACACCCCCCGCCTGTCCTCACACAGCCCTCCTCGCACAGCTCGCCCGTCGCCACACAGGCTCAGCCCTCCTCACGCACCCCCCGCCTGTCCTGGCGTGGACAGCCCTCCTCACACACAGACGCACGGCCTGTCCTCACCTACAGCCCGACAAACACAGACTCAAACACCACCTGTGCTGGCACACAGCCCTCCTCACACACACACACCCCCGCCTGTACTCACAGCCCTCCTCACGCACGCCAGGCCTTCTCACACACGCGCCACCTGTATTGACACACAGCCTCCATGTACAGACACCGCCTGTTCTTGCAGACAGCCCCCACGCTGCCCGTCCTCACAAACACAGCCCTCCTCACACCATGCGACACCCCCCCTCACGCCTGTACCTACATCCATACACTGCCTGCTCCCCGAATACACCCCTCCAGCCCTACACATGCCCGTGGAAGTCCCATGCCTTACCCACACCTCCTGCTCACACCCCTTAGCCTTCCTACACCGTGTCCCTCGGGTGCCCACGATGGTGAGGGGCTGCCCAGCCTGTCCCCTCTGCACTTGCGTCACCCCCTACCCCCAAGACACTGCCATGCAGGGGCTTTCCCCCCTCCTCGGGTGTCAGCCCAAAAGGTGAAACGTGGATGACCACCTTAGCTTTCCCTTGCCCACTGACCTGGGGGTGTCACCGTGCCTTCTTCACCCACGTACTGCTCCTCTCCAGGCGTCTCCTCAGCAGCCCTGCAGCAGGTACGCGGTTGTCAAACAGTCACCAGCTCCCGATCACTCTGCAAAACTTGCACGTTGCCGCTGCCATTCCCTCTCCTACAGGAACTGACAGGGTGACGCCAAAAAGTACCCCAAGAAACCATCAGTCATTGGCACCTAACACCTTTACAGTAGGTCCCCCAGCAAGGGCTGACAAAGTACAGCAGAGCGGGTGACCGGCCATCCCCCCTGAGGACTTCTCTGCACTTGGCCAAGGCTGGATGGTGAACCCCAATGCAAAGCTACCCCTCTGATGGTCAGCACAGGCAGACCCGGGGCACCGCTGGCCTCTCGGGCACAGCAGGACATCTACACTCGCTCCTCAGCTCCAGCGCAGGGCTGGAGAATCACCTCATGTTGCCTGAGGCCAAGGTGTCAGCCCAAGACCCCTCCTCACAGTCAGACAGGTCATGACAGCTAAAAAATATCTGTCATGAAATTCTTTGCTGGAGTAAGTGTTGACAGTTGTCATAAGGTCCTGAAACAGCTACACAAGACCACCCAAAACCTTGACATCTGCCAAAATACATCTGTTTGAAAAAGAACAGGGTTTTTGTTAAAACTCGCTTTGTGTGTTAAAAAAAAACCAAACCCAAATCTCTGACAGTCCTCAGATCCTGGTAGGGCACAGGGCTCTGCTTTCATGTTTCAATGCATGCAAGGAGCACGGCTGAGCGAGGAAAGCACTTCAGGGGGTGAAAATCGGTCAGCCAAAAAAGTTCAATGTGCCGGGGGGCACCACCGCGATATTTCCTCCTTTCCGAGCCGGCCGAGGGAGCGTGTGCCGGCACAGTCGTTGGGGACAGCGCGGGGTGCGAGGGCTGCCTCTCCCCAGGCTGCTTCTGCAACCGTTCTGCAGAGCAGAAAATAATTCAGTAGGACACAGAAAAATTATCCAGAGTAAATATTTACAAATCGCATCATGGGGCACTTGGTAGTTGCACACGAAGAAGCGGCCGGTCACGTGGCACTGACTGCTCTTTCCAGATGCTAAATTGCTTTTTAAACGATAGTAACAAAACCACGTCGGAACTTCCCTGCTGTTCCTCTTCCAGGTTAAGCAATAGCTGTGGTCACCGCCTGGGCGTTGTGCAATGGGAGGGAGGGGAGCCGGCACCGGCGGCTGCAGCCTAAGGAGGAGCGGGCTCTTGCAACACCCCATCTCCCACCACCAAACCCCACTCCCACGGGTGCCACAGACTCCCACCGTGGCAAACCCAGTCCTTCCAGAAGGCTTTTGGCGCATCCCCACAGGGCATCGCTTGCATTTGACGCTTCTCACGCGGCAGCAAGGGTGCAGCTCCGCTGAGAAAGGCCAAGACCTGCAGGAGGACACCGCCGGCGCTTTGGGAGCCCAGTCCGAGGTTGCCTGGCAGAAATCGGCTTGTCCCAGCACGCGTGGGCGAGGGAAGCTCTCTAGGCCATTGCACGCGACCTGGCACACCCCGGCCCTGAACCGTCCTTGTTCCACCCAGCTCTAATTTCCTTCTCCTCCCTTCCAGAAGGCAGGGGAGTGTGCCCATGGCCCCACCAGGGCTTTTGGCTTGGCACGGAGAGCTCACGCACGCTCCCCGGAGATGTGGGGAGCACTCTGCTCCCCCTGCCAGCTCCCGACCCCAGTCCCCTCCGCTTGCACCCTCCTTTCCGTGCCAAGACGAGCTCCTCCGTGGGGTCTAAAAGGTGAAGCTCAGGCTGTGCCTCTTCCACGCAGCTGGGCCCTCGGTGCAGGTTTACAGCCGAAACTGTGCAAAAAATACAGAGCTAAAACACAGCCCTGACCCACTTGTCTCCCCCAGCTGCCCTACAGTGCTCCCCCCGTCTTGCCAGCAGCCAGGCCCTCTCCACGGCTTTTGGTGCTGTCTCTGCACTCAAGAGTCCCGAATTTGCCCCCTCCTGAGCTACGTACCTTCCTCCTGCCTGGAGTTATCCAAGCCCCGCTCAGTGCCACCTGGGTGGGACTTGCGTCCCCTCCTCCAGTAAAGGGCTCAGGCCATAAACACGCCTGCAAGCCTGGCCAGGCCGTGCGGAGGAGCTGGGACATCCATCAAGACCTGCGTGCTTTGAGAGCAGCCTGGCTCGCTGCGGGGAGCTCCCTTCCCTCCCAGCTCCTTGCCCCATCAGCAGCCACCCCTCCTGCCCCACCCTTGGCCAGGGGAGCACAGGGACGCAGGCTGCTCCGGCTCTGCATTCCCACTGCCACCTTCAACATGCTGTATCCTGGGGATGGCAGCCATGGGCCCATTTCCCAAAATTTCTTTACCTTTCTGCCTTAAAACAGCTGCTTAGCTCTTCTCTTTCCTTCTTCTCTCCACCTTCCCGCTCCCCACCACCAAGCCCAGGTGCTTGCCACCCCACACATCCCAGTCCCTCTCCCACAGCTCTCCCAAGAGCACACAGAGCTTCAGACTGCTGCAGCCTCAGTCTTCCCACACTGAGACCCCCCCTCGGTACCCTAACACCAGCTGTGTCCATCCAACGCAGCCCCCAGACCAGAAATGGGAACCAGCCTGGTCCCCGCTTGTTGCGAGGGGGTGAGGACCGGGTGCTGGAGAGGGCTGTCGGACCCAGGAGAGCTGCAGGAGGCGAGCGCATCCCTCTGGGAGAGGAGACATCAGGGGCAGGGGAGAGGGCAGCAGGGCTGCAGGAGGGCTCAGTGCCTGGGAGGACGTGCCGATCCACCAGCTCTGCCCTGGAAGTGCTGCCGGGCAGCTGGATAAATAACGCAAGAGATCCCCCCCACGCCAGAAAGCCATGCTGCTGTCTCCTACTGGAGACAACTGCCCCAGTCATGCCAGAGCAGCCCTGGCCGAGACACGACTCAAGGGACGGGTGTGTGCTTTCATGTCCAGTTTTATTAGTGTTGCATTAGTACCATAAAATAGTTGACGAGGTCGAGCACGTTGCAGTTTGTTCCAAAAAAAGGCTATTTACAATTAATCTGTCTTCATAAAAAAAAAACCTAGAACCCAAACAATACAACAATGAAACAGATGGACAACTCGGGAATCTACAAAGTGGTAACGTCCCCTTGTACGCCGCGGTCCGGACAAGGCTGGCGGCACGCAGACCCGGTAGCCATGCTCACAAGGCGCTTCCCTGCGGCCACGGCACGTACACAACCAGGCAGGCAATGCTCTGGCAACCCTCTGGCCAAGGCGCAAAGCAGCAGCTGACTGGATGTGGCCCCATACCGGTGCTCTTCCTTAAGGAAACCAGTGACCTGCTGCTTTCCAAGTTGGCATGTCCCCTTCTCCCCCAGTCTGTGCCAAAGCAGCCAAGCGACCCTGCAGGAGCCGGCCCTGCCAGGAGCATCTCCCATGAGAACCCCGCTGAAGAGGCTCCAGGAAATCTCTGGGAGATGCTGCTGCTAATTTCTGCCCTTCTCCCTGCCAGATAAGCCCGGAGGGAGTGTCACACTAAACGCCACCACACAGCTATCTGCCGAGATTGAGACCCCCTGAACAAAAGGGACAGAGGCACTGCATCCAACCTAGCTTCAAGAAAGCTCCAGGGCCCCCAGCCCTTTACCACTGCACAGCAGGACTGCCCTAATCCCAGCCTGCCCATCAAGCAGCAGAAGGCCACCGGCTCTGCTGCCTCTTGCCAGGATTTTCTTCTTAAACTTGGAAGTGCCAGGTGCAATGCCCTCCGCCCCGGCGCTCCAGTGCTCTCTCCAGCACACGCGGCTGGTGAGAAGCAGGACGGGGCCTTTGCTGCAATCACAGGTTAAGCACGGGGCAGTGTGGTTCTCAGCCCAGTTTGAAGATGGAAAGCGAACAGGCACATCTCCAGCACCAGAACCCTCCCAGCCACCTACCCGTGCCCTCTCTGCAAAATAACGCCACAAGCGCGTGCTAATTAAAGCAGCAAAACACAGCCATGGAGACAGTGGCTCTCCCCAAACTCATGTGTAATTAAGGAGGACTTTGCAGTTACCGCTGAGATGTAATCGGTAACAATTGAACTGGATGGAAACTGCAGCGCTGAGCTAAAACAGCTGCCCAAGATGTCCCCAAAGTCACCAGGGCCGCAGGACAGCCAGTCCTCGAACGCTGGCAGGGCCAAGGTCCAGCCTTTGTCTCCAGGAAACAACCCGGAGGACCAGGAAGCACTCAAGGTGCAACACGACGCCACAAAATCCTTCCATCTTTCATCTGCTCACCAGCGCTGTTAAACTAGGTCAGCGTCGCACAGCCCAGCGCAGCAGTGAGCCCGTTCCTGAGACCTCACCTCTGAGCGAGGCGGGGGCCCTTCACCCAAGAGCAGCTGGAAAAGAAACTGGCTGCTTTGAGAAGCCACAGCAAGGGGAGCAGGAGACCTCTGGGACACAAAGGGACAGGGAGACCAGGGGACACCACCTTCAAAGCATGGCCCAGGCAGAGATCAGCTCAGATGCTGCCTGCTCCAGCCCCTGCCTTCACTGCCAGACCACGCAGCTCCAAAGCAAGCCCCGTCTAACACCGGCGGGCGAGATAACACCACTACGTTTCTTTGTTCGAGTTGCACCTTCCTCGCCAAAACTCTCAAGAGCTGAACGCAGAGCAGTGCTGTCTCTGCTCTAAGCCATCCTTCTGTACTCACAGACTTGAACGCAAGCACCTAACCCCACCAGCCTGGTGCAGCTCTGCAGGCACGGGCCCATCGCTGCCCCAGCAGCTCTCCCTGGCCCCGCAGCAGGGATCCCTTTGGCCAGCAGGGCTTGCTCGTGGCAGGGTCCCCCAGGAAACTGTTGGGGAAGCTGGGAGGATGGGAGACCCGAGATCAGTCACTCGTTCACGTCACCAGGTGCAAAGCCCCTTCCCAAAGTGGTCTGAGCCATGCGCATGCTTTGACACTCATTTTCCTTAGAGACAGAAACCTGTTTCTCCTCCAGTCAGGGACAGAAACAGCTGCACAAAGTGGCTCCACACGATACAAGAGAAACAACAGAGGCACAACACCCTGACCAGAGCAGCACGACCAAACTCGCATGCCAGCCCTTGCTTCCAAGGCTGGGAAACACCACAGCCACCCCCTGGGCACACAGCTGCCCGTGGGCAGGCCCAGCCCACCACTGCTGGACTCCGGGAGGACAAGGCTGAGAAGCCGGGATGGTTCCTTGCAAGGAAGAGGCATTTCAGAGCAACGGCAGCTTTCCACAGGGGAGAAACCCTGCGGAGACGCATGCCCTCAGGTCTCGGGCATAGAGTTTCCCGGTGAATTCGCTTGTATAAAGTTAGAACAAAACACAATCCAACATGAAATGCAACAAGCAGAAGTGTTTCTCTCACACGTACACACACACACACAGAGTAGAGCAGGGCAACACACATTTGATAGGCAGGACACTGGAAATCCTGTCCTAGCTACCGTTTGTTTCTTTACAGTAGGTTGAAATACAAAGAGGAGCACAGTGATGGTTCCCCCCTCACCCCCCCAGTAAACAAAGTTATTGCAGTCGTTCAGTCCACCCCACCTCTGCAGCACTAACACGCTCCGGCACCAAGAGCTGTCCCGGCTGCGTGCGGCTCCTGACGCTGGAACCCAGCCCAATCACCCTTGTCACACCAGTGTGAGACTCGAGGAAGAAATCACACACTGACTAATTTCCTTTCAAAAGCTTTTTTTTTTGATGCAACAGCCTCAATAAAGAAAAAGAAGTGATGTGCTTATACACCATCTCCCACACTACCGCTGCTAGGCAACGCTATAGTCCCAGAGCATCAGCTCAGGTCAACCGAAAATGCATGAACTGATGGACACGACAACATTCGAACTACAGCCGAGCTTCTGCCACAGCCAAGAGCTAGCAGACGGCAGGCAGACCTGCCTGCGGAACTGCGGGAAGAAACAGAGTATGGCAACTAGACAATACGTCCTGCCCAGCAGCGTGCCACCGGGCATAGGACCATGTCCTCCTCCCCTGCGTGGTTTGAAGGGAATACCCAGTCCCTGGCCAAGTAGGTTGCACTTGTGCTGGGAAAGGATTTCATGAAACCAGAGTCAGTGAAGCAGCCCGTGCCGTGAGCTGCGACAGGCACTAGATCCAGCAGGGACCACGCTCTCGCCTAGTAACGCTTCTCGCCTAATAACCCCTCGCTCCCCATCAGCAGGAGAAGGCCTAACAGAGCACACCACCGCTGCTCTGCCCAAAAGAACCTGGGCGGTCCCTGCACAAAAAAAGAAAGAAAGAAAAAAAAAAGGTTCAAAAGCATCACTGCCCTCAGAAAGCGCCTTCTGGAAATGCTCACAGAGCCTGGCCTGCCCACAACGAGTGGAACCCAAAAGGACCCCATCAAAAACTTCAGTCCCTTACCCTGAAACACCAGAGATGTCTGTTCTTCCACAATGCTCAGCTCCCCAAACCCCACCCGCCACCTGCTCCCAGTCCCTCCCAGGAACGCCTCGGGAAGCCTGGAGAGCAAAAGGCTACATCTGCAGCACCCAGAGCTGCCCAGACCTGTGGCTTGTCACGCTGCCTCCTTGCAAGAGCATCCCCCTGCGCAGGCGCCCCAAGCGTCCCTGGCAGCAGTAAGGTGTACAAAGTGAATGCAAGCACAGCTGGAACCGAGCCAACAGTGCGAGACACCCAAAAATCTCACTCCTCCATCTCCCAGGTCAACTTGCTGCCCTAGGTGGACAGAGAACCTGGCTGGCTTCCTCCTCTCTCATGTCCCAGCTACAGCTTCCACTGCACCTTGGGACTGAAGCCCCTGGCAAGGCCTCAAGTCGTAGGCAATGCTGTGCCAGGGCAAAAGCATATCCTGCTGGGGAAGGGATGCAATCCACAGAGAAATGCCCATGGGGAGGAATACTCAGAAAGCAGAAGGTAAGGACAACAGCCACCTACAGAGCAGCCCGCAGGAGGCTGCCTACCCCCAGCACCCTTCGTTTTTGTTACAGCCTCTCAGTCCCTGTGAGGAGAGGTCCTGGTTGAAGGGCATGGCAAAAATGCACCCCTGCAGTGGCCCTGAAGCCAGGCAGCCTGCACCCAGCCTGGGGAGGTGCACGAGGGAGACGGCAGCAGGCTCTGGGGAGCACAGCGCGGTCAGGGCAGGACAAAGGCAGAGCAGATAAAGCAGCCCACGCTACCTCACGTGTGTGGTTTAACAGATGGAAGGAAGGCAGCTGGACATGCAGAGCGCCTGGCTGGCTCCCAGTCCAGCCACTACAGTGATGTATCACTTCACAGACAACGGCTCATCTTCCTGGGTTTGTTTTTTTGGCAACTTAATTTTTTTTTCCTCTTAGTTTTTGTTTTTATTTTATTTTTTTTTTTTAGAAAGCATTAAAAAAAATCTGCAGCTGTTAAAAAAAATCCTTTCCCTTTAGAGGCTGGACGAGGTTTTATTGACAGGTAAATAATCGGTGTAAGTATGTAAATAGCAGCGACCCCACTGACGCGGCGTCCCTCAGCAGTGCAGCCAGCTGCGGGGACATTGTGACTGGCTCGGTTTGGTCATTGTCACAGACCTGGGACACTCCTTACACCTAGTGTTTCTCTAATTCCTGTTCCTGCCCAACCCTCCTAGGCATCGCTTCAGCACAAACACCTGCCCGTCCCCATGGCAGACTCCACGCTCCGAAGGGAATCTCCTCTCCAGACCTCCCTAGCTATGCAAGTGGTTTGTTTTTCAAACCAGACGGTTGAACTCCCTCCAGACTCGCTGATCTCTCGTCCTTTGGCAGCAGGAAGAAAGACTGGCCATCTTTTTTTCCTAGAAATACAGAGGGAGGGGGCCAAATGCACCGTAACACGCATGATCTTCCACAAAAACTGTTCGAGCTGATCCACGGCTCCCCCAGCCCACTCACACCAATGAGGTCTCAGGTTAATAAGCAGTGCAGTTATTCGGCTATCTGCTCGTAAGTGGTAGGTGTTCTTGGGCAGGTTGCCTGCTCCTGCCAACTCCCCCACGACTTCATGTTGTCAGCACATCTATATTTAAGACTGGGTTTTTTTGCCTTTGTTTAAAGGGGTTTCCTTCCCTTGTAGTAAACTTAAGAGTTAATAGAAAAAGTAATTCAAAAGTAATCCAAGCACATCTGTAATTAATTCTGCAGGAGAGGGCAGAGCGACGCGAGTCAGAGTTGGCACGCAATTCCTGGCTCCTGGTGTGCAGTCCCCGGGACGGACAGAAGGTCCCTTCGCCGAGCACGGCTAGAAGTTAGATTTGGAGTGTCCAAATATGCAGATGGGAAAGTGCTTGACATGAGAGGACCACTGTGCTGCCAGCTGAAAGAACTTGACGTCGTTCCACTCCACCCCGTCGATCAGAACTGCAGGGGAGGGTAAAAAGAGAGGAAAGTTAGAAAATACCAAGTGGAAGTGGCCAGCCTGAAACAGCTTTGCTAGAAACCTCCCTGCAGTTGGCAGAGGAAGGCCTGGCCATGTTCGGCGCTCGGGGTTTGCGCTGCTCTGCCTGGCCACCCCATAGCTGTAAATAGCTGCACGCATGGGGGAGAAAGGCTCGAGAGCAGACCAGGTTTAGGGAGAACAGCTCAGATTGTTCCAGCATCGCTCACTGACACTGGAGCTCCCCAGACTGCTGATTTCAGTGTCACCTGATCTGATTTCTCGAATTTCCTAAACCCACTTCATTTTCTTTTTTGGGCAAATGCAGTCTTACAGTGATGGACATCAGTCTCTCCTCACTGGCACTCTTAACCAGGAGATCCGCATCTCCTAAAGAGGTGACACACGTTCTGTGACCACCCCTCACACTCACCGGTCTCACAGGGTCGGGGCCAGGATTAAGGTGACCTAAGCAGATCCCTTAACAGTTAACAGTGGTGGGGATTATCAACTGAATAGGCTACAGGGATATTTTTGGTACTGGATGCACAGTGCCACTGACAGCCGCTTTAGGTCTGCCTGCAAGATGTACGTACAGCTCCTGCTGTGGCATGCTTTTGTGCCAGTCCTGCCTAGAGGAGCAGCCACACTCTCACCACGCCCCGCCATCACTTCCAGACATGCAAGGGAAACAGAGAGTGACAGGGAAGGGAATGGAGCCCAGCCCAGCCCTTGTCCTCATCCAGGGCACTGATTCGGAGGAGTTCCTAGGGAAGGGAGGATTTTCCCACATCCCAGACCTATTAAAGCATTCCCCCATGTTGGACACATCCAAGGCTGTTCCCCAGGAACATGCCCATTACATTGGCTCCAGGGCATGGGAGAGGACACCAGGTCAGCCCTTTGCCTGGAGGACAACGCTAGCAGCTGAGCCTTGCTCCAGAGCCCGATGGGATGCAAGTGCTGCACTTACCGCGCAGCATGTTCTGCTGATGTTTTGCTGTGCAAATCAACCTGCTGATTCCTTCAATACACTGGCTCTTTGATTCAATCTCCTTGTCTTTTGTTTTCTTGGGCAAAAACATCACTGGAAGAAAATCAAACCGGCACACGGTGAATCTCTGCCACTTACAGGAGCTGCACCAAGACTCGTTTGGGTTTTTGCATTTAAACATTCATGTCTGAAAATTCTAACTCTAATTTTAACTCCTAAAATCATCCCTGTTTGGCAGGAGTTTGACTGTGTCAGTGCTCAGCACCATCACCTATGCACATGGACATCCTAGCCCTCAGTGTCTCTACGCGAAGCATTCCCAGCTCATAACCCAGGCCCCAAAGGTTACCCCCAGGGTAACTCCTGCTGCTCCGCAGGGACACCAGGGAAAACAGCTGCACCTGCAGCGGTCCCCAGCCTGCACCCTGTGTCGGGCTGACGGCATCTGCCGGGCGGCCGCACCACCTAGGGGGAGTCCCACATACTGCACACGCTCCAGCCTCCGATGTGTCTGCAGGCAGGTTTGCTGCACTAACAGCGGCCCAACGTCAGCTCGGCTGCAAAGGCACCTAGAGAGCAAGAGGGACTACAAACTACGGGCAATTGGTGGAGAGGGAAGGCATTAGGAGAGCTAAAAACGGTCCAGTTCCCTGAGAACTGTCCAAATCCATGAGCAAAGATGTACCAATTAGTTCCACAAAAGCTGGTGGTGTTGAACACCACTGCTCCAGGCTGGGCCAGCCCCAGTGAGGAATATTCTGAGTGTCTCTGGATTGCTTCTCCCATAGGCACGCCACTTAAAAAGGGTGTGGTGAGGGGTGGGAGCGCTGGTACCAGCAGTGCCACAGCTATGTTGGCCCAGTAGTGACCTGGCTGCAGAGTTATGCACCCATGTCCTGCAGCCAAGGTCCGGAAGGCTCTGCTGGCCTTCTCTCAGAACCCTCAAAATCCCTGCTTCCACCAGGAATGACTCCCAGGTCCGTGGGCAGGAAGATGTCGTGAAGGACAGCTATTGGCAGTTGAATGCAAGTGCAGAATTGCCTTGCTGCTTCCTTGAAAACTCTTCTCTGCAGAGCTGTTCTCAATTTCTAATGAATTCCTAATTACCAAGGCCAAATACAGTATTACTGACAATATTTAAAATGCCTTTTTTGTTTCTTTGTTGGAAAAAATAAACTCAAAGCCATGATTTTAAGAGCAGAAGATTAAACAAGAAAAAAGTTAACATCAGGCTTTGCACTGAGAGTATTTCTCTTCTACTTGTCCCACAAAGCTTTCTGTGCAAGAACGTAAGAGCTCCTGTAGAAGAGCTTACATCGCTGCAACACTGCTCTGAGTGACACCACCTCTTGTACGTACATGCACACCTAGCAATGGCTTGGCAGGTCTGGCTGGCGCGTTTGTCCGGCTGTGGCAGTGGTATTTTAACATGAGGACACTGCATCAAATCCAGCAAAATGTCTGCTGGGGCTGCTGCCATATGCTGTAACACAATGGGATGCATATACCTCCCGCCTCTGTCTGCACCTCTGTCACGTGGCAGAAGAGAGACCAGAGCACAGAGCTGTACAGGCTGCGGGGTCTGCCCTGACTCTGGTGGTCAGGGCACAACCTGTCTCTTACCTAATCCAACACCCCAAACCAGCACCAGCAGGCTCACAAGAAACACAGGGAAGCTATCTAGAGCAGCATACCTCCTGGCTTTCTGCACAGCCACCCACAAACATCCTTGCTCTGTCCCCACCTTTTTCCTTTTGGGCTATACCATCTCAGCTGTTCAGCTGTAAGTGTGAACACATTCCCTTTTTACAGCACGAAGAGGAACCACCCTTTCAAACTCTATCACCTTATGCAGTCACTTCTCATCTACAGACAGACTAGGATTTTGGGGATAAAAATATGACTAAGGTGCTGTAACGCAGGACTGACAAGTCAGGCAGCCCTGGAGTGGCAGAACAGGGAAAGCAGCATTGCATTCTTGGCCTTTGGCAACAGTAAATGTGTCCACCTTACCTTTCTTATTCTTCTCTTTTGTCACGACGGTCATGGACATCGTTGGAGTGGTAGCAATCTCACCACTGGCAGGTAACCTGCTGACCTGGAGGGACCGGAAAGTGCATTTCAGTGTGTTTTTGGTAGTGGAGGGGTCCTTCTTCTCCGGGTCTCTCTTTCTGTCCATGGGTGGAGCTGCAATCCAGTAATCCACCTGCAGGCCCATCAGCTCAGCACCGAGGCTCTGGCTAGAAAAGAAGAGAAGAAGGTAATTTCTGCACAGCGCTCAGCAGAGATCCCCCATCTGTGTTTTGCCAGAGTGGCTGCCATTCCTGACCAGATGGTCAGAGGACAAGCACCTGGCTCTTTGGGAAATCAGGCAGCAACGTTTCGTAGTGAGACCCGATAATCACAAACGCACAAGTCATCATTCAGTGATGCAGTTTGGGTCACGTTACATGATGGCATCGGCTTGGCAGCACAGAACTGCAATGAGCTGAGACAAGCTGACCTGCTGCGCAGCCACAGGGACGAGCGGTGGGAAAGGGAGCAGACAAGCAGATTCCTGATGTGATGCCAAGTTCAGTGACCCAGCCAGCAAAGGCAACCCCTGAGGTGGCCCAGATCACTTCCAGTTCTTGAGTGGGGAAGAGGGGCTGTAAGCACCTTGCTGCTGCCTCCTGAACACTGATGAGTTAATGACTCTGGCCAGGCGCAGCACTGACAAAATCACTTCTGAACTGGGGTGAACAAAGAGCTGGTGGGTCCCTGAACATTAGGCATTCAGTTCCCAGGCTCCCTGACTACTTCCAACTTCTACTTCCATGAGCTCTTCCTACCACCAGCTTCTTCCTTTCCTGTCCAGATGCTCCACCAGGTCACACACGATCTCTGCTCTCCCCAGGTGGGGAGAGTAACGGAGTTGGTACTGGACGATCCACCCCAAGGCCCTGCTGCGGGCTGGGGAATTCCTGTGCTGGGAAAATGCTCTGCCAGTCCTCTGATGTTTGCTAAACAACAGCAGATTTCAGGACATGATCTGCTGTTGAAAACTCCTGCGCATCGTGTGGTAACAGATGTGCGTCACCAAAACACACCGCCAGCCTTTCTTGAGCCAGAAAAGGGAAGATGAGCAGCCTGGGAAATTCCACCCCTTGCCTGCCCCTGCCTCTTGCTAGCTAACCCCAAGTGGAGCAGGGGTTTATCATTTAGCAGACCTACTGCTGACAGCCTATACTTCTTCCTATACAATGACAAAGTGTTGAATAATATGCAAGTACTAGGAAAAAACCTAACTTAATTTATCTAGCAGTTGGTGTCTCCTGTTTGAGAAATGGCAATTGTTAAGGAAGATGAATCTGTGATCTTGAATGAAATATGCATCCCTCTACACCGCCTGTCTAATAAGAGACTCTCAAGGTAAAACAAGGACGGCCCATCGTTAAGGTTCTCTCAGCAGATCATTTCCTTTTCTTTGCCATTTATTCATCTGAAAGCCAGACCACAAAGCAGAGTTCATCTTTGATCATCAAAACCAGGTTTGGGGTTCTCAGGGCAACTTCAGAAGTGAGATTCTTTAAGGATGATATTTTGGAGATGCAGCTTTGGATTTAAGGCTCCTTTGCATCATATTTCTCATCTCACTTGTAAAAACAAAGCATCCTAATGTTCACTATGCCCAGGCAGGATTTTCTGTTCCATTCCCGGTTAAACATGTGGCTTAATCTTTCAGTCTGGGTCCTGTGCTGTCACATACAGATCAGTGGAGGTGAAACAAATGTTGAACCTAAACTCCCTCATTTCTTGATGATTTTGCCACACAGCATGAAACCAAAAAGTACCAGATTCCTAGAGCTGAGGTGTCGACTTCAGATATATCACATCCATGGCTCACAACTTTAATAGCCTACAGTCTTGTGGGTACAGGTTCCCAAACCACTTCCACCTTTGGAAAGCCCACACAGAGCTCACACGAGAAGTCAGCTCTGCTCTCCAGCTCTGCTAGCCCCAGCTCTCTGCATTGCCAGCCACCTGCTGCTGGGACCAGCCTGGGGCAGACAGGATTCTCCTGCCACCAAACCACAGGGGACGCAACAGGAGGGACTTGGGGAACTGGGCCTCCTGGCACAGGCTAATGGCCACTAACACCTTCCAGTTGCTGGGCACCTGCTAAACTGGGTCTTCACATTTCCATTTCTCTTGTTAAAAGGGAACTCTCAAGCCAGTTTAAGAAGTCAGAGGTTAAAGGTCCCCGCAGGGCTCTCTGGGGTGGGCAGGAAAGGTCCCCATTCTGTCTCCAACAGGGACAGTAGGAGATGTTGCTTAGGGAGAGCACGTAAGCCCAGTCTCTAACTGCAGAGCATTCCCTGGGACTTCCCCAGCCTGACAATCACAGGATTAGGGATGTTGGAGGGGACATCCCTGAATCATCCTTTAGTATCCATTAACGGATCTGCTGTCCATGAATTTGCCTAACTCTCTTTGATCTGCTAATCCTGCTGCCACAGAAGTAGCAGAGGCAGACATGGTCCCAATACGTCTTTCCTGCTGTGTGCAGAAGTCCCTTCCTTTCTCCCTTTTAATTGACCTCTTGCCAGTGTCATGCGTGCCCCCAGGTCTTGTACCACAGGTTTGGCGAATGACAGTTCAATACTCAAACGCACCACCACCACTGTGATTTTGCAAAACTTGAGTAGCTTACCTCTTTCCCCTCCTCCCCCAAACCGCAGAGTCCTAGCACTTCTAGTCTCCCCTCACAAGGCTGCTGCTCTGTCCCCTTGATCTTCTCAACTCCCTAAACCTTTAACTTCACCATGGGCTTCTGGGTACCAGAACTGCACACAAAGTGTTAGACAGCTACACTGTTTCGTGCAGCAACAAAATGACAGTCCTGGCCAGGGCAATTTTTTACTGGCAGTTTTTTATGGGCTTCCTCCCTTCACCCCTAAAACTTTCAGCTAAGCCAGAGCTTCACGTTGCCAACGGGTGCTGTCTCCTTGTTGTTCTGATATGCTTTCAGGCACATGCATGAAAGGGAACTGCAATTCCACTATACCACCTTACAACTGTCAGCTCTCCCATCACAAAGGAAAAGCCTGCTCCTTCCACAGAGTCATTCTGACCTTACACTCACTTGGTCCTTAAAAACATAAGAATTGTGAGGGATCAGGCTAGCACCTGTGTGTATTATGGTCAGTATTTTCTTTGGCTACATATCTCCCCAAAAGAATCCAGTCTCAAAGGGAAAATACCAGCAGTGGAAAACACAAACCTTTCCAAACAGGCTGCCACAATGGCTCATCAGAATCAGGGTTTCTGCCAGACTATCAGAAACAAGGCTGCCCCTTCTAGTTCAAATGTGCCTGCCCTTGAGAAGTGCAGCTCTCCACTGGGTGCAAGATGCCCTCTGCCCTCCCCAGCTCCTTGTCGGCCAGCAAGGACACAGTCACTCCAGAGGCAAAAGAGGTGAAAGAGAAAGGTGACAACTTCAAGTGTTTGCTAGGGAGGAAGAAAGCAGAGCTATGGGTTTTCCTTTAGAAGTTTTCCTCTCTCATGTATATGTCAGATAAGACAGCCAAGGGAGCTGTAAGGAGACAAAACATGCTTTACCTTGAGGACGAGAAGCTGCCTGTAACAGACGGTGAGGAAGGTGGTGTGGGGGAGGCTTCTTTCACAGCAGGAGACACAGAAGGTGGGGTAGAAGAAAGGACACTGGAGCTTGAGGGAGCTGCATCATCAGAGTCACCTTGCAGAAAAGAAGTCAAGCTGTTTGTCTGGGTCCATCTCACAGCCCAGCACATGCACGCTGGGATAGCTCAGTATCTTTGCCCACGCTCCTGCTGCACAGGTTTTTTCAGACCCAATCCAGAGATCAGCTAGCCCATCAGTTCTGACTGCCTCCACACTTAAACCACGGGACTTCCTATGTTTGGGTAAGAGGCAGGCACAGACATTCCCACTCCTCTGGGCTCCCCACCTGGCATCTGTACTCCTAGGGTTTGCTCCCAGCTGGTTTTGAGCCTCCTGCATAGTCACAGCCCAGCCCATTGATCCCTGCTGTGAAATCTCTGCCCACAACCACTGCAGGGCAGCACTCCGAGACTCTTGGAGAATCCAGTACCTCTGGGCTGATCACAGGGATCTCCCCATTCCCTCTGCTTCCACCCTCCACAACCAAGGCATCATTCCCTTCATGTTGGCCTTTTTGGATGGTGGGAGCACTGTGACAGCAAGGAATGACCCACAGAAGGGCTGCCTCCACACCCAAACCTATGTATACCCAGGCCACAGGAAGCTGGGTTTAATAATGAAGCAATATAAGACACAATCCCAACAGATGAGGAAAAAAATATTCCTGATTGGTAGAGCGTATGAAGGAGGAGAAAACAAGTTCACATTGATAAAACAGCACTGCCCTGTGTCCTTGTGTGTAAGCAGGCAGTATTGTCTAAATCAGCTTTGCACTTCCCCATTAAAAAAACTGGGTCTAAATTTGATGTCAGATTGGCAAACTGGTTGCCTATCCTGGAGTTCCCAGTGTTAGGCACATGTTTGAGATAGATTTTATTAGGCAATTGAGCCCAGTGTAGGGAGACAGGCATGAACTTCCAATGAACTGCCTCCCCAGTTTGGAGCAGGAACCTCAAATAACCACAGCGGTGAATCCACCCCACTGAGAACACACATAAGAAAAACGAGTGTTTGCACATATATGAGTGGAGCTTCCCTGGATGAGGGCGTGGGAATTTCAGCTGGTCTGAAGCTCCTTGGAAAGTAACAAGAAAAAGGGCCTCTTTCAAGAGAGAGGCCTCTCTTTCTGTGGACAGCCACTGGGAGTCAAGGCAGCGGAACTGGGAGCTAATAAAATCCAACTCCACCTTACAAAACACCAAGACATCAGCAATGGACAAGGTTGTTCAGCCTGTGAAGTCAGGCTCCCACCACCTGTACGACACAGAAAGCACACACAAGATGCTTGTTACCTGACGTTGCAGAAGATTGTTCCACTATTCCAACCTTCACCACCTAGGGGGGGGAAAAACAGAAGAGCTCTATGAAACAGGAGTCCCCTGAACTTCGGGAACCCCCAGCCCCCAAACTAAGCTCACCCCTACAGCCCCCTTGGCACTGTCCCTGCAGTCAGAGTAGCGTTAAAGTATGTTAAAAAGTGGGGTCTTCTAAGAGCCAGGCAGGTCCCAGCAGTGTCCAGCCAAGTAGTACCAGCTCACAACCCTTCCCTGACCTATACAAAAGACAGCACAGACCCTATAGAGCTGTTACAGACCTGCACAGCTCTGAATGGCCCATCGTCAGCCCCAAGCTATGGAACTACAGTGCCTGTCTGTGACAGCTGTGGGCATAGGACAGGGAGGAGAAAGGAACATAAATATCCCTTTAGCATTGCTTTGATACACCTGCTAATTACAGACATATTGCTTCCATCGCACAAGTGCAGCCACTTCGAGGGTGCAGCATAGTTGGGGTTTGTTAGGAAACCACAAAAGCACAAAGTACAGTTTCTGATCACAGTTTTCTAGCCTCCAAACAAGGGAAGTGTCTGGCAAAGAAGATAAAGCTTCTAGCAAAGCCTCTGGGCACAGACATGGATAAGCCACCACACAGACAGGTCAGAACGATTCCAATCACGCTGTAATAAAGATACAAATGTGCTCTGATATGGCCACCAGCTAGTACATTTAGGTTAACGATAAGTGCCACTGGCAATAATTTGTGGAACAGAGCACGCTACAAACACAAGCTCCCAAGAATACACTGTGCCTAGAAAGATAAAATGACCCTTGGTCATATAAAAGCAGGAACCTTCTGTAGTGATAATCTGCTACGGTGCACAGGGATCATTACTCTCGACACTGCAGAGGGGAGACCCTTCTTAAGGTTCTTAAGAAACTTGTATCCAGAGCTAATGTCTACCCTATATAAATGTTGACAAATGGGAAAGAGCTGCAAAGGGATCTCAAGTCAATAAAACCTGCTTCAGAAGAGAAATGATGTCACGCAGTCTATTTAGTTTGAAAACAGAAGATCATTAAGTTCAGACATGACCATGTCTAGACCATGTCTCTAGGGAGCACATTTCTGTGCTATGGGATCAAGAAAAAGGACCTAATCATTAGAAGCAAAAAACTTTGCACAGTTCAGAGTGTGGGGGAGTGTATGCTCAACACTAGAACTTGGAGAGCTGTCAGGCTCTTGGGTGGATTCTCTGTTAGCTCCAGTCTTGGAAAAGCCATCATGAACTCAGCAGTGTGTGCAGAGGCTCCCTGAGGGGGCACTGGCTTGGGAGAAGGAGGCTGCAGCTCAGTTTGGCCAGTCTCCATCCAGAGGGCAACAAATCAGGCTCTGGAGTCCAGCAGCCATTTGTGCTATATGCGTTAAACGCCAAGAGGATGTTTCACAGACTGTAACTAGCTGTGAGCAAGAGGAGGCGAGGCAGAAGAGTTAGGGGAAGAGAAGCAACACAGAAAACTGCCTACAGACACCTTGATCTGCAAGCTGGACAGGAAATCTCTTCTGGCCTTTTCCCCCTTGCTGGCTGACTGAAGATGCTCGAGTTCAGACGCATGGGAGGAAGACAAGGTTAAACACTTCCCCTTCCCTCCACTCAGGGAGGCGCTTGAGACTGCTGCAGTCCCAACAACGCCTCCATCCAGGAACGCTGCAGCAGCCAGTCTCCTTTCCCTTCAGGAAGGAGGCACATCCTGTTAACTCTCCTGGCAAGTGGCTGTCAGCACAACGCAGGCGCACGACCACACAGCCTCACCACCCAAACTAGGTTTTTGCGCCCGACTGGCCCCTCGTGAGGCCTCGCTCCCACCACTTCAGAGCCCGGCTGAGCAGCACGGCACTGCCCTGCTCGCTTCTGGGTCAAAGACTGCACAACCCGGCTGCAGGACATCAGCTTTTGCACCCTAAAAGCCAGCAGAGTCCAGGCAACGTCAGGAGTCACAAACCCAAGTGTCACTGGTTCCCTCTCTTCCTTGGCCAACAGCTCCAAGCAGGCTGCAGCTGAGGGAAAGAGCTTTGGTGTTCACATTCAGCCTCAGACTTTGTGAGACACCTGCAATTGGCCTTTCAGAGTCTCTTCAGATGTGTCTCATGGGGAATTACTGTGTCAGGAACACTTCAGAAGCAAGAATAAGCAGCACTGATTTGACCCTCACCACCAGCCGACAAAGGAAGTCAGTCTGTGCTTTCAAGGCAAGTTATTTTGGGGGTTATGCACACAACAGAGCTGTTCAGTCTTCCCACTTTCAGACAATCAAATCCAGACTGGAAACGCATTGCTAACATCAGGACAACGATCGTTTTAGAGCAACTGGACAAACACTCTGAGCCCCATTTGCTTGCACATAGCACTGAACTAAATCAGCCCCAAAGAAAAGCTTTGCAGAGCCTAGCAGCTATAGCGAGACGAGTCCAGGAGCTTCCAAGCCCTTCTGGGCTTTTCATGTTATTGGGAAAGGTGAAACAGCTGTTTCATAACAACAGTTCTTCACCAGCAATCGCAGTTCGTGGGAGGGACAAAATCATAGCAAAGCTCATCAGCAGGGAACAAATCGGGAAGATGTGCCTCTCCACTTTTGCAGAAGACATCTTTCCTTTAACAAACAAAAGTAGATTGTCATCTCAGGAACACTGCAGAGAGATTGACTCTCGCTCTGAAGAGATACCAGAGTGAAAGCAGGGTCAGCCTGAGGGCAAGAGAGACTAAGCTCTTTAAACGCCTTGGGATTTCAGATTAGCTCTGACACACTGACAGGGATACAAACGGGAACACACACAAATCAGCTTAACACAGAGAAGGCAGAACAAGACAGCAGCATGCAAGAAAGAGAAGCTACAGGAGAGCAGCAAAAACTGTGAAGAGAACATCCAGTAGCTGAAGGGCAGTCAGGGGATATCCTTTTGGCTGCAGGTCAATGACTTTATACCTAAAACTTAATGAATTGAAGAGCATGATCAAATAAGGGGAGGAAAGCTAGAAAAGGCGAAGTACACAGTGCACAAAATACACTGACAGAAGCACAAACACATCCCTGCCTAGATACTCTGCACTTGGCCACCTGAGCTGGGAACATTTAAAGATAAGGACAGGAGGAAAAGCCAGGGACTACTATCCCAAATACATATTCACATGATAAATTGCATTAAATAGCTACTGCTCCAGACTCAAACTTAACAGTGATATAAATGATCTCCCTGGTGGGATGTACTCTCCAATTCCCAGGAGTAGATGGGATATTAAGAGGACTGGAGACCGTTCATGACAAGCACACAGAGGACTGGCACTGGAATAGCAAGTTGGGCCAAATCAATCACCCAGGGCAATGCTGGGCACAGTAACCCTGAGATCAGGTTTCCAGCAACACATCACCTTCCTCTGCACGTGGCCTAGCAGCAATTCTCCACCAACTAGGTGCTTTGGTCTGCAGCAAAGACAGGCTGTGGATCAGAGCACTTCAGCATCACACTTTCCGCTCTATATTGAATGAACAGGGCAATAGCAAGACTATGGTGCCTGCTTCAGCGCTGGCAGGCATGCAGCACAGAGCTGCCCAGAGCCAGCTGCCTGGGAAGTAAAATACACCCTGTAGTTTGTCGAGGGATCTTGGAGGTTTGCTTACGTACCAGGCAGCTGCATCCAACCATCAGATGGCTCATGCTGACACTCTACCTTAGAGCACCCAGTGCTCCTGCCCTACCCCATAAACCAGGTAATTTTGGATTAACACTTGTGGACATATTCTAGCTGGCTTGAGACAGCACAACTAAGATAACACTCACCCCGACAAAGGGAATGAACTTCTGCGAAGATTCTTCATCAGGGCTAAAGGCAAAGAGAAAAAAGTTGTTAACAGCTTGCTTCCACACCAGGCACAATACTCACTGTATATGTTGCATTCAAGCATGCAGCAGGGACGGACAGTATGCAAGCGCCAGTCCAATGTCTCCTCTCAAGGCCCCCTGCCAGCACGCTAAGAATCTGCATGGGTGGGGAAGAGCACGCAGCTTACGGCACATCTCTCAGGGGAAAGGTCTCTTCCTCCCTCCCTCACGCTTGACAGAGAAACATGCTTTAATGGCATGGCAGTCATTACAGACACACGACCTCTTACTGCAAGGGAATGGATCTGTGCCACAACAACAAGGAGAACTGTGCGTTACTTACTAGTCCCTGAAGCGCTCTGCACACATGGCCTTCACGCGTCCCACCTTTGGAGTCATGTGCCATACCTTGCATATCCCAGCATCGCTAAAGCAGTTAGCCTGCCACGGGGTTACAAGCCGTGACACGTGGTTATTCGTATAGCACTAGCAAGTACGTACACATACACACTCACGCACACAGATACGTGTTCCCTGCCACTGGTAGCCTGCAGTCCCTTAGACAGGCACACTAGAGAGGTCGGGCACCAGAGCACGCCGGGTAGATCAGGACACCAACTCGAGAACAGCAAACAGCTAAACCAAACCGAACAAAATGCACACCATGTCCCAGAAACAGCTGAAGACAACACTACACACATTTTGAAAGCAGGAAGGCATCAGCCCCTCCTGCTCTGGGCCTGCCCAGGATTCAGAAGCCAGAGGGTAGAGAAGGGCCAGCAACGAAGGCCACAGTCAAACCTAGCAGGAATTAGGGAGAGACTCAAAGACAAGAAGGGGAAGACCTGAGTGAGGAGGAAGGCAGGCTGGGAGGGCCTGCAGAGCCACTGCTCCCTTCAAGGGTGACAGAGATGAAGATGGACCCACAGGGTGAGGAGAGGACTGCAGGAGCACGTCCACATGTTCGAAGGAATTACAGTTCAGCAGTGGAAGTGACTGCATGGGCAAGACATACAACGTTTCTCAGTGGCCAAGCACAGGAAACAGGTAGGAAACAGACAAACACCAAGATTTCTCATATTTTTCTTTTTGTGGATCCCTCAGTGCTCGGAGCGCTGCAACATTCAGAGAAAAACCATCCAGCATTGCCTTCGTCCAGAATATTGCTGGCTGCAGCACAAATACTTCAGGAAAGCAGGTATTTCTGTGCTGTTCCCAGCACAGATCAGAAATGTGCCAAATGCACAAAGGTTGCCAATCACTGTGTGATTAGCACAGGCTGGACAGTTTCCGCTAAGCTCTATAGAAAGAATGGCATAGAACTGCAGTGAACATGACTCCGCCAGAGCTCCCTCTTGGTCCAAAGCGCGTGCCTTTGCAAATAGCCTCTCGCTTTGGCTCAGCTCTGCTTACTCATCTCTAAGGTAAAGCCAGGGGCTTTGCTCCCTTCCTATCTCACAACCCCAGGCACTGCACCTTCATTCGTCCCCCAAAGCACGTGACAAAATGACCGAGTCCCTGATTCTGTGTTGGAAGCCAGAAAGGTCACATCTTTCCAAACACAGCTGCAGGCCCCCCAGCAAATACATCTCCTACAAACATGACATTTCCAGCTCCACTTTTGCAAAGGGAAACAAGAAACCCACAGAGCTGTTGGGAGAAGCACAGAACAGAGGCTCAGCTTTTTTCTCATTTCTTCAGCTCCATGGGCTGATAAGCAGGCAGAAGTGAGTCCCGCTGACCAAGTGAGGGAAGCACAATAGTCGCCTAGTCATCTCTCAGCTACTGGATGGCTTTGCTCCGAGCTCTCAAAAAACAAACCATGCCCAATTCCAGCAGAAAACTCATTCTTATTCCCCCTGGGAGCTCAGACTCCCACTGAGGAGAGCTCAGGGGCAATTCTGAAATAAATCATTTGCTTCAGTCAACATTTATCACAGCTCACAATGATGCACAGACTGTTCCTGAAGCAATCCAGCTGGATTTCAGCTCAGCTAGTCCCGTCATACGTCCTCTTGGGAACTCTGATCTTGCACATGTGCCTCTGAAAATGCAGCTTATCAAAACAGCTGCTCTTCATGTGGATGCAAGGAAAGATGAGATGATCGTGCTTGTTCTCCACTTCCTCTTTCACGCTCTTTCCTGATTCTTGTCCTTCGGGATCCCAAAATATTAATCCAGAATCCTTTCACCTTGGTAACGGTCTCTTCTATTCCTTCTACCACAGCCCTGCAACTAAAATATCCCCTGTCCCTGGAAAGGCAGCTCCCCCTTATTACCTAGGCTGCATAGATTCCTAGGCTGCAGAGGTTTTACCCCCATAGCGATGTCCAAGGTATTGGTTTTATCCATAGAGCTTCTGAAGGCCCTGGTATCTCAGCTATAATTTAAAGCCAGACCTGACTCTGGTTTGTGTTTTTTAACAGTGTTATTGATACTTCACCTCTCTAATTCTGGGGGGAAAAAAAAAAACCAAACCCAAAACAAATTCTTGGGGGGAAAGCAAAAAACAGACCTATGCAGAGAGGGTAGAAAGAAAATCTTTATCTGGAATGGGGAGTTGTCTAATTACTATTCTTGCTTGGGCAAAATCCATCCACCTGCGATCAGTCCTTCAAAGGTAAACTGTCCAGAAATGGACTTGCAGGCTCCCTCCCTACCCCAATAAATTAATTCAGATTGAACCAAGACATATAGCCAGATTTATATGTTTTAGGATTCTTAGAAAGGAGAAGAAGCCACATCACCAGTGTCACCCACCTGACAAAGGGAAGAAATAATCTCTCTCACTTCTGGGGCAAAGCACAAACTAAGCTGCAAAGCACTCATATTACAGTAAGAGGGACTGAATAATCACTTAGAGCAGTTATGCCAGTTATTAGCCTTTTAGTAAGACTTCATTTAAAATTTAAGCAACCCAAAACAGATTCAAATGAAGCCAAACACCTGTGTCTCCTAGCAGGAGGGTCTCAGGTACCACCTTTATTCCACACAAGTCCTGCAGGGGGGCAACAGGAAAGAGGGGACTTCTACCACCGAAGGACTACCAGGCCTCTAAGCCATTTCAGGCCAGGCACTACCAACAACTCTCCAAGGTTCACCTTTGGTATGAAGCATCTGTCCTTCCCACTGGGCAACTGTAGCTGTCTGCTGGCTAACACTGTCCCTGTTCCACCAAGTCTCAAGTGGTCAAACCAAACAAAGGGACAAAGCCACTCCAGGTCCCCACGACACATCAGATGAGTCGCCTCTCTGCTTCCCCAAGAAACTCCCATCCAGCACCCTTCATGTTCCTGCGGCACGCTGGACATACTCAACGGGACACCTAGCATTTCTTGAGCCTTGACTCTCCTCTGCAGCACTGCTCTGCCAGGCAAGGGGCACAAGTAAACTCCTGTTACATTTCCACCAGCTGCCCAAGGAGGTTCGTGCAGCAGCCAGCCAGACGACATGGGCACTGCTGAGCCAGAGGAGGGACCGGGCCCATCTTCACCAGCTGTGTTCACGTCCAGCAACCGCTACAGGGTGTGTTTTAGAAGCAGCACTCAGAGAAATGACCTGGACTCTGCCTAGCCACTGCCCTGCAGAGCCTCAGAGACAGACAGCAGGCAGAAAACAGTGTTACCCCTGCTTCCTATTGCCCAGGAACCCTCCAACCCAAGGCACTTGTGCTCCAGGGAGCAAGAGTTGGGGAAGTGCTCTACAACACAGGAGAGTGAACAGCTTTTGGTAAATGTGTAACTAAGTACGAAATGACCCAGCCCTCACCCTGACAAGCGAGCAATGCTTTTATTTCCAACAGCTCCCCAGATCCAGAAGCCACATGGCATGAGCTGTGCTGGACACTGAATTACAGTGGATGACACCAGCCCAGGTTCACAGAACTGATCAGCAATCCAGCTACACTGGGAATGAGTGTCTGTCGAGCCTCAGGTCTCAAATACCGCAGGGTTTCATTCAAGAACGCAATGCAGAGAGATATCAACGTCGATGATACACCCTTCCCAGTGAGAGGCCCACCTCTCCCACCATGGTCTCAGCTCCCCAGGTGTTGCCTGGACTGCAGTTTCCTGACAATTCAGTAACCAGTAATTCTCCCAGTGCTCACAGACAAAGTCAGCCACCCAGCGTAACGCAGAGGAGCTGAAATGGCAATTCATTTCCTTCCTGAACCCCTTCCTCATTGCCAGCCCCCTTGATTTCAGGTAAGGTCAGCAGATGCTCCAAAAGAATGGGACAAAGCTTTCGCACCATTGCAGTCCATCACAGGCAGTACATGCGCAAATCTTTCGCCATGACAAACAGAACAAGGGGACAGGACGGAGAGCAGAGGTAAGTCAAAATAGGGACAGCTGGCAATAAAGTTATAAAGCAGCTCATCACATACAGCTACGTCCTAAGGACTGGCTTGGCTTTCCTTGGACCACTAGGGCTTGTTTAACAGAGCAAATGCTAGGATACTGGGAGATTTGTCTTGCAATGAATTTGTAGGTAGCGCTGCTGTTTTTACATGGACCACTGCCTTGAAAGCTGGCCTTGGAGAAGCCATTCACCTCTGGCCTCGAGGGAGAGGGAGTTGCAGTAACTTTGTGAACTGAGGACAAAATAAACAATGCCCAATAATCATATGATTTGAAGCAGGGGACCCTGCAGAGCAAGGGGGTCTTGGAGGCAGCTCATAGAGCATAACTCCACTGCTAGCATACATCTGTCTCCTCTTTCTTAAGCTCAGAGAAGTCCCATACGTTTGGGATAGCCTGCCAGTAAGAGACTAGTCCTCAATGTTTTGATTACAGGGAGAAGATTTGCTGGTCTGCACTCAAGACACTACAAAGCTGAACCCCACCCTGAGCCACCTACAGCACTCCAGTTCCAACAGATGGGAACTGAAAAGCCTTTGCTCAGTCCTGATCCTTTTGGAGCTACACTATAGCCTCTGATGGCTAGGAAGAAGGGAAAAAAAACCCTACCCTGTCCATGTTCTACTACTTAAAGTTACTCCCTCAATAACCCCTTCATTCCCATTCAATCTACATCCTGGGAACCTGTATGTGTGGTCCAAAGGCAGAGCAGTCATTTTCAACAATGCGTTCTGCCAGCAGATGCCATAGTTTCAAAGCAGCAAGCAGAATTTAACCTAAAGCACGAACTGTGCATCCCAGACCTGCAGGAACTGTTAAACAAAGCACAAAAGACCAGTTCATGGGGGAAAAGAGATAGGAGATGGGAGAGGGAACCTAAAAGGAACTGATACCTTATGGTAAAATCAAAATGAAAGCTCTTTTTCCTTTTCAGAAAGCAACCAAAGAAAAAGATAAATATGTTATTATACTTACAACAAAGTGATGCATTCATTTAGATAGTGCTAATGGAAACACAATCTCTGTGTTGTTTTTCACAATACCCTCCCTAAGTTGCTGCATTTCTAAAGAAAGCCAGACAGGGAGATAACTGCCCATCACTCCATGCGAGAGCTTGTTCCTCTAACTCACTCTCCAGTTTGCTCATGGGGCACTTAGCTGAAAGCAGAAGTTATTTTAAAGCAGACACAACAATGATACTATGAGACTGCAGGCTATGCCATGAGTCTCTAAAAGTCTCAGCAATCTCTCTTCCAAGTAACCTTCTGCAGGGTTTGAGCCTGATTTAAACCTATCAACAGCTTCGGGCATGGCACCATCAAGTCCAAAGGGTCTAAAATCCAAATGGATCAGACCAGCTTGGTAAAGCGGTCATGCACATTGCTGGGAGGGCTAAGTGCGTGTGTTGCCGAAGTACATTTCAGATGTTTTCAGCAAAGTACCAAATTGACTTTTCTGGGCACGTTAGAAACTCAAAATGATTAAATGTGTGTTAATGACAAAAATGAACCTGTAACAGAGTGAAGAGGGCAGTGGAGACCAGTGCAGAACCCAGCAACCGAAGGGTGCAGAGAAAGGCAGCTATCAGAAGGGGTTCACATTGCACTAGGGGTGTCTGAACTCTACGGTAAGTGTTCACCCCAAAAACAAAATAAAAGACTGAAGCTAAGAGCTTTGAGTACCCTGTGGCTCTCCAAACTTCACCTTTATCAGGTTAACATTACAGAAGTTCAGAAATACATGAAGAGAGTGCACTCTTTTTAATGGACTAGTCAGTCTGGAAATATTTTCCCTAGGAGAGCATGAAGAATGGGCTAAATTTTACTGAATCATTTCTGCAGAGTAATGTAGAGCAGACACATGAATGGAAAAGCAATATACAATAGGCATTTCCAAAAAGAGGGAAGAAAAGCAACTCTACCCACACCTTTAATCGCTCCCAGTTCTTATGCAAAGGAGGCACCAATGAGGGATGTTAATGGACCAAAAATGAAAGATCAGATATAACATGGGAAGGGTAGCAATTAATATCATCCATGCCTCATATGAGATTGCTAGTTCCTAATCAAGAAAAATCACGAGCTGAGTGTTTGTCCTGCTCTCAGAAATTATTGGTATGTGAGTCAGAGTCTATTAATCTCCTCTGTGCCTCAGACACAATGCATCTCTACCCTTCAGTGACAGTTACTCTTCTTCTTGGACCACAGCCACATGAGGCTCTACATGCTTCTGAATCTTGTTTTCAGACTCCAATCCTCCTTCCTACAGGCTACTTATCCCTTAAGAAAAGTTGAAATAAAACTTGGTGAATGTCAGCCCTCTCCAGTAGGAGTCCTGGTAGCCTGCAACTGCCAATCAACAAGGATTTTGTCTCTCCTGCGAGAAGCTCTGCTATTTACACTCCAAAAAGAAAGGGTTTCAGTTCCCTCAACACCGATGTAAAAAGGCCAGGTCCATGGAAGATACTTTGGGGGGGAATGCCACAGTCCAGTCTTACACACCTAAGATCTCTGTGGTAAGGGAGAGGTCTCTGTGGTAAGAGATCTCCGGAACCTAAGCAGATATAATCTGTCCATCCCCCATCCTGCCTAGTCCCCACTTCCCCAAACCTCTCAGATCTTCAAAGAAATCACTGCATTTAAAAGTAATCACGCTGTTGTAGATTCACTGTTATCTAACTGGGACACATCACTGGATGCAGGCTACCATAAGGCTCCCAAGGTGTTTGCAATCTGGAGTGATTTTAAGACTGCTGGCACACGAGATGAGAAAAACACTTTGCTTTCAACCTGATGCTCACTCTGGAGAGTCAGTATTACATTAGTGACATACCTTTTCTGCTTGTATGTCAGCATCGCTTCAGCAATGGGCAACTGGTGTGCGCAGTTTGCCCCTGCTATATACTGTGTTATCCGGGACACAACATCAGGCGTCTCTGGAACTGCAATAGAACAAAGAGAGAAAATAATTTAAGTGACTTCTCAGACCATCACCAATCCTCCATTTGCTCAGCCAAGCAGCTGATGGTACCCACCAGTTGCATTTGAACTGCATCTTCCAAATGAAGCTCTGCAGCCTACCCCAGAGCACTGTAAAGCTGTCTGACCAAAAGCAAACATCCCACAAGAGCACTAAGGTAAAAACATTAGGAAAGCATACTAGATACACAGACATATGTACACAGCATTATTGACTGAAGTATTATGGTTATTTCATATATATTAAAATGCTTTTCTTCGAAAATGTGTACTTGCCCAAAGTCAGCTTTAGACTTTTTTGCACCTTGACTGTAGGTATCTGCTGACGAAAGTGCCCATCTCTCCCAGGGCCTCGGCGAGCTGCTCTGCTCACACCAGCATTTGAGTTACCTGATTTCCTAATGAACTCATGGCCTTGCTGAGTTAACTGAAAAGACTGAGAGCCACGCCAGGGTAGGAAAAGCACAAAGATCACATGTGTAGCAGCAAGTATGCTTCAGATTTGTGAGGCTGTGTTTGCTTCAAGTTGACAGGAAGACATTTCATAAATGTCTTCCATATTTCTTTGGTTTCAAGCAAAGAGCCTCAACTGTGAGATCAAGGGAACGCAAGTAACCTTTACCAGGCACTTCCATACTTTAATGGGCATTTTAACCCAGACTTCTTGTATTTGAACAGTGAACTGTGAAGAACTATGATTCTTTTCCAGATCTTCTTATGCCATCACGGGGTTTCTGTGCAGTTCTCACTGCACAGATGAAAACGGAGAATCTACAAGGTCTGGACTGCACAAAAATGAGGCTGCATTTTCCTCATAGGATCCAGGCAAATAAATAAGGGCTGCAGCATACAAGCAACTAAAGAACAGATATAGCTCTCGAGCTGGATTTCTATAGCTAATGAAGTATTCCTAACGCAGACACAAAAATCAAGTCTTGACATTTGTCTGCATTTTCAAGTGCAGCGAGGAATTAAAAGAAACCAGTTCCAGACGTCTGTTCCTCCATGAGCTTAGAATCAAGGAAAAGCGTAGGCTGGGTGGCACACGAGATCTCTAGTCCTGCCTCCTGCTCCAAGCAGGGCTAACTTCACCTTCAGAACAGGCTGCCCAGGGCCTTGTCCAGCCAAGTTCCCGTCTGCTGGAAAAGGCTCCGAACAATCACCTGTGAAGAGGTTGGTCTCTCCTCCTCTCACAGCTGGAGGACTTCCAGGAGCATCCTGGGAGCCTCAGGCACTCTGCAATTCCACCAGGAGAACCACACTGCAACCTCCCCACCCTCATGGCGCTCCAAAAACTCCAAAGCTTTTTCCTCTAGTGAAATTTCTGTACGGGATATGCTGCCATGACAGCATCACTCCTCAATCAAGTCTCAAGCCTTCATGTAGCCCTAAATGTCAGATACAAATCCTCCTTTCTCCTGTTTCTTTCTGTTCTTGAAGGAACGGATGGAAAAAACTGTCAGCATTAACATTTTAAGCAAAGTAATACTTTAACACACAGTAAGGCTTTATCCTGGCCTAGAACAGACTCAGATCAGAACAGGAACTTGTTGATCTGACCTAGGGCAGCTCCCACATGTTACAACACTGGTGAAGAATAAAAATCTTTTTTAAATGAGAAAGATCCTGCCAGCAGACTTCAGAAATGTCAAGGTAATTCTCACGCACAACTAATAGAAGTTAATCTTCCCAGAGTTTCCAGTTTTCCAAATCTTTTGGGCTGGACAGTTTCTGAAGGGCCAAAGAAAGCAATGTACTAAACTTGGTAGTGAGACCTCCACATCAAAGAAGAAAGCTGAGAGCTAGGTAAAAACAGCGTGACTCAGAGGCAGCTAGTGCCTCTGGGAGCCAACAACTGTTTGCAAACCACCACGTGGAGGACACACAAAGGTCAGCATCTGAAAAGGGAACGTGGTGGTGTGAGGAGAAAAGAGGAACAAAAACATTTGTCTGCTTCCTCTTGTATTTACTTGACCTTTGCTAAAATTACTCATTCAAGCCTTTTATCCCACACAGGCCAGACACAGACACATGGTCTTACCAGTGGTCTGTGCTTCAAGTTTGTTGAACAGATCTCTCCAGGCTAGATCTTGGAAGAAGTTGTTGTATCTATAATCTACAGACCCCAGATACTTGGCCACTGGATGAGAGCCTAAGAAAGAAAGGAAAACATGACAGTTGTTCTTCCCAGCACTGAACACAAGTGTGTTTTTTATCTGTAAGGAATTAAATTCCAAAATCAAAACTACACTAGACACTCCAGAAATAAATTTCTTCAATTATAACCAAGTAATTTAGGCCAGTTTATCTCTACAAAAGCATGCAAATAGACTTCCCAGCAGAGACACTGCTTCAACACCACTTGTATCTTTCAGTGACACCTCCCCTTTCCCCCCCACCAAATTAAATTTTAAAAGACCAAAGAAAACAGGACTGGGAAACTGCTGAGGAAATAAGTGATTTGGAAGACACAGAGGTCCTACAGCTCTCCATCTCAGTCTCTCAGTTTTGCAAGCAGCTTTCCCAGCAGCCCTTCCTGTCCACAGGCTGCACCGCACGCGCCGTGGCCAGGTCACTCTGCCAAGAGGACTCAGACCCCTTCCTCCAAACACCATTCACACACCACAGCTGTTTTGCAATACTGAGAAGAGGCAATTGTCCCCAACCATGAAAAACAACCCAGGGAAGCTTGTTTAATCGGTGGAGAAGGGCTATAAGTTCAATAAATAGGCTGTACTTAAAGACAGGAGGCAGAGCCCAAGGATTACAGTCCCCAGTGGATGTTGGCATATGCATCAGGTCCCTGCTTGCTCTAGGTAAGCCTTATGACTCCTCTATGAGCATGGAAAGACCTCCTTGCAGAAAGTTTGTGTGTCCAGCCTCCAGCTTGCAGCCCTGGGTGGACATCTGACTTCATACTTATACTGAGCAGGAGAGGGAAGGCATTTAAGTGACAAACTCTGTCCTGGAAAGTGGTAAAAATCTGCCACCTTCATTTTAGGCCACATGTGTCCCTAAACCAGACAACCCGCTCTTGCACCTACCTCTCCACTCTTTCAACACAGGAGAAAAGGTGTGCCAGGATTGCACTTTCCAGTCACCACATTTCAGTCATGCTCAGCATAAGTCCTGTACACTTACAATCAGCCACAAAGTGGCCTCAGAATTCCTCCTAATCAGCTTATTTTTATCCTTCCTGCATACTGAATTCTCAGATCAAGCCACACTTGCAGAGACTGCAACAGCTGAGTCATCAGCTGGTAACTGGTAACCTGACAACTCCTTCCAAGAAGACCCCAGTTGCTTAACTATACACACCATCCTCAAGTAAAGCTCATGGTGGAAAAAACCCACTGTCTTTTCTCAGTCCTCCAAACCAGTGCTGATTTCCAGACTTCCAGGAAAGGTTCCAGCAGAAGGTCTCTCTGAGCTCCCCTCAGTGTCTTTAGAGACTGGGGCCTAAATTCTTTCCTGGACCTTCCTGATCATGGCTACTTTCAGACCCATCATTTCTTTTGCAGTGGAGTTTTAAGCAGCGCACATGGAACGGTTCTGCACCATGCGCTGGAGAAGCTTTCCCATGCTGGGAAAACACATCGCACATGGCAGATGCAGTTGGAAACAAGTACTAAACACGAGGTCTCCCAAGAAGTTCCATCCATGGGAGCTAAATGCTAAAAAACCCCAAACAGCCAAAATAACCCCCAACCTTTTTTTCCTATTTTATTTGCCCCCTTTCAGTTGTTTATACACTGGTTTGGACATGAAAGGAGTCTTTCAGCCACAGAATCAGAAGCATGAAGCAGGACTGAATCTCCCAGTACGGATGCTTACAGACACTAAGCATTTCTCGTTGTTAACAAACCACTGTAGGTTGACTCTTCTGTCATTGCAGCGTGTAGTTGTGGACTAAGAAGGTAAAATCATTCGAAGGTGCTGCTAACAGCAGAAAGTCTTTTCCTTTAAGACGTTTATGGCATGGTCACCATTCTGTCTTTGGTGCTTTTTCAATTGTCAGAAAAGAGGGATTGCTCCTCAGTCACTTTAATGAACGGCCAGAAATAAGCACTCGATCCGATCAGGAAATACTGCAGACTTCTATGGGAAAGGCCCTGTTAGAGAAGTTTCTATATTTAAAGAACATTTAAAAAGCGTTCACAGTTCTGAAGCAGTTCCATTATCAAACTGCTTTTTTCTTTTTTTTTTTAATTACCAAAGAAAATTTTAAGATTAAAAAGAAAACCCAAAAACACACTAGCTAAATCTTGTGTTTCACTGTCAAAGAGAGAATATTTTCAGATCATTAAAGACTGCAGGACAGAAAACTCTTCTTCTGAGGCCAGGAGACAGTCAGCATGCGAGGACCAAAGTCCTCAGTCACGCAGATTCTCATTCAAAGCACATTTAATCTTGCAGAAATAATTTTTTTGTTTTTACCCCCTAAAGGGCTCTCTCTCCTCTTCCTGCCAACCACTTTGGAAACTAAATGCCTTCCTTACAGAAGGATCGAGCTCTCTTCCTCTGCCTTTTTCAGTTGACTTCTGCAAATCCCACCACTGGATCGACAGCCTAACCCCACTGTTCATGGTGCCGGGCAGCAGCTTCTGACTCCTACAGCAACTGCCATCAGCTGGTCACAAACCTAGAAGATGGGAAAACACCGAAAAAAGTGCTTTTCAAGTTTTCTGTTGCCTATATCACTTAAGTGCCCTGTTCACACAAGCCAAGCCTCGGACTAGACCAGCTTCTGGCATCACACCCTTACAACACCAACATTGCCCAGATGCCCGTGCCCACAAGCATCAGCAACCGCCCGGCTTCCCAGGCCTCGCTGCTACCACATTCCTCATGTTTCTGATTACAACAAGACCCCTAACGTTATTATTAGGCCACTCTACTTCCCCCAATACAAGCGATCCAAGCTGGGTAACCTTCCAGCCAGGCAGACTTGTTGAGCAGCTGGAAGGGCAGAGATAAGGTGCTGGAAAACTGAGGGAAAAACCCGAGAAGAACAGCACATAAAGGAAAGGTCAAAAGATACATGTAAATTGAATAATTTAAACTCTCAGCAGTTTCAGAGCCTTTAAAAAATTTTCAACCCTCCCCTCCTCCATAAACATTTTCTGTGTCAGCCTCAGGGAGACCAGAACAGTTATCATTTTGGGAAACATGGTGCCCAATGAATTTAAGATTTCAGCCAGGGAAAGGGCTTCTAGAACATTATTCTATGCATTCATTGTACAATGATAAAAAGATATATAAGAGCCTCCCTGCATGGGGAGGAAGTACTCAACCCCTTGCTTCAAACAAAAGGCTTACAAGCAGACTTTGGCATCAAGAACGTAGAGATGAAATTCACTCACACAAGAGCAGCAAACACAAGCATTGCACAATACTATGACAACACGACATTTGCCTCGTTTCACAGCCATATACCTAACCAAAGCTTCCAGGAGGGCTTCTCCTGAGGGAACACATCGCATTTAACCCATTCATCTTTCTGTGAAGAAATATTGTTCCTTGCTTACCTAGAGGGATGATCAAAAATCTCATGTAGCTGAGCCAGTCTGGGGTTTTGTGAGACAGCTGCTCTACGAAGAGCCTCAATACAGCACTGAGGTAATTCTGGGCTCCAGCCACTGCAATTTTAATTGGGTTTGGAGGCTGCGAATTGCAGTTACAGCTAGACAGAAAAAGAGGAAACATATTCATAATCGTGCTTCCAACCAGCTATTTCAGAACAAGTAAAAAAAAATTGGTTAATAACAACCACGGCAGAAGAGAGCTCATTCAATACACAAGGCAATATCACAATGATTATCAGCAGCTTAAAACATTATTAATAAAATGCAATATTGTTCAGTACTTTCTTAATTGGTCTCCTTGCTCCTTCTTTCACACATTTTGATAATTTAAACGGTTGTACTCAAATATCTAGGTTAGGATGTACCTATTGCAACTAACCACTGTGTCAGAGAACATACTCGGGTACCCAAGCCCTCAGTAGGTATCTAGGGAATGCCTTAAGGAATTGAGGAATTAAAAGCTGGGAATTACTTGGGGGGAGGGGAGGGGCAAGAACTATTTAAAAACCTACCTATTAGCTTTGCATGCTTTACTGGTTATTAGATCTGACCTATGAGCGCAATCTAAAGCACAACCTTTTAAAATGACCAGTGTCGATGAAAGGAGACTTGTATCCCCACACACACAGCAGAACAGCAACAGCTTTGCAGGGCTGGCGAGTGCTGAAGAGCCACACAACTCTGACTTCAGGAGAGCAGATTGGGGAGAAATATTGGAAGGGAGAAGTATTTCTCAGCTACTGGATGGAAAACTCCCTGGGCACTGGGGCACAGGAGCTGAGAGGCTTTTAGAGCTGAGACTCAACAAACAACACAAGCAAAGTGAGAACTTACTATCTCTGTATCCTGGAGACAATAGTGCTGAAAGCTGCCTGAATATCAGCTGAGGAGCATGTGCAGACCACTGGCAAGGTATGCTTTTGCAAGACGTCCGATAGGTACTGAGGAGAGAACAGAACATTATATAGTCCTTTTTTTTGATACAGTTTGTCACAAGAAGAAAATCTGCCTCCCCCAGCCTCCTAGGTATTCTCACACCCAAGCGTGGGCACTCTCCCCATGTCCAATTCGTAAGTGATACGGCTATTTCCCAAATACCTCGTCCTTGTGCATCAGTCAAAGGAAACTCTTCCTCTAGAAAAATTGAAACATTGCACCTTCTTGACAAACACCAACACTATATCCAAAACATGGATGACAACTCTAGAACAGCAGGGGTTTTATGGCCGCAGAGAGCAGGGCAGCCGCAGAAGGCCATTTGCCTACCAGACAGCATGGGGTAAGAGCAGATGCTGTCTACTCGCCTGCTTCCGGAACTGCAGTTGCATCTCTCTCTGATTTCAAAAGGACTTAAACAAATGCACTGTTCTGGCCACCCTCAAGCACTAAAAAAAGGGAAGGGTGCTATCAACACACACATCCCTCATGAGGGACTGTTTCCCCTCCCTGCAGCTAACGGGAAACAAGTTAAAACACACACTTTGGGTATACATGGACATAATATTGATGAGACTCTGCAATTATCTCACGCTTTCAAATTCTGCACCACTAATCTATACACACCAGCCAATGTTATCTTCATATCCTCCGATACTGCAGGCACAAGCTGCTAAAACTACTGGAAGATGACCTACAATGCTTTCTGTCCTTCTCTAGAAGGCATTTCTCCATCTTTCAAGTATAGAGAAACCAGAACCAGTAGCTCAGCTGGTATTTTTGCTCTCTCAGACATTGAGACCCTAGTTCTTCCAGAACCAGAAAGCCAAACCAGACAATGTAACTCCACAAGCCTGGCACAAGTTCTACAGGCGACAGTTAGCCAGCACATGTTTATTGGTCCTCTTCCATATATATTTTATTGTTCTCAGACTCACGTTTCGAAAGGAGAAAAATTTGTTCCAAACCCATAACAAACCACCTCACGTTGCCAGCATAAGAAAGCACTGCTCAGGGTTCTGCTTAACACAACTATCTCTCACTCAGAAAAGATGGAGTGACATACCTGCAGTCAGGAATCACAAGCGTGCGTGCAACGCAACAGAGCTGACCTGAAATATTTTCTCCTTTGTTCACCGCCTGTGCCTAGAAATCTCAGCCTAAACCACAGGTCAGTCCTCCCTGCTTCTTTTGTCCCAGTCTACCACAGTTGAGAAGCAGGCTCTTGAGTGCAAGGGTCTAGCCATTCCCAGAGTGCTGCTAACCAGAAGGAATGGCATTTCATAGAAGAGAAAAAAAACTCTGTGGAAAGACTCAGGCGGCAAAGCTTTACAAGATCCACAGCATCTCTTGGTCAAACGAAATCCAGTCTGTAGGCACTGAACACTCAATACGCTGCCAGCCCCCACGCACCACCACTGCTCTTCCAACCAAGCAGCAGAACCTACTTGGTTAGTGGTAGAGCTCAAGGCCTGTCCATTCCTGAGGAGGAACAGTGAAGGAAAAACTGTGCTTCAGGTAACGTCTCCTGCCTTTACCTGGCCTTGCCAGTCAGAAGTATTGACAAGAATAATGTTTTCTGGCAGCTGGTCATCGGAAACCAGGATGTGATTTAGTTGGTCATACACTGTTTTCCTGGGGATCTGGAAATAAAGACACGGAGAAGAGAACAGTAGATGTCAGCTCTAATCGTCAAGCCACCAGCTCCAGCTCTTGCAATTCATGAGAGGCAGCTGTGCATGGCTGGCCAGTGCTCGGTCACCCCATCAGTGAAGGCACGCCAACAGCCGCGCTGGCTGCTGGGACTGACACTTATCAGCTTCTTCAATACTGCAGTATTCTGCAGGCTCCTCTATTAGCCACCTTGGTTTTGTTGGCCATTACTCCTTCTGCCATGCACTTTTACTTACATCACTTTATACCAACTAACAGTAGCCCAAGGAATTTTGGATTCATAAAAGAGAGGAACTAATCTCCTTCGAGGAGGGAATTAACAAAAGCATGGCACATAGGCTCTGCACAAGTCAGTCCCCTTTTGCAATCCCTAGCAATTTGCCTTATTTCAAAGGAGTAATTCCTCAACACATGCCTACTCATTTCTCATCATAACAATCTGTTCCAGTGTTTTCAGTTTATGGCGGGCTGACAAAGCAACAAGCTGGCAAAACTCAGCAGACTGGATGGAAGGTACAGTATCAGCCAAGACATAAATTCCATCCTTCCTGAAGCTGCAGGGTCCAGTTCCTTTCCAGCAGGGGTGGCACTTGGACCAGAATGAAAGGGACCACAGAATACAGTTGGAGAAGAGGCAAAACTATGAGTGGCTGGAGAGACAGCAATCTTTTTCACACCTGTAAGTGGTGCCGGGTGTCTGGAGAGCGTTCATTGTCCAGACTGTTTGCTCTCTCATTCTGCGGCCTCACTGGCTGCCTCTCCTTCAGAGACGTGCTCCTTCCCCGACGTCCCGTCTGCTTCCCTTCAGACCTGCTAGAGAGATGTGCTTGCATTCCAGAGCTGGCTCATATCTGAGTGAGATACATCCCCCAAATCCCACATCACCCAGTCTGGCAACCTCAACAATGTGAGTGGAGGCATTGGGGAATCGTGCACGTAGATCTGAGCTAGCTTGAGATCTGCTAATTCTGCTTCTGATAGTGCAGAGCACACGGTTCAGCTACAGAGCACGTTCCCAGGAGTCCCAGGCAGACTTCCACAGTCCGTGCTAAGACCCACACCACCACCCTGCTATTGCTACAGCAGCATAACAGGATCCAGCCATGCAAACTGCAGTCACATAACCAAAAGCAGCACAGAAATACCTCTCCAAAAGAACATCTATTTGCTTGCAAACGACCGGAGAAACTATATGGTGGGGTTGATGAAGCCCACATTCACTACCCTATTTGGGAAGGTTTAACAGGACGCAAGTTAGACTTGACAACCACCTTTAAGGCCAAAATCTTCATCGGACCTATTTGGGAAGGTTTAACAGGACATAAGTTACAACTGACAATGACCTTTAAGGCCAAAATCTGCATCAGACATTGACTTAGCATCTTTGAGAAAGCAGCTCCAGAGTTTTATAAAAACTTCCTTGGACGTGGAGCAGGTACAACACAGGAGACAGGCACAACCTCAGAGCAATGCTGCCCTTCAGGGTTCTGCATTCATTTACCAAGTGCCTGAACACAAGGAGGATCTGCTTGCAGCCTAGGGCTTAAGGCCATCCTGAACAAATGCTAGCACGCTGTCCATGACTTCCGAGCAGCCCTGCAGCAGGCACAATGCTGTGTCACCACTACCTGGTGGATGGGATAATGAGGGACTCGGTCTTTGTGATCTTGCCGCTGGGTGGGAGCTTCTCGACAAACACATCTGGTGTGGGAAGTTCAGGTTCCTGGACCTCGGCTTGCTGGTTAGACTCCTGCAAAAACACAGGGAAGCAAGTCATCAGGAACAAACCCTCCCCTCTGTCTCACTACCACAAGGGCTGTCAGGAGGCAACCCAGCTTAGCTCTGGCTGGGGCACATTCAGCCTGCCTCTTCCAGACATACTACTCAGTGCCAGAAGGGAGAAGCCAATACTGGCTATCTGGGGCTACCAGTTCCCAGCTCTGCCTCACAAGGAAGCTAGAGGTAGGAAAGGTGCTCAGATATGCTATTTGGAATAGGGATTCTCCCAGCTCAAAGCCAGGAACATACTTCCTCATGCAATGCAGATTAATTCAGCTTACCCAAATGAACTAGCAGAGAGAGAAAGACATGGGAAAAATGTTACAAACTGCATGTCCCCAGTAGAGCAACTTGAGCTTTGGGATTTTTACCCCAGGACCAGCTTGATTTCTGCCAATTCAGCTTGAAGTTATACTTCTGTCTGATAAAATGGAACAGCCCTGAGAATACTTTTCAGGACAATACACATGCCCAGCAGCATCCTTTGGGCAAGCCTTCCTCAAACCAAGAGAAAGGCTGTTTAAACAGAAGGCCACATAAAGCGTTTCAGTTTCAAAAGGCTGAAAGACAAGAACCTCCAACTAAGGTCAGGAGGAGAGCTCAGCATTATCTTCACTGCAGCTAATGTTACCTATGTAAGTTGTGTTGCATGTGCAACTATATGGACAGACAGACACATGCCACAGAATGCAGTTCACAGTTGACACAACTGCCAGGGGAACCTTAACAAGTGCATTTTCAACTTACATAAGAAACAGTGTCAGAAATGCTGTCGCCTGTGTGTTTGGTTCCAAGACTCTTTGTCTTTTCAGGCACTTCTACCTGCTTGAGAGGAGAAAAATCATTAGGAGGTATGGCACCAGCACAGTTTTCAGCTACACTCTCTGGATCGGGGCTGTTCAAAAGACACACTTCTCCGTGTAAACATTGCATAGCTCTGCAGGATGACCAGGAGCACTTCCTGGTCACACCAGGACCGAACACATTAGTGTGGGATGTGGCAAAGCAGGAGCTGATGCACTGGAGCTGCCTCCAGTAGAGGCAAGGAAGTGCGCTGGAATAGGACTGATATTCTATGTGCCTAATATGCCCACCCATGAGGGGGTGGAAAAGGGGGTGAGCTGTCCCTCAGCGTTCACTCCCAGCCACCATGAAAAGTATCCCAACAACAGTAAGGTAAAGCTTCCTCCAAACAGTGCCAACGAGTCCCTAAAACTTCCAGGCAACATCTCCCATCCTAGCAGTCATTTCAAGTACACGGGAATCTGGAGCTATTCATACCATTAGCAAGTGTTCAATAGATAACCTGAAGATGTCCCCTTGAGTTAATACCATATTTGCTTTAAATAAAACCAAACACCACCAACAAAAAAAAAACAAAAAAAAAAACAAACAAAAAAAACCCCAAACCCCCCAAAGCAACAAACATGTTTTCTTAGCAGAAAACTCATCTCTCTGCATCCAAGTCTTTGGAGGAGGTCAGAGAGGGTGCTTTAATTTACACATGCGAATAGAGACAGTGCAGGTCTGCTATATTACCTGCAGATAGATAACCTTCTTGAGACATGACTTACAGGACTTGATGGCTCTCTCTGGCTCCTGATGCTGTGGATGCTACCAATTTCTGTCTGAGAGCTGGAGTGTGACAATCCTTCAAAATAAGGTCTAAGTAAGGAAAGCAAAAACAGTTTCTTATTATCAAAAACACTAACAGAGAAAGTCCACCACATTCACAGCAAAGCAACATGACCATTCCCAGGGTGTCTTACTGCTCCCCAATGGTTCCAGTAAAATTTATAGGCTACTTTTGAAAGGAGGGGGAGGTCTCCAGGACAGCAAGAGGAGCCAGAAAGTCCAGGGACACCTGTCTAGCCCTGACACTGACTAATCGACCTCGGTCGAATGGATCCAACATGTCACCTGACACACAGCAGACCATAGTTACAAAGCTCTTACTAGGAATGCTTGCACGCTTTCACACTACACACCAAACAGCAGCTTTTTTTTCCATAAAATCCAGGGTGTGCACATGGGTCCAGCACTTTCCCACAGCAGAACAGAATGCATATTAACCCCACACACGCCATTGTGTACTCACTACCCCAAGCACCAGGTGCAAAGTTTCACACTGCAATTCTTGTTTCAGTTTTGCAAATGCTGATTGAACTACATGCCATTCCAGACAGGGTCTAGCTCTTGACTGAAATACAGCAAGTAGAGTTACGCCGATATCCTGCTTCCTGTGGGTAAGCGACTCTTGGTGCTAATACGCATTTTATTTCCAGCTTGCGTCTGGATTTGGCTGCCAGCCCTAGGATCCAATTACACATTTGCTCAGTAAGATAAGGTAACGCATACGATCAGATTGCGCTTCCACATAAAAAGGCAGCTCATCACACCAGGCTACAAAACTCAATTACAGTTTAAGGAACTGATTTTTTTTGTTGCAGAAAAAACCTGCCTATAAGCATCAGCATTTATCACATCCCTTTCAAGATACGAACACAAGAACTGGACACAGGAAACCACAAAGTGTCTCCCCAGGACAAGACACAGTAAGTTCTTATTCCAGCAATATTCCAATCACATATCCCAGAACAATTAGCTCCTCGGCTCCAGGGAACAGGACACGAGCTCTCAGTGTGTACAGTACAACATTTTGGCTTGTTTCAAAGCAGCTGCATACCACAACACATCCACTTTCAAATCCCTTCAAGATAGGGCCTACCAACTGGCAATATATTGCGTCAAACGCCTTTATAAGCCACCAGCCCCATCACTTACCACCTGCTGCCCCAGTCCACCCTTGACATCTTCTGGCTCACTGATAGGGAACAAGTCACTCCAGACTCAGAATCTATTCTTAGCCCAAGTAGGTTATTCTACATTAATTAGGATATTATGACACCTGGTAATTAGCTGGCATTTAGCAGATACCGTACTGACCAACCGCAGTGGTAGGCTTTGCTTGTTTCAGAGCCGTCACAACATTGAAGGCCTGAGCATGCAACCACATGCCCATCAGAAGCATGAGGGCAGCTCAAACAGTCTCATGTTTTCAGTCTTTATTCAGGCAGGGACATGACACAGCTCTGCTAGCTCAGGGTTCTGCATCTGCTCGAGACCCTGAAGCCAGCAATCCCCGGCTCAGCTCCACAGTGCTGTGATTGCCCATACGTCAGTGCCCATAAAAGCCAGGTCAGAACAGGCTTGCGTGTATCTACGTGTGCTGCAGTCAGTCCCCTTGGGCCCTGAGGAAGCCCCTTGTTTCCTGCAGTTCTGCTTCCTTAATCCCTGCAAAGACTCCCTTTTCTACACAGGGTCTTATCAGCTTTTCCAGAAAGACACAGTCCACCTTTTCCATCCCTGCCTCTACTTCTGCAGCTTCCAACCACATCTCCTTCTGCCTTAGCACAGATTTCCTGGCTACTTCTACCACCTCTTCAAAACACCTGTGTACAGTTTAATTCTACTGCCTGCCTGTCAGCAACTCCTACCCCTGTGCTCAGGTGGCAGGGCAGGCAGAACATCTGCAAAGGGAACAAGGAAGAAACGAGACTGAAGGGAAGTTAGACACACACACACAAACCCCAGCTCACAAGCAGTCATTCACGTCATAACAACACACACTAGGGCTCCGACACCAGGTCAAGAGGGGAAAAAGCCAGGATCAAGGGGTGGGAATAGAAACAACATCTAATCTGTGCTGACACTGCACATGATCTCTCCCTGGCCCAGCATCAGCTGCGCCAACTTACTTTAACTTTGGCTTCGGAGTGCTCAAGACACTATCATCATCCTCCATTTCTGGCCCGCTGTCACTGGGGTTCTCTATATCCAGCGTGTCATACAGAAGGTCCAAGTCCTCCTCCACCTCTGGAACGTGCTCCGCCGGGTCCTGCTCTGAATCCAGAACCTACACGCAGGACAAAAGCAGGCGCCGCTGACTCTGCTAGGAGCCAGACCGATCCCACATCTCCTGAGCTCCCCTGAGGACTGCAACACACCAGCCTTGGGAATAAGATTCTGTTCCTAGGGCAAGGATACTATATCCAACAGAAACATTAAGTGTATGAGAAGTGCTTGTTTTGGTCAAGCTTGTCAGTGTCTGGTTAAGCAGGAGTTACCTATTGGACTAAGCATCCGCGAACAAGCTATTAATCATAGATTATGTCCATTATTCAACCACATTCTATAAACAAAGCTTTAAAAAGGCCCCTAACGGAGTCACAGTTTTCTTAGAACAAGTACAGAAATGCAGTACTTCCAACAGTGTAACCTGTCTCGGGTTTTACTGAAGAAGTTGCCATGACACCTCCCGATTTGATACCCAAGCAGGTAGAAATGACAAAAATGTCCACAGGAGGCGCCTGAAACCTGGACAAGGATCAGCTGCCACCCACACGCAAAGCCAAAGAGAACAGATCTCACACAAAACTTCCACAAGTTGCTTCACATATACACCAGAGTAAGCAGGCAGCTGTGCACAGTTCAGAGCTTGGTTTTTGAAGGGCAGCTCCAGAAAAGCAGCAGCTCAGCTGGCTGAGACCTCAGCTATGGGTGCTGGCTCTGCTGAGCCAGCTTGGGAAGAATAGCAAAGCTAACAGGACTGTTTAGAAGTGTAAGGAAGCACAAGGAGTTACTCTTTCCCACAAGCCACAAAATCAGCACACAGCCATACAGCCAATTGAGATGTTAACTGTTTTTATATTAGATACTTAATGTTACACAGGTTTCTTGGGTTCTGGATCTCTTTCATTTTCAGCTCTGACCAGACAGCTGACTCTCCTGTGGATCTGCGTTCCCTATCCAAGTTTTTCATGTTTTGCCTGGCTGTTCTAGTAAGATGATCAAACAGGCTGGGATTTAACTTCACAAGCAATATACACGGTAGACTACTTGCCTTTGAAAGGGTCAAAGATAATTTCAAAGCAGTTTGCAAAACTAATGGGTACACACGTGGTTGCCAAAATCTGCTTTTGATAAAACTCAATCTAGAAAATGTTTGATGACATTATAAAGTTGGCCCTCAAGCCTCCACGCAAGGCCAGGGCATAAGAAAAGGTCACATCCACTGCAGACTTGAAAACAAAATGAAGGGAACTAGGGGGAAACAGGAGAGTGTTCCTGAAGTCTAAGGCAAGATGCACCAAGCAGAGGACAACACACAAGACAGGAAGGCTTACAGAATGAATTACTTACCTCGTCAGACACTTTAAACCTCTTCAGCAATGCCACAACCTTCTGTTTGAAGTTTTGTTGCTGCAAGTCAAAGACACTTTTACGTAAGTAAAGCGTTAAGTGAACTGTTTTCTCCCAGTCTGCAAGAAGCCCAGACACATCTGACACTGGTGCTCTAGCTGCTACTTCAAACCAAACAACTCCTGGCCCCACAAATGAAGTCTCTGCTGTTCTTATGTTGAAATCAGCTTTTCCACATCTATGATACTCTCTTTCCTGCATTACAACAAACTAGGTCCCACTCCACCAAGCATTATAAATCTTCTGGCCCTGATGGATGGCATACCACTCTTGGTTGGACACAGAGTGGATAACAAATTATTTTATCTGCCAGATCGCCTCCTGTACCTGTTTGATATGTTTCTGGCAAACATTTGACAGGCAACTTTTGTAATTCTTAACAAGGGTGAGCCAACACAGGCATCTACCCACTGACCCAAAGTACAAATGTGTTTTCTACCAACAAAGCACTGTTTTTCCCAAGGGCTTGCAGTTCATCCTGGCAGGCTCATTTATTTGACTAGTACACTGTAGAAAAGTTGTGGGGCTTGTCCTTAGCACTTGCCTATCAGAAAAATGCTTTCTGAGTCCGATACCCCAGATCCTGGACACAGCAGGCACCAAGTCCAAAACAACACAAGCCAAACTGCTGCACTTTTTTTGTGTTTACTTGGCCCCAAGAGCTATCTCTCTCTTACAGAACCAAACAGCCGAGATTTGCCTGCCCAGCCCTTCTGTCTGTCACTGACCAATCTAAGATACACACTCTGAAGAAAAGAAAGATGAGAGGGGCCCAGGCATGAGTGCTGGTACAGAGCATTTGAGGTAGCATCCCTGTGTCAGGAGGAAAGGGAGGAGAAAACGGCTGGCACCAGGCTACTCTTAGGCAAAGAAAGTTGCTCATTTGCTGGCTCTCCTGTATCTCACGTGAGCTCTTCTTGCCAGTCCAACTGCCTGCTGCTCCCACTCTGGCCTCAGACACTTCATACTGCCCCACACCTCCAAACCTAGCCTGTTACCTCTGAACTCAAATCCTGCAAGCTGCAACCACCTTCTAGACAGCTGAAGTTTAGGTGCAATAAATCCACCAGGCCTCAAACAAGACTCTCCAAAGACTGCCCTGTTTCTGTCCCCAATGCATTTATGAGGCCATGATGCTCTCACGACAGTGAGAGTTGCCCTCTGGCTCAGGATGCCAAGCAAAACTGTCCATCACGCAAACCACCTTGGATCAGCACGGCAATCTGTGTAGGGAGGACACACAGCACGCAGTAGCTAAGGTGACATGGCAAGAGCTGTTCACTCTGGTGGTGGTTTGACAGTTGGCAGACAGGAAACCTGTCGGGTTTGGAGCTGGACTGATGTTAACTTAACTGGCAGCACCAAACCCAGTTTTGCACCAGCCCCACACACTGGAGATTCAGTATCAGTTTAGTGGTCAGGGCTAGAAAGACATTATTCTTACTAAGAGGAAGCTGCTCGTTTAATAACCAAGTGGTGTATTTTGTCCTGGCTTGTCACTGACACCTAGAAACAATACTAAGGACACCAATGATATGAACTAGCATGCTCCTGGTCTCATACAGAGGGTCTTTTTAGCTGCAGACTCAGGTCAAAACAGGGTTTATTTCAGACCTTATCAAAATATGGATTTCAGAAATAGCGTCACAGGAGGTAAAATGATCTCCAAACTTCCTCCTACGTCCAAAAAAGAAAACCTAGCCCATCCTGGTGGTTTGGGTTATTGTCATCACAGACGTGCATAAACACTTGTGTGAGCAGAAAGCTGCATTATGGCGTGGTCAAGCACAAGTCACTGCTCCACGCAGAAGGGCAGCTTTGCAGGCATAGACATGGCTGCTGTGAGAGGGTGGATAGCTGCATGCGACTTGCCAAAGCCTTCAACATCCAGCTACTTTTGCCTCAGTACCACATGCACCACCTCAGGTTTATCTGTCAAGCTCCAGCCCCTGACTGAGCTACTTAACTTCATTTTGGTACCTTCCCACTGGCCTCTCCCAGGCAGAGCACAAACAGAAGAGCTTCCCTTCACTTAAAACTACTTTCAGGACTTAAATGAGCATGGATCCTGCACTGGCTGCTTCATGGGGGTGAATTTCACACACTTAGATGATTTTTGGGGCTCCTTAACCTTGCAGCCAAAGGACACTCAAGACAGCACATACACACACCTTGGACGGCCCCACCCCCTGAACTGGCTGCTCTTTGTAGCTCTTCATATGCTGTGACCATGCCCCCAAGCTCCCTGCTGGGCCAGCATGTCTAGTACTGCTGCTCCCATAAGCCACATGCACTGTGCATCCTGGCCAAACCCCGTCAGTGTTAGTAAAACTAATTTCCACCGACCCTGGTTATGGACGTCGTTCTTACTATCGATCTCCGCTGCTTCTTGGGCTTCCCCAGCTCGTACTCATCATCATCCAAATCCTGAACAGAAAGAGGATTCCTGTGTTACCGTTGTCATTTGGGGACACATAAGCATTTATGTGCTAAAACTGTTCCCTCTGTGAAGATGAACCTGCTGCTCTGTCCTCCAGGCTTTCAGCATTTGCCTTAATTGCACTTATGATGGCAGAGGGGAAAAGGAAGTGAACCAGAACTGCAGAGAGCCAGGAATAACAGCCTGGAGAAGCAAAACAGCCCTATTTCTATATTCAAGGAACAAGGATAGTCACAGCCCCACATTTCGGCGGGTTCCTCTCTCAGTACCCTCCAAGAGGTGGAAGGCAGGTGATGCCAGAGTCTGAAGGCAAGTAAGACCCAAACTCGAAAGCATCTCACATCTAGCCGGGGGGTTCTCCATAAGAACCTATTTTGCAGAAGGTATTAAAGACTAAAGACTGACTTAGACCCCACTGGCCCTTTAATTACAGCTGGGGATCTAGTTGAGCTCTCTGAATCCGATCAGCATTACAGAAGCAATCAGCTGATGCCTTGACCATTAAGCAGAGAAACACACAAGGATGCTAATGTTTTAATGTTTAAAGGGAGCTCAAGTCCAAACACGTGAACAGATAAATGACAGCATGGTGGAAGAAATGGGTTATTGTGCAGGCCTTCTGCCACTGCAGCTAAACACTTGGTGACAGTCTCGCACTGTCATGGTTTAGCTAAAGAAATAGGCTTTTAGTTTCAAGCACAAGCTGAGAGTGTACACGCTCTACTGAAGCTCTCACAGGGAGAAGATGTGCCCTAAACAGTACCTGGCCCTGTACGGCATCATCACTGGCCTCCTGCTCAGAAGAGAAGCTCTCGTACTCTTCCTCGGAATAGTTGTCTGAAAGGGAAGGAAAGAGGGGAGAGATCCTGTGAAACTCCTTTAAGGTGAGGGGACAGTCTCATCTCAGGAGCAGAGAAGGCCAACTAACAGTCACAAATCAAGAAAGGAGGCACACAAGGAGATGCCTGCTAGTTTATCTTCTATCTGTGCTAGAACCAGTGAGATGGGAACCGCCCGGAGGTAAGGAACAAGGAGAAACACATGTAATAGGAAGGAAGGACCAGCACACAGATAAGGTTCCTTGAAACACCACCCCTTTTTACCCTGGAAAGAACCACCTGGTAGACAGCAGCAAGTAAAGAGATTTCTCCACAAGGGAAATTACTTTTCCCCCTAACGTGGGTGTTAACTGGCTTAAAGGAGCAAGTAAGACATGCCAGGAGAGTCTAAATCCTTTATCGAAATGACACTTCAGGTGAGCTGCCTGGCCTGAGGCAGCAACACACAAGCACCTGCGTGTGCTACCTTCAACAGGTCACTCTTCTAGCAGTGAGCAGAAGGCTAGTACCAAATAAAAAGATTGTCATGAGTAGAAACCCAATGACTTCCCTATACGGTGCACAACACCATGGATTTACACTCATTAAATCAAGCCATAGTCCACAGCAAATCATGTTGCAGGTTCGCAGGTCTCATCTAAGTTAATGAGATTTATTGTAGAATACTCAAAGGAAAAAGAAGTTGGAAGAATAGCTTCAATGTGAATCTCCTGAATACAACACTGTTAGCCAGGTGAGAAGCTACAGGTTCTCGACACACCCACCAGTAATGTTGGAAGAGCATTGGCGAGAACACAGCTAACCCTTGCTGGATAGCTCAGGCCTGGTGTGATATGCAGGAGAAGCTTTGACAACTCAATCCCCCACTCCTGTCACACTCCCTGCTTACTCAGCAACAGGTTTGCAAAGTGGGTTTTCTTTGCATTAATCAGTTATAGACACAGCAACTTGTGCAAACCAGTCCTCGTTTGTCCCAGGAAGCACCTAAGCCCAGGTGGGGTTTAACTCCTGCTAGTTCAGGAAGACACTGGTCCTCAGAGCATGTGATTGTGCTCTTACCTGTAGACTTGATTTTCTGGCTGGCCTGCATAGTGCTGTCTTCATGGTCAATTGGCTGACTTGACAAGGAGAAGATCCAGATTTCTGCTACCTTCACTGCAGCCTCTTTGATGTTGCTGAAAAGGCTCAGAACCTGGCCACCTTCTGTTGGGTGCTGCATGACCTGGGACAGAAATCAAGCAGTACAAATCTGCATATTAAATGTATTTAAACTTGCATCATTTGCATACTACAAGAGTTATTTATGTTAATAGAGTTACTCCACATTTCCAAGTACAGAAGCAAGCCAACACCCTGCAACCGCAGGAGCCACCTGCAGGCAATACACAGTGCTAGTTGAGATTTTATTTGACTACTAATGGAAGTGATGGAAGGAAAGAAAAAGCCTTCTGAGCTTGACAGCTGATTAGCTCATCCTTGAAGCACAATACTTGACTACCTCATTACTATGTATTTGCTTCCATGGCACAGTACTGATTTGAATTATCAAGTTACCAACCTTCTGAACACGTAATTAAGGAACTTAATTTTGTGTTAAAGCCCAGCAGAAGAGCCAGTAAAGGCAAAAATTCTTGGTGAGATACAGATGCAAAGTGCTTCCTAAAGCAAAAATCCCTGCTCCAGAGAGCTGGCACCTGAATCTCAGAGGAGCTGGCCACCCCAGGATAATGAAGCAGTGGGTCACGAAAAACAAGACAATGGTGGAGGCAGAGGAACATCTCGATGTGGGTTTCTCCTTCCTTTGCCACTCACAGCTCACAGGGCTCTCCCCAGAACCTAAGACATTCTTCTCTTGCCCCACCAGAGTCAGAAGGCGCTTCCCCATCCCTGCACCTCAGCTTTCTAACACACGTCAGGCTGCCTTGTCAGCTCCTCATGTGGCTTTAAAAAGACCTGAGCTGATGAGGAACATATGCCCCCTGCTCTTAAACTCTGCTCGACTCACAACTCCAATTCATTGCTTTTTTTCCAACAGCTAAGAGAACTTTTTTTTTAAAAAAAAATTTAGAAATGTGTCAGTGCTGTTTAGGGGTCATTATACTACAAACTGCAAAGGGGAGGCGGGGAGGCCACTTGTAAAATTTGTTTTCCTGAAGTCTTCAATTTCAGAAACACTCCAGATGAGCTGGAAGGCAACTATTTCCTAACACAGTGAGCCTTTGAAAATTTTTGACCTTCTAACCTCAGTCAGCTGACATTACAAGAGACATAAGAAAAACCACACGCAGCAGCAGCAAATGCCCAACACTTAGAAGTTCACTGATGGGTCTAATTAATGGGCCCACATGTTTTCTGCCTTACAGCAGTATTTAATTTCTAGTTCTTAAACAAATCAAATACAGTACAGGGAAAATGTTAGCTACAACACCACAAATCAGAATTTGGCCAATTCAAATGGGGAGTTCACCATTTACTGCAAGTCTAAGGGAAGCTGAACTCACACACAAGGAGTGGTGTTTATAATGAATTATTTAATATAGTAATAACTCACCACAGCATAACACCAGCTTATTTTGGATGGAAATGATTTGTTGACAGAAAGCAGTCTGACGAAAAATATTGTGTTAAGCTGAACTTGCTACTGCTAAGCCCATCTCTAAATACTCAGAAACAGAAACAGCAGAGATTAAACAGGGCGTGAAATAATGAAGCATGGAGCTAAGCCATTCAGAAAGCCTTAGTAAATAATTTATCCATACTTGATTCCAGCGTTAATTTTCAGATGTAAATCTGAAAATTTTATCATTTACCTCTCATGAATAGAACTCCACCTGAATTACCAACAGCCATGAAGTAAGAATTGCAAAGGGTGTTTCAAGCAAAATGAGAGAAACTGCTTGATCCTGAACTCTCAGACAGTGGCACAGAGAAGCACAGCAAACCTTGCTTTAACTTTAACATTTCTTAGGGTTGGAAGGCTTGCCTGAGTGACCCTATCTGTCTTGTTCTGCACTTACGAAACAACAAAACATTTTACATTTATGACCAACCTGAGACAAATGCACGCATAAGTTCAACTGAACCAAATACACTGCAACTTCTGCTGTTCGTTTCAGGAAACATGATACAAAAGAATATATTTACTAGTTTTAAACTTATGCTGAAGTGTCCTGAATGCAAAGGGGACAGCACTATATTTGGGTGAAATGATCTGGACCTTCTAATTCTGAGAAAAAAACCAAACACACACCAACAAAACCCTTACAAGGTAATAAGCTAGCCTCGTGAAAGCTTTAGCTCTCAAGACGCTATCCAGAAAATGTCCAATATTATTACTCAGTAGTAAAATCTGTTTAAAATATTGCCCTGGAATAATGATTACAGTTATTAAGACAGCTATATGAAATCCTGCCAGGTACTTCTCAATGAGGAAAGTGACAACACTGGGTTGAGAAGGGAAAATGTCCACCTTTGTAAACAGAGATCATGTCAAATGCTGCTCACCTCAGCCATGTTGATAGACCCCACAGCCAGAGTCTTGTAGCCTAAAATGGTTCGGTTCTTGTACCGCTTCCGCCGCTGCAGCATGATCTGAAGCTTGTTGCCTTCTCTCTTCAAGAAGTGAGGGTACTGTGGTCGGAAACACAATGGAAAAGTTTCTTATGTCTCTCGACGTTATCTCCCAAGCTGCCAGCTTCACGAGTAAACTCCACTCCTAAGAATTAACCCAGGGCTTTTAGAAGTGTCTACAGCTAACTTGCACTCAGTGGACAATCCTTCATTATCCCAAGGAAGCCTTCATCTCTGACCAAACAGCTCAGCTCTGGGCTCTCGTTTCCCCAATCAAGCACACTGAAAACAATCTGGGGGTGCAGAGAAGCTGTTCAGTTTGGGAAGGGCTGAGCCCAAGCCCGGTTCCAGAGAGATGAGCAGCCTCCAGGAGACGCTTCCCCTAACAGCTAAACGGAGGCTGCCCAGACCCGGAGCCCCAGAGGTGCTGCCTGGGGCACAGGCTGCCCCTGGGCAAACAGCGGGCAGCACACAGTGGCGGGGACAGCTGCGGACCCCTGCACTCTTGGCAGGACACTGCCGTCCCTCCAACACACGAACACTTCTCAGTGTTTGACCCTCTACTGCACATGTTCAAGAGCCTGTTGTGCTCTGAATGGCAAGGAAAGAGAGGCCCAGCTATGAAAAGGCCAAGGATTTGCTGATGCCTATTTTGCTAAAGCACAGAGCCCTACACGGTCACACAGTGATTCTCTCCAGGATGATGCTGTCTCCTTCAGGCACGCAGCTCTTGCAACGGTCAATGTTTTCCAGCATTAACACACTCAAACTTCTATAGCCCAAAGTGGTTGTATTTTATGTAGCTAAGTCAAGAAAAACTCTGTCCTACTGCCAGGCTATGTTGCAAAGACATAAATCCTTCCAAGACATGTTGCATACAAGAAAATACATTTGTTTATATATCACCCAAAAAACTCCCCAAGAACAGAGAGGCTCTGAAGTCAAGCAGAGACTATTGGGAAAGAGCAGGGCTAACCATGCTATCTCAGCTCGGCCTGCTCATCTGCACAGAGTATTAGTGCAGCCAGGCCCTGCTTTCTGCCAGGATGCCCGCCAGAGCGCTGACGGTCCCCAGGGCCCAGCTCACCGGCTCTGGGAGAAAGAAGCCATGCAATGGAAAAGCAATCTTCAAGAAAAGATACAGCAGCCACCTGACCAGGTAGCTGAGCCTCATCTTGAGAAGAGAGGTGAATGGGACACACGCTCCAAATATACAAAATACATAGCACTAAGTAACCTGCAGACAGGAGAACCTAATTGCAGGGATCTCAAACAGGACATTCCCAAGTGAAGGATAATTCTCTCACAGGCAAGACCTACATCTTTGTTTTTTTTTTCCTTGGGACACTATGAAGATAACTTCCTGCCTATCAAAATGCTTGATAAATACAAATGCTGAATGCCACCAGAAGCCCTGAGATATTAATTTGCAGTCCAGAGCAAGCCTGACTGCTACACAGAGAGCTGGGAGCAGTGGCCACACAAACAAGCAGAATACTAATTAACTGATTGCTCTGCAAGGGCGAGATCTACTGAGCGTTGCACAAGGAAGCAGCCCTGCAGAAGAGAGGAACAGCAGTCCACGTAATTAAAAGACAACCTCAAAACACACCTGCATCCAGACACAAACGGAGCCTGTGACTTTACAGACATGCAACGTCCCCAAACAAGGATGGAAGAAAGTTATTGGGGGTAAGGGGCAAGAGGGGCTCAAAAAGCCAGAGGCACCTTTTGCATTCAAACCTACCACCTCCCTGCCTCTGGGGCCCTTCCACGTGTTGGAAGGGCAGAGCGGAGAGGGACTCCTTGCTCTCAGCTCAAGGCACTTGGGCCACACCAAGGCTGCTTAAGTATGAGCCTGCAACTGAAGTCCAAAGTCACGCTCGGCCCCAGGCCAGCTTGATTTCAATGTGTACAAGTTTTCAGGGATTAAACTGGACAGCTCCAGTCCATACACGTGCAAGTTTCTGTTTTTCAAAGGTGTGCTGCCTGGCCACCTCTGATGAGCATTCACAGAGATGATAAAAGAAAGGTACAGAGAGACTCAGGCCACTCAGTTCCTCAGCTAAAAGCAAAGACCTCTAGAAGAAAATCCGAGCCATTTTCATAGCACAGACAAGCTATTTTTAACACCAGCCATGGCTTATCAACTCTACAGAACTGTTTCAACCAAAACTTTTCAGTAATTGTCAGTCCATGACAGAGATTGGGGAGGAAAATGGTTTGGCTCAAAACATTTTAAAGCAAGACTTTTAGAGGAAGCACCAAGCACTCCAAGGCACCTCTCTGAGGGGTGAGAAGAGGGGGCAATCACACACACCACAACAGCAAGAGTCAGGGCAAGACATTCTTTCTGAAGCCCCAGTGATGTAATTCCTTCCATCTGGAAAGGTTTATTAGATTAAACACAGGAATTAAGTGCTCCAGAGAGCTGCGATGTTGTGCTTGGAATATCTGGGGAATTTCACTTGATCCTGTGAAACCCACGGAGGGTCAGGAGAAGCAGCCATTCCAGCAGTAAGGGTGATGGTAACTCACCCACCAGAAAGGCTACCGCTGGTCTAGCCCTGGCTAGCGAGGCGGAACAGGATAGACACACCAATAACTCCTGTCTTACCCCAGCTGTGTAACAGAGCAACAGGAAACTCCTCCCTTCTGTTTGAGCAGAGGACTGCCAGACACAATGGGCTGCTCGCTATTACACCAGCCTGCACCATCACCTTTCTAGCTTAGCTCTGACAAGGAAACGCTCTGTGCAAAGGACAAGAATTTCACCCAGGAGAAGCAGCTGGGAAGGCGGTGACTGTGAAGATACGAAGCGCTGCAAATCCAGACAGCTAGCACAAAGCAAGGCATACAGTTTGAAGAGATGACAGTGCGATATGGAGATACTGGCTGCTGCACAACACTGAGACCTTCTTATGCTGTGACATCCACATGCTTTTACTTTGTGGCCCGTCACCACTTTCAAATATATCCTAGGCACTAAATTCAGACTGTATCTGGCTTAAGCTGCAGTTGTTAGCTTCCAGCCATTGTCCAATTAAGAAACAATAAAAGCTGTCCTAAAAATCCTGCTGTGCCATTTCAGGAAGGCTTCCCAGGCCTTACTGCACCCAAGACCACCAATCCTTCCTGCAGTCAGAGACCAGCAGCACATCTCTGCATTAAGCTTGCTCACCTCTTCTGAAGGCTCAATGTCATGGACATCGCTCTCCCCTATTTTGGCTCAATTCCCAGCCCCTTCAAGGGAAATCGAGTTAAAGGCAATGCTCTGTGTCCTGCTGCAGCATTGCTCTGAGTCCAGGAAAAAACCATATTCCCAGTTAATTCCAAAAAGATCTGCAGAAGCACTTGCTCCTTGCTGACACAGGACTGGCAAAGGGAGACCTGGCTCATCTTCCAGCTCTGCTCCCCACCATGGGAAAGCTGCAGCCCCAGGACCCATGAATTCCTGGCACGTGGCGCTGTTATTCCTGTTCACAAAGGAGGGGATGCAATGCTGCAGTTAACCCAGTCTGTGAGCTGCATCAGGACAGAACCAGAAGCATCAGCCATCTGTGTATCTGCCTGGGCAGTCGCAGGATTATCATCCGTCTGCAATGAAATCTTATCTGCTTCAAGTGTGCACAAGACTGCGTAACAACCAGTCTGTCTCACATTATCACTTGAGCCTTTCTCCTTACCAGATCAGACTTTTGACTTCAAGATCTAACCAATAGTCCCAAAACACAGATAATCCAGATGTGAATGCTTCTGCGTGTCTGTCTGGTTCTGCTCTATGCATGCAGGATCCTCCCTCCTGCTTGCAGCAATTCAGCCTCTATTTACCTTTTTTCCCTGCTCAGGAGGTAGTGTCTAACTTGCCTGTTCCCCCCAGACAAGTCAGGATTAGAGATCTGCCTTCCATGATGCAGGGTTGGCCCCAAGAACAATTCTAAGGGTCTATATGGCAGCTTTCCCAGTGGGCTTCCCCTTCCCCAGATCCTGGAAGCATCTGGGCCACTTTTGCTCAAATTCCCCACAGGTGACTGCCCAAAGACAAGCCAAAAGAGCTCAGAGAGCTCTTCAGAAACGGCTGGGACTGCCTTAAGAACAAGATCCCTGGCAGCACTAGAAGAATCTTCACTTCAGACCCACAATGTACCTCTGCTCACTGCAAAGCAGCAAGTCCAGCAAGCACAAATGCCCCAAGGCCACATCCCACCTTACCTGCAGCGAGAAGGTCAGCGCAAGCTCTGTTTCCACATGTCCACTCGGGGGCAATACAATCTCGTGAGACCGCAGGATGCGCTTGGAGCCCTGAACAGAAACAAAGTCCATCGGGTGAATTCCCCAGAAGCCAGCCCTTACATCCCACCCCAATCCTATTTACTGAAAACCAGGAAACATTGTCAGGGACTACCACAGAGAAAGTGAACGGATGGGTCTGACCTTGCATTTCTGTGAAATATTAATGAGATGGAAGGGAGATATTTGACTAATAAAGATTTGGGCATATTTACTTTCCCTAACTGCAACAAAGCAGCTTTTGTTCTGCCAAGCCCCAGCATTCAAAAGCTATGAGTCAACCCCCACCCCTCAAGTTCAAGTCTCATATTTTACTTCAGCCAATAGGTACAAGGCTCATCATCTCCTGGGTTCGGAAGCTGCAGTGTCATGCTTAAATCTCCAGCGTTAGGCATGACAGACTGGTCTTTTCTTTTTGTGCACACGCCCCTCCCTGGGGAAAGTGGATGTTTTAACCTGTTTAAACAACTGCGAGTAGTTGCGACTATAAAAGAAAAAATCCACTAAGCATCACAGTGGAGTCTGGAGACCTGATAGTATTACAGGGCAACTCCAAATCAACGCTGTGTTTGGGTTGCTATATGCTAACCGAGTTGCTGGGCTATTTACTGTGTGAGCACTTCATTTCAGGGAATGTTTCAGGGAAAACTAGCAGGAAAGTGTGACAGACTGCTGCCTAGCAAATCCTTCTGCACTGTTCAAACACAGTGGCAAGTTTCAGAGGTCCCTGGCTCAATGTTCTGCTGAGGCTGCAGATCTGGCTTTGTCCAGACGGGCTGATCTCCCAGAAGCACAGAACTGTAGCTCTCAAAAAAGCAGCATCTGGAAAATCAGAGACAGACTGGGTGGGGTAAACTCCTCCCCGCTACATCCAAAGGAAAATCTGGTCTGCCCGTATCAGCCTCAAATAGCATCCCGAGATGAGACAGAAGCAGAGACTCATTTACATTCCTTCCTCCCCAAACGCATCGCTCCGCAGCAAGAGTGAATGCTGTGATTTGCAGCGGTGCCTCAGCTCCTGCACACACAGCGCAGGCTCCTCTGTGGAAAAGCCGAGGTGCCTAAGCTCCAGCAGATCAGAAGACAGCAGAGCAGGGTGAGAAACCGAAGGGCTCCCCCAGGAAAAGCAGCACGCATGCAAGTAAAGCACAGCTAGCCCCGCTGCTGGCAACAGCGGCATCTGTTCCGTTGGTGCAAAGCTCCTAATAGCAGCAATCTTGCTTTACTTGTTATGCAACTCGAAATCTAATGAAAGACCAAATATAGCTGCTTTTAAAAGACCGCAGCAGATAAATAGAGCAATGGCTCGGGAAATACAGTTGACAACTCTTTGAACATCACTGCTCAGGAGGCTGCAAGGAGACATGGGAAATGCAGGTAAGATGCTCTCATTAGGTCTGAATTCAGTCATCCCCTCTGGAAGGACTCCAGTGCCTGACACCTCTCTCTTGCAATTCCCCATACAAAGGCAGTGAGTCATTTGACAGAGATAATATATTTGATGATCCAGTATCACCAGCCTCAAACAATGGCCATGTCAGAAACCTGAGTGCTGGCAAATTAAGTGTCCCTGAAAGAGCTTGTTAGCATCATCATCATAACCTGCAAGCTATAAAGGGACTTTTAACAACAGGGCTTCAAATCTGCCTGTGTCTGAGACAGCTGCAGTGCTACTGACCCACCGTTAAATAGCACATCACAAAGAAATACGGGTGCTGATCCAGCACAAGGGACACCCAAGGTGAGGCACCCGTTAGGACAGCAGTCATTCCAGCCACTGTCACCTCTAGGTCAACTGGAAGGACAGATCAAAGGCAAAAGAAGGATGGCCTGGGGATGTGAGCTGCACCCTGGGACTTGGCAGATGAGCACCCCAAATAGGGCAGGGCTTCTGTCTTCCAGTTCTTCAGGGATCTGCCCTGCTGTAGAAAGGACCACAGTAGCGCTCAGGTCCAGTGTCTGACTTACTGTAGCAAGGCAGATCACAACATGTACCCAAAATAGACAAGAAAGTCCCATATGTTAAAACTCCCTCTAGACTTGCAGGTCTGGGGCAGTATTTCCAACCTTTTCACCCCTAAAAAGTGTAAGCAGCCAGCAGTAACCTGGACAGGAAAAGACTAGTAAAAGCTACTGAATTCTCCAACCCAAGTCTGACATGCTTTACTCAGAGATCATTCACTGACAAGTCTCAGGCCCTTACAGTGATGCATCCACCATTGAAGACTACAAACATATGGAAAGCTTTCAGCCCCGATAAGCAATATCTGACAACCTGGGAACCCACAGCCGTGTTTCTTCCGAGGTTCCCATGAATCCAGGTTTGTGAAACCATTCCCTGCGTTTCTGCTCCTTGCTGTGGGTGTGTGAACCCCCTCCAACATAGAGGGACACATTTTTACCCCAACTGGACTGCTCATGGAGATAAGAGATGGCGCTTAAATCCTCAGCTGCATGTTCTTGCACCATAGAGCCTTCATGTTTTCTAGCTTCCAAGCTAGATTTTGTGTGTTTTGACACAACCAGCTCTGTGCAGTGGTTTGCCTGGCTCTTTATTTGAAAAGCAGCTGCTTTTCAGCATAGTTAATGATATTTTTCTAGTTACAGGTCTGCTAGGCTTTTACTCATTAAGTACTTCAGCATTTGCAGTGGTGGGAGCACGTGAGCCGAACTGATGCTGTGACGCACTGTGGAACTGAGTCCGCTTCCTGCCTAGCCTGCCTCCAGGCAATGTGACCTACATGTAGGCACCTAATTAAATGGCACAAATGTATGCTGTAAAGTGAGTTATTTACCTAGGATGACAGCTGTATTTTATGGAAACAAATTAAAATGTACAGGCACCCTACAAATCCACTGACAAGCATCTGGCTACGAAGTGAGTTGGACTCCTGATAGCAGAGCTGCCCATCAGCAGAGGAAGGCCCAGTCTCCAGATCCCCCAACCAGGACCAAGTTACCAAGATGTTAAGCACTGAAGTGAGCTGAAGCATGTTAAATAAAGAACCAGGCTTGGATTTAGTGACAGCTCAGGAAGAAGAGGTGACAGCATATGATCTGTAAAGAGCATTTTTACATGCAGATAAGCTCATGCTGAGCCCTCAGCAAACAATATTCTTCACTTACAACAGGGAAATTCAGTAGGAACATGGGAGAAGGATCACAAGAGACTCTCCACACATCCAGAATGCCCTGATGTACTTGAGAAGAAGCCTGTGACTGCAATGGACCCTCACGTGGAGGTGAAGCTCAGTTTAGGCATCTGCCAGTATTTTCACCCAAGCAATACATTTAATTCTTAGAACTGAGCAGCAATTACCTGCATTTTGACAGCAATGACCCCAGAAATAAGCTCCTTATCCAATTCCTTTAAGACTACCAGTTTCTTTAATGTCAAGCTGCACAACCTGCAAACAGGAACAGAAGAGAAACAGTTACAATCATGCCTGAAAAAGGAAAAGCTCTGAATAGCTTTTACACACAGCAGTATCCCAGTTTGAGGGAGAACAGGCTCCAAACACAAGCCACACACTGATAAAGACATAAAGATAGCAGAAATATGTGAGGCTTCCCTGGCTTTTCAGACTGAATTTCTTCAACCTTTCACAAATAGAAGAAGGTAGAGAGCAGGTACGTCTCACTGTTTGATACAGACCCATGGCCACATGAGAGCACCTCACAGCACTTCCACTGACCACAGCCTGGGAACTCTTGCTCTGAGTCAGACCAAAACTTTAGGGTCAGAGGAATTAAATTCCAGCAATATAAAAGCACTGGGTCAGGCTAATTTTAAACTCGTCTACAGAGCTTTCCTAGATTGTTGGCTTTTTCAGTTTGAGACTCCCACCTCCTCTTGTCAACCCACGCATTCTCCTCCTCACCCCCAAACAAAAGTGCTAGCAAGTGGCTCAGGCATCTCTAATGGGAAAGGAAAAAAAAAAAAAGAAAGAGGACTCAAGCAGTGCCCTCTGGCCCTGGTATTCACATGCCACACATATGCAAGTAAATCACATTCTTTACCCAGGCAATGCTACATTGTTCTGGTTAAAGCTGTTTGCACTTCTGCCTTCCAGCACAGGGAGCTTGTGAGGGGATAAAGTTTGGACTAGGTGCAGCCGAGTTAAGGCTCTGAGGTAATGGACCATGGTATTGGCACTGTCACAATTTCACATAAGTTACCACCAGCTGGTGTAATTAAGAAGGCATGCCTAGAAACAAACTTCAGAGAAAGCTAAACCTGAAGCAAAGACAGCTCAGCTTGAGGAAAGCAGAGGCCAGGGAAAGCTGCCGGGTGGGCTCTAGTGACGAGACTAGATCCATCCATCATGCTGGCCAGGAGCTGGCACTGCCTTTGTGTCAGGTCCCTACCCCATGGCATGGGCATCTTTGGCCTCTGCCATGGTATGTTAGTAAGCCTCAGCATGGCTCCTCTGAAACCCACTGCAGAGCTCTTTCTCCCAGATAAAGTGTTACATCAGGGCTGTTCATGAAGGGGCCAAGTCCAGCAGTAGATGGGAAGGGAAGAGGAGCTGACGCTGGATTTTGGTGCATGCCCAGGCAGCAGTAGCACAAGTGCCATTGACTGAAGCCTGCACTTGAACTACACAACTCCACACTGGTGCCAGGAACCTGACAAGTCACCACTGCAAGGGTGACTTGCACCTCCACCACCTTCTTCTCCACCACGGTAGGAAGCTGAAACATCGCTTTGCTGCAACGCCTGAAGGTAGACACGATCAGCCTGCATACAAAACTGCAGGAGAGATGCAGCTAAAGGCTCTTCTCGACAGGAGCAGTGGCAGATGTTGAAGCAACTGCTGCCTGCCTCATCCAGAAACATCTGTGGCTCTGCCTGAACTCTGCCCTCTCGCATGGGACTAGGAACAGGGAAGAACAGGTCTTAGCTCTTACGGTCTTCACTCAAGCACCTCTTCAAACCTGCCCTTGCCAGCCTCTTCTCCACCTCAGCCCATGCTATCTGCTCTCCCTGCTCATTTGCAAAGCACTGTTCCTGCTATCAGCCCCCCAAAAACCAAGAGAAAGAGAGAACTAAAAGCTCTCTCCTTTGCAGAGCTTTGCACCGGAAGACAGCACAGCCAGAGATGCTACAGAAATTACAAGGAAGATGGAAGAACTGGATCTGACTGGGCTTCCGTTCCCTTCTGTCACACCACCAGCAGCTGTGCGCAGTGCCATCGAGACAAACGTGCTAGAGAGTGCGAGCCTGGAGGCGCTGGGAGCCGGAGGAGGGACGGCAGAAGCGTGCAGGACAGCCGCAGCTGCTGCTGGGCTGGCGGAGGGGAAACCAAGTGTGCTTTCACCCACGGGGAAAGCCTCCCCCTGAGCGAAGCAGGCACCTGCGGAAGCAGGACAGCACAGACCAGCGCGTTCAACTGCAAACGTAAGTGTCCCTGTGCACTGGAAGTCAGGTGAAGCTGCATCCCTCAACCCGGAGCACAGGAGATGCCGCCAGCTTTCCCTCCACGCCCCGAACAAAACGGCAGGCACAGACACACGCGGCCGCTGCTGTGAAGCAGCCGGGCCAGGATCTGCAGAAAGAAGGCTGTGATGCCATTTGTTTTCTTTGTAATGCTGTAGCTGGAGGACAATCGCGCTCGGCTTGCCAAAACCCACAGAGCTCAGGCCGGTCAGGTGCTGAGAGCAGAGGACAACACACTGGCATTGTCTCGGCTGACAGGCAAGGAACAAAGGCCTTTTCTCTTCGGCTCCGAGCTTGAGGATGAAAAAGGTACAGGAAGAAACAATGGTGTTCTCAGCACACACAGCAGAGCACAAGGAGGGCGTTCTGTTCTCCGCCGGGCATTCCTTCAATTCATCATTTATGAGCTTTGATCAAGCCCTGTGGAGCACTTGCTGCTTGGAAAAAAAAGTTTTAAAAAAATTAAAAAGCTGCCTTTACAGCGATCAGAAAAACAAAAGCAGTTAAAAAAGACATGGGACGCATCTGCTTTCTTTATCCCCCACTGCTGGGCTGCTGGCTCTAAAAGGCACTTCACACAAACATCAATGAAATGTTTATATTCTCCATCGGGGCGGGGGAAATAATATCAGAGTTTAAATCCCACCAAATCACTCTTACCCTCAACATGCTTACTGTTCTGGGTCTTCTGTCTAAGTTTGCAGCTTACAAATCAAAGCAACCTTCAGAATACATGGCAGAAAGGGGCCATACCTTACTCAAATAATCATGAAAAAGCATATTCCAGGATGTCACTGCATCCAGAGCCAGCAAGGTACGCCCGCCACCAGCACAGGGATTCTGAACCGCTCACACCCACAGGTATGGCAAGGATTTGTCTGCCTGTAACTGCCTCTGATAATGGCAGCACCTCCTTCCATACTCTTATCTTTTGCCTAGATTTTCCTGTACTTCTGCTAAATCTCAGGGATCAGGAAGGGGACCGGTCTCACAAAACATTTCTATCAATGAGCCTGTTAATTTGGAAGTTTCACGTACAGACATATTTGATCTCCGCGAACACAGGGAAAATAACCTAGAGCGCAGACACACGAGGGGAACCGAGGAAGCCTCAAGTCTGGAGCTGAAAGAATCTGAAGTATATTGAGCAGTCTATAAAAAGCCTGGGACTGCAGTACAGGAGATGCAGGCAAATGCTTTCTTTGCACGTTTGTTTCAGCATTGACCTATGGTTGCACGTGGGGAGTTAAGCTAGCAAAAGCACCAAGTTAGCCGAAGCAGTGTTAAATAAGGGCAATGGAAATCTGAGAGCCAAGATTTCCACCCTTTTTTGAAGGTTCATAGTAGATCTTCCTGCTAGGAGCACAGCTGGGTCCCACGCAGCAGCAGGCAGTGCCTGCTGAGGAGCTTGCGTCCCCTCTGGTCACAAATGTCCCCCCCAGGGCGAGGAGGCACGAGGTACTTGCCTGACCCCATTCTCAGGTTAACAAATCACGAGCCAGCTTAATGCGTTCCACGAGAATAAAACTCTTCATCTTTTTACATCACTGCTGCTAGAACGCAGTTTTAAAGAGGAAACCTGGACCTGACCCAACAGTTTCGACTCGCCCTGCTAATGCAAGTTGTGCCGAATAGCTTCATGATGAGCTCTTTGCTCAGGGAGGCAGTTATATGCAAAGAACATAACATTTTGGTAACGGAGATCCAGCAAACATGCCCAGAACAACCAAATAAAGTGTCGCATTCTTTACTGATTGGATGTTTTGCTTTTGCATCCCTCTGAGTAGAAAGATCAGGAAAATAAACCCCTTCCAAGAAAGAGTCTGCCTCACTGAATTAAATGTCTGTGTCTCCACAGGGAGCACAGTAATTGCACCGAGACCTCGCTCACGCAGAGACAGTCAAATCAACAGGAAGGAAAAATTAAAAATTAAAGACTTGTATTTTAATTAAGCCCCATACAAGTCGAGAATAACAACAGATGCATCCATAGCTATAGGGGACTCCAAGTGCAAGATGGGAGCTGGGGCAGGAAGACTCTAGCTCACTACATGGATACCCTTTGTCCAGGTTAAAAGCTGTGAAGACATCGATCCTAGAGAAAATATTTCATGCCAGGAGCACTCTCCTCCGAGGTCTGTAAACCTCAATCAGCCGATAGCTGTAAGGAAGGAATTGGTCTCTGTTTGGTCACTGGACAGTTTCACCTCACCCAAGTTATTTCAGCATTTCAGGACAGCAAGCAGCCTCCTATCCCGATGCTTTCAACCTTAACTTTTGAGTGTTTTGCTCTGAGCTGACACTTTACACCCAAGTCAGTCCCAAAATAAATCGTGAGCCACTTGAAGGAGAAGTGGAGGGAGACACCCGCCTACACACACGCTTGCCCAGACAGAGTCATTCTGCACATAGCTACAGGGGCATCTGTGCAGGAGAGGCCAGAGTGAGAAGCCCTACGCAGCATTTTTCCGAGACAGCTGCTTAAGCAAGGTATGAACGCTTGCAGCGCACGAACAACCAACTGCACAAGCAGTTTCCAGTTTCTTACGCCTGCTTCGCCCATGCCCAGGAAGAAACGAATACCACATGGATGTACTCGTTGCTGCATTTACATGCTAAAGGCAGAGCTCTGTACTGGCCTAGGAGAGTTAGCTCAAGGAGAAAGCAGGGGAGCTGTCCCCTGCTTGAGGGGACAGCTGAGCTGTCCTCTAATGTCACTGAAGGATCAGAGCGGGACCTCTGGGCAAGGGTATCAATGGTAGAAGCCACAGGAAGAATGCTTCTTCACTTTCCAGAGCTTATGAGCTAATTCTCTCAAAATTATCTAATCTCAGTCCCATTCTCAGGTAAGCTCCAAAGCAGGAACAAATTAAATGGGGAGAAAGAGGTCAAGCATCCCAATTTCTGTCATGCCAGAAACATAAACTGAGTAAGTTGCAAAGAAACATCATAGTCCTGTATTGGTCTCTGCTTACTTCTCCTTCATTCACACTTACCACCAAGCTAAACGGCAACCTTCAGCCAGCTGTTCTGGCTACAGATCCATTCACGTAAGCTTTAAGAAGCCAGAAAACAATTGCAGAGCAAGTATTTTCATTGTTCTTGTTCTCAAGGATCTTGAAATCCTCTTCCCAGCATTAATACAGAGAATTAAGCTCTTAAGATTCTAGAGACTAAGATCCACAGAAATGCTGTAGCAAGCAGGTCTTGTTCAGACAGGTAAGAGGATGGCAGCTTATTTTACACAACAGGCTCTACCCAGGACCTCACAAGGACACACATACACAGCCAGACACTATCCTTTTACAGCTGAAATACCGTCCTGCTCACTTCAAATATATTACAAACATACCGGCTCCAAACCGAGCATGCAAAAGGGGTGGGGGTATAAAAATTTTGCAGACCTGCATAATTTTTAAGAGATCCTCGAATTCTGTATGGGCATATTTGCTATTTGAGGAGCAGCATGCAGTTAATATGACCAACGATGAAAGCACATCCGAGTTTAGATACTCCAATCCAACATATCAGTTGGAAAATGCTGAGAGATGTCTTCCTTCAGTGGGACAAGACATTGCTGGCTGGCTCTAGGGGATTCACCCAAGGCAGAAAGGAATCAGGATCCCTGCAAGCCAAATAACACTGGCTCACAAAACACAGAGTTTACATATTCCATTGGCACTTCTCATTTCTTAGTGCTTCCGTAGTCTGAAAAGGAAAGGGCACTACTGAGGTGCAGTGATGCTGGTGAAACCCACAAGCTAAATCTCCACAGCTCCACATACTTTTCAGGTAGCCAAGCAAAACTTCTTGTGCAAGCTGGCAGTTGTGTCACACCATGTTCTGACTACCTGGTCGAGACCTGATGTATTCACACCAGCAGGAAATCAGCCTGTCAGTCACCAACTGCTCACCTCCGGGTACGTGCTCTGAACTGTGCTACCGAGAAACAGCAGCTTTCCCTCCCTTTAAGAAGTAGTTTCAGCGAGAGCTGAAGCAGCTCTCTTCACACATCTGTTGACCTCAGTCAGGATCTCAGTTCCTGCACACACTGCTATACATTTGGCTTCTCACTCTTCATTTTGATGGTTTCAAATCCCTTTACAGGGTGACTTAGAGGAGGGGGTGGAAAAAAAACCAAGACACGAAGCAGGAATTAGGTCTGTTTCTCAGACAGGCAATGGAGTGCAAAGGAGTTCAACAAACTCACCCATGTTTTCACACCATGCTGCCTGCAAAGCCAAGCACAGGCAGAAGACTAGTTAAATACACCTCTCCTGGCTTGCCTCTTTCAAACCCAGCATCCAGAACACCAGGACTGCACGGCATCCTGACACCAAAGGAAGCATCAATGAAAGAGCCTATGGTACTGGTGGATTAGGTTTGATCAAGTTCTGAGGCAATAGGAAAGTGTTTTATTAGCTTTAAAGACTAAAATCAGCAAACAATGAAAAGCTGATTCATAGTTTAAGGCTCCTTTGCCACACCATCAGGATTACATTTTCTAATTTACAGATGACACAAACACATTTGATATTTGTTGTATTAATTTAGTAGTAACTAGAGGCACCACCACCAAGGAATGAGCAGCAAGATGGAGACAGACCAGGCATAGCCACATCCATCCGACCACAGGCCAGTGGTAGCTGTGGGTCTAACAAGCTTGCACGAGATACCCATGCACTGCAGTACAGCCTCTCACCCAGAAAGCCTCGCAGCACTGAAATGACAGTCTCCCATTTGAGCACCTAATGAGAGCAGTTAAAGTAGCACATGTCAGGGAGGGGGAGCCTTTAGGATGTGGGCTGGTCAAGCCATTTCTGAAGCTAGGGCTTCATTTCTCAGCTAGCCAGCAACAAAACAAAGGCGCAACCCACTAAGCTTATGTGAGCCAGCCAGGGTGGAGGGCAGCTCCCACCACATGCCTTACAGATTGGCGTAAAAGCGTATATACAAATGAGCAAACGAATCACGCCCCGAACCAAAAGGAGACTCTGGGAGGAGGAATGCAACAACAAATCAGAGGATAGGGGGTGAAGAGGAGAGACTTTCACAGCTGGAACAAACCCAGCAGCCCTCCACTCCCTGGCTTCTTGCATGCCTTCCTTATGCAACCTGCTTTCTCCTCGCTGGCCCCCTGCCCCAGACAGCAGTGCTTGTCACACAGCAGGCTGATCGCAGGGACCAGCTATTCCAGGCATGCTATGGGAACGTTCTCCCTGCCTGCCAGGAGCGGTTCCCATCTGCCCCTGAACCCTCTGGGACTTGCGGGAGCTGCACAAAGTAGCCAGCAGATGAGAAGGACCATCACAGCTAAAAGCTTCCTGATCTGTCCACAGTTTGCTGCAAAGCACGGAGCAGCACCTCTCTGCCTTCATTTGTACTAGCATCCCCCTCCCAAGCTGACAGTGCTGCAGCCGGCTGCAAGAACAAAGACAGCACCCAGCCTTCCAGCACACACCAGAGGAAATCTTCGCAGTGGTAGCTAGTTCTGTTACAGGCTCCAGTCAGTGAGATGAAAGGGTTAAAGAAAATGCCTCAAGGCACATGTTTTCTCCAGCATGTGCCTTGCCTGGATGATAACCCTCACTCTCTCCCCTATCTTCTACTCTACCACATCCATGCCTCAACCCTGAGCACAGCATCCCCAAACGCAGCGGCAGCAGCATCAGGTTGGGAACTGCAATGTCTCCACAGCAACTAGGGATGTCATAGCCCGCACGTGACCAGCTACCCGCAACCATGCAACAAATGAGACCAGCTCCTCCGACAGCCTGCTTGTTCCTCCTCACTCCCCTCCAGAGTAGTCTGATGGCAAATCCTCCTCACTACTGTGTCAAGAACCCTGTTCTCCAAACAGCCACTTCCCCAGCAGCTCCCCTGCCCTGTCTCAAGCCTGTATGCACTCAGCAGCGAGGAGCTGGCTTGCATCTGAGCGTAGGCAGATTCAGAGGGAGGTCCTGCACCAGCCAAGGCTGTTTTAGTATTTAGTGTTTTCTTTTTGATAGTAGGAAGCACAGGACTCCAAGCACTCCTGCACTCAACTACTTTCAAAATGCTAGGTGCTATTCTGCTTTTCATTCCCACTGCTGAACGGCCGACAGCGACAGCTTGCTGCCGTGCCACCTGGTGCTGTGCTCTCTGCGCACTCCTGTTAGCCGCTTGGTACCCCGGGGAGACACCGCAATCCCAGCCACAGCACATACTGTCCCTAAGGCCTGCAAATCATCAGAAGCCAGGACTCAGCCTGAAATATCCTGATCTTCCTCTTTGTAAATCAGCCATCAAAGGCCCCCATCAAGAGGAAAAAACTACACCAACAGAAGCCTTGACTTCGGGCCCATGTCAGAAGAGTTTGTAACGAAGAGCTCAGTTCTGCTCGGGTTACCCGTCACTGTGATCTCTTCATCATGAGAAATCAGGACTAGGAAGCCTCCAGCTAAGAAAGCAGGCAAGGAAAAACAGATGGCTTCTCGCTGTCCCCAAATCAGAGCTTGCTCTCAGGCATGAACAGTTTGCCATCTCTCTGCCTTATTTCTCTCCACTTCGAATAGCTTCCATGACACCCTCTGATGCAGAGGCGAGCTGAACAGCCTGTCACTCCAGAGACCAGACAGGCTTATACCATGGGTTGCATCAAATTACTTCTCACTCAGCCATCCCCAAATGCTGCCCCGTTCACGAGCCACAGTCAGACATGTGGCCCTCCCAGTCAAAGTCAAGATCCTGATGGCATGTAATTCTTAAGACTCAGTGCTTCTCTGAAAGACAACCACCTTACACCACCCTGAATGAACAGACTTTCTGAAAACTGTTGTAGGAGTTTTTTTAAGGAGTTTTGGGGGTTAGTTTTTCTGTTTGTTTTTAAGCTTGCTTTTCCCTTGCTGACCCATCTGGACCCAAGACAGCAAAGCCAGGGCAGGTGGCCCATTCCTAACAGACCATCATTCTTTAACCTTGATTTAAACCAGTTGCACGAGTGACAGATGAACAGGGTTTTGTTTGTGAAGTTTGCAATATGGCCTGAAATAAAAAAAACAGGAGAACCACACAGGCATAATTTAGACCCCAAATAGCTGTTTGCTTTTTTACTGAGAACTCAAAACGTCCTGTAAGGGCAAAGGCAGAGCAGCCAGCAGCAGTGAAAAACATTTGTGAACTTTGATGGTACGTTTGGTATCAGCCAGCACAGCAATCAAATATGCAAAGCATCCCGCTGGCAGGCTTGCTTTCAGACTAGAAGAACACTTCACAGATCCCAATACTTTTCTCATTGCAGCAAGGTTGTCAAAGCCTGCCATTCTGGCCTTCTTCCAGATCAGCATGTGCAGCCAGCCACTCCAATACCTTGCAGAGCCAATGGTCTACGCTGTTCCTTTACTTGCCCCATGTTTAATGCCAGCTCCCTCCTCTCCGAAGATGAATAGGATGACGGTCAAAGAGATATCAGAATTTGTTACCTAAGTTAGAAACATAGCTTTTTGCACAATTCTCACCATGCCCCAAACACAGGAGGACTATACAGCACCCCAAAGTATGATTTCTTTCCAGCATGCAGATGTTCCAAAATACAGCACTCGCAACCTGAACTATGGGGAAGGAGCAACAAAGGGAAAGTTGCAACTCCAAACCCCAATGTATTCAACAGCAGGTCGGAAGGAAGGTTAGGAGAACCACCAGCTCCACGAAGAGCAATTTCTACAGCCGTTCCAAACACCCTGCATAACGCTCGCAGCATGTCAGCTGTTTGCTCTGACAGCACTGTGGCACACAAGCACCAGCTCATCTGTGCACAGGTGCTTCGAACAGGGGGCTGCAACGCTGACAACTGATTTGCTCTCTGGCCACAGCTCAAAGGATGTTTCCAAATCAAACACAGTAAAATAATTATAAAAGGAAGGTTCTTCTTTCCCAGAAGCATTTATTTAGATCTGAATGGTGCCAGTTTTTACAAGGCAACAACATACAGCTGACAAAGCAGCCTCCATAAGCGCTAAATATAATTCACAAAGAACTCTGGATCCTGCCACTAAAGCTGGGGAACTCTATTCAGCATTAAACACATTGGAAACACTGGTTAACATCCCTCAAACTGGAACAAAACATTGAGGGCAAAGCAGCTGAAATGTACTATCCCTTGCAGATATATCTCCCCAGAAAGGAAGGGGCAAACTGAGAGGAGCTTTGCCATAAAAGTCTGAAAATGCAAAAGTGTTCAGCACTCCTTGCTAGGAAAGAAACACCTCCTTATGCCTTTGGTTGAAGCTGCATTGTACTCCGGCACCTATCCCCTGCTTTTCTTCCATCAAATATTCTGGGCAGCGCCTGGTCATTTGCACACTGCCTGCTGGAGTGTTCAGAAGAGCACAGATAAGCTGGGAAGGAAATCACCAAAGAATAGGAATAAGGGATCTGGTGAGACTTTAAAAGCCAAATAATTAGCCACATTACCTAGGTTGATGGAAGAACAAGATGGCTAAAGTGAAACTACCACCAGTACTGCCAGGGAAGGAACTTCAGCAGTAACCAGAAGTGATATTTTAACTTCCAAAACCAGCCAAACTGGACTGAAAAGGCTTACAGAGAATGCAGTGCCTTGCCTGCTGTCAAGCACAACACAAGCTCGCCACCAAAGGCCTTGAAAACTACAGAACCCACCAAAAGTGCACTAATGAACAGAAACTAGGATCTCTTGTAGTCTTTAAAGCTGACCCGTGGAAGTTACTTTACAGTGCAGCAGCAGCAGATTTTGCATTGACAAAGACTGCATCAAACATCTTCCCCCCACTCTGAGGAGATAGCTGAACGGGAAGGAACCCACGTCACCAGGCTGTCCTTACGGCCTGGAGGACGGCCAGGAGGAGATGCATTTCCAGACCCCGCAGTGGGGTTGCAAATAGCTCAAGTTTTCAGAGCACTTCTGATCCCCTCTCAATGACAGCAGCTTCCTTTAGGGAAACTCCCAGTCTCCAGGTGATCTCAAAATGTCTCTCAACAACACTTTAAAAATGTCTCCCGCACCCCCTTCTCCCTTCTCTTCACATCTAAATATACTCTGTATGCTCTATTTTAAAGAGCCGCTACTGAAAAAGAAAGCACTTGTTTGGAAATAACTCACCACAAGGTTTTCTATTTGTTTTCTTTTCTGTAAAAAACCCTCGTGATTGAGATTTCACTGCATTTCTCATGGAAAAGGGAGAAAACCTGGCAACTCAGACTTTGCTCACCCTCTTTCCTAAAAGCTTACATCACCTTTAAGTTTATCAGGGAAAAAAGGAACCACAATTTTTACTAAAGGAGTTCAGAAGAACCATCAGTGCCAAACGCTTGCAGCAGCAGGCAGAATGCAGGGATTTGCTCTGGAGAAACATTTGCATTTGCTTAATATTCTAAACCTCTTCAGCAGCTGTTGGAAGTTGAGCTGGCAAGCAGAGATTCAATATTATTTAGATATTACATTTCTTCAGCATCATTGCTGGTGATATTTCATTCCTGAAAGCAATAAGGGAGCAGCAAAGCAAACCAAATGCCTGAACTTGTTAGTTCAATTTATCAAGAATATTTACTAAAATGTAAGAGTGACCTGTGTAAACAAGCAAAACAGTAAGCTGTGATAGACACAAGGTGCTCTGAGATGCTGGTCTTCACTGCTCAGAACTTGTTCCAGACCCCTGTAAGATTTTTAATGCTTAATATAAGCAATAAAATAGTAAGTGATTTATAATAATCATAACCCATTCAGTCCCCACAACCTTTCGTCATGCCTACAAGTTCCCACTAAACCCAGATTTATCAAGATAAACCGTAGACACTCTACAGAATAAGCAGACGGAGGTAAATGAGGCATGAACAAGCGGAGGCTGGATGCGAGGCAGCTCTTCCCCAGCAGGATGTTAAGGTTCGCTGCTGGGGGAGATTACCGAGGAGCCTATCCAGCATTAAGATAGAGTTACTCCATTTGTGAACAGGACCACACTGTGAGATCACTCATGGAGACCAAACTCTACAGCCAGACCAGTCTCAGCTCCCTCAAAATGTTCTCTTCTAATACGTTTGCCTGATGCAATCAGCTAGCACTAACATGACAGTGATGCTAAGAGCAAGGAATAGGTATCAGCATCATTTTGTGGTCAGTGCTATTGTGTATGGATGAGGCAAAGAGCATCCTGAAGGCAGGTGCACGTACTCAGGCTGTCAAAGGGCATTTCTGTCACAGAAACAGTTGAGGATCATCAGTGGGGATGAGACAGGGACAAGTACCACAACATTTTTTCAACCATCAGGATGGGATGCATCCTTAATTTTATGCCCTCACTCAGAGGACCACATTCAAACTCTGATTTTCACCACATGACTACGGCCAATACCAAGCACATCAAACTTTACATCGGGCCTATGGCTAGTCATACATGAAATGTATTTATGTACATTATATGTTTCTGACTGCTGAGATTTTTCACCAATAGCCTCAAATACACCAACAGGCAAATGATCTACTAAAAACCACATTTTCTAAAGCTGTTAAATGTTCCACATCTGGCAGATTGAGCTGAGATTTAAAAGGATGATGCAAGAAATTCTCTGTTGGGGTACCTGTAAAACATTAAACCCACTTCTCTGTGCCCATCTGTTACAGGACAATACAAATCCACCATCCCTCGTGCTATTTTCCTTTGGAGCCTGGGTACTTGCACTGAAGCCGTGATGAAAGGGGCCATCCCTACCTTCTCACATCTTACAAGTAGTAGAATAATGCCTCCCATTTTAAGATTTTGCATGCAATTTGCAAGAAGTCTCCCAGGCCACGGTTTGGCATGATAGTCAGCACCGAGGCAGTCAAACCCACATCTCTGAAGAAATCGTATTTCCCTACAGACAGTGAGAACAAGAAAAGCATTTTTGGGGCTCCCACAATCCCGGTGAGCCCGAGCTCTCCAGCGAGCCAGCGTAGATTTGCTACCACTTCCCAGGTGTTTATTTTGAGTCTTCATTTCCACCACTGTGAAGCAAAGGTCAGCTCACAGCAAGCACCTTGAAACTGGTTGAAGGGAAACGCTGGAGCCAAGGAGAGTGCATGCTCACTAAGAGATTTTCGTGTGTTACATATATGAGAATTCTGACCACACATAAATGTTCATATAATTACAAATTACTAACTCATTTCTCTGTTTTCACAGACAGAATCAGCAAGAACACTGCAGAGACAGATGGCCCCCCGTGACTGATACTCAGCAGGGTCCTCTGTTTGCAGATGTACCATCTCAAACACAGATTAGCTTCTACTCAGAGCAGGTCCTCTTTGAGGGCTGGTGGAGAGTGTGAATTCACTCACAGGAGAAAAGTCCAAAATTATTCATGCAATAGCTTGGAAAATCTGGTGATAATTTTGGAACCAAGGTAGCCCAGGAGACTGTCAGCAGGAGCAGCAGCAGTCTGCTGGCAGAGGACAGAAAACAGAGAAACAAAAGCTGGAGAAGGAGCCTGAATTCACTGTTCAAGAGACAGCAACTGTGGGAGACAAAATGAACGGTTGAATTTCCAGAGATTAGATAGTTGTTCACACTAAGCCACACCAAATTCTGCCTTTAAACTGGTACAATGTGATGTCCTGAATGTCAATAAATCTGTTTCAGCTTACCTATAAACAGACTTTGGCTCTTGGTATGGCTGTGATTCAGTCAGCCCCATACTAAACCCTGGCAGCCCTGGGCCATAGTGACTGCGACAGAATACGGTATGCCTGCAGCTTCCAGTTGCTGGGGTTTGTTACGCACCATGAAAAGCAAGAAATCACAAAAGCATCAAGTCTGATGGATCCAAAGAGGAAAGAGAGTTGCAATATTTCTCCATTCAGTGGGAAGGTAGAGGAGAGCTGCAGCATGCAAGACTGGATATTCCTGATATTTCAAACATCAATAAAACTTTTGTCTAATGTGTCCTTTATTGTACTCCAGCTGTCATATGATTTCTGCAATACAATGCAGGGAGAGCAAAGGAAAACTCAACTATGTACCCTTTTCTCAGGGACACAGCTAAAGTATTTCCCCACCGTGGATCTACCCTGCTCCAGATACTTCCTATCTGCACACAAAAGTAGTGAGTGGTCAAAACATTCTCAGAGCTTGATAAAAATCAAAGTCAAGTGTTTTCAACAAAATCCTCTTTGTTACCGCATTCTGATCACTTGGCTACTGGAACTGCAAACCTGTTCAGAGAGATGCTTTAACAATGAAGTATCATTTAAAAATGCACTTGCAGCTGTGCATATTTCACTTCAGTCACACGATTGTGAATTATACCTCAGCATGTCCTTGTAAAAAAGAGGTGGGCTGTCAGGGGGGTGGGAAGGGGGAGAGAAAAGAAAGGAATTTCTACTGAACAAAAGAGCTCCAAGAAACTGATACAACTTTGCTGGAAGCTATTCCCAGCCCACTCAACATTTTTGATTGTATACAGACATACCAGAATCCCAACAAGGGGCATTTTTCCCAGCTAAAATATGAACCATCAGCAAATCTGACCACCACCAGAGAGAAAAACGACAACCTAGTGGAAGCAAAGAAAAGCAGCGTGAAATCATCTCATGGTTGTCCTAAACCAAGAGCTACCTCTGAGAGCTCACCGTGGTGGCAGCCTCACACAAACACATGCCCAGTATCCAGCACGCTGCTAGTCAGAGCAAAGCAAAGCAAGATTCCTGCGCAGTTGCTTGCTTTACTGCCAGAGTCATTTACACAGCACTTAAAAGTACGCAAGATACAAAGCACCTTTTCCCCGCCTCCCTAGAAGCCCTGTGAAGAACTGTATGACTTTACCAATATTCACCAGATAGTTTTACAATGACCCATTCTGCAGGAAAGCACGCACTGACTTCAAGTCCGCTGGGAAGCCAAGCACTACGCATTGCTTTCACAGCTCGAAACCACAGCAGTGGCCTGCGGCAATGCTGAGAAAAGCTGGAGAAGTAAATACCGCAAGAACGCAGGAGGCAGCACGTGGCTGGGACATTGGTGAGGTTGGGCTAAAACTACTCACAGCCCAGCTCTGGACCAGAGCGTGTACTCGAGCACCTGGGTGCAACAGGTTTTTTCATCCAGAGACTCTCTTGAACGCTAACGCTGTTCAAAGGCAGAAACACAAGGAACCAGGCTACGCAGACCTTCGGGAGAGCAATGCTGCAAAACAAACCTAAGCATCCAAACCCAGACAAGGCAGATGCATCTTCAAAATGCAGTACCATCAGCATCTGTGCAGGCACCAAGAAGAGCTGAGCACTTTACACTCAACATGTGCATGGCAAGCGACCAGCATCAGAAAGCTGGCCTTGAACGCAGGTGCAGCAGGAACATAAACAGAGCCACTCAGCGCTGCCAGGCTGCACGTATGTTTAGGTTAAGATCCTGGAACAAGGAAACAATTGAACAAACAGCAAAAGTTTATTATGAATGTTTTTTTAAGGACACCCAGCAGGACCTGCCATTTACATGTCAGAAAAACAGGAGCATGCTGACTGAACTGAGAAAATCCACCACTGAAATCCCTTCTCCCTGGAACAAGCTCTACCCGCTTGCTTGAACTAAGCGCTGGCCAGGCTTCTGGTCCTCAAGCACATCCCCATGGGCCAAGGGTAAAGAACCACCAGTTTTGTCTCAGTGAGCAGCTTTAGACTTGAGCTGCTGAATGCTACATGTTGGGAGGAAAAAATCCTCTGATCTGCTTTCGTATCTGCAACCAGCTGTCTCAGATCCTCACTGTGACTGAACAAGAGCAGGCAAAGCTTATCCAAGTACCTGGAGATGCTCAAAAGTCTGTGAAGCAGCAGTTTGTGAAGCAAGGACAAAGCCTATACTAACGGTCTTCAACTCTATTAAGCAAAATAAAGCAGAATCCTGGCAGAAAGAAGATACAGATCCCACCAACCTGACAGAGAAATCGGAGCACCTTAAATTCTGGCACACTCTCAGGTGCAGCACAGGGAAGAGGTAGGAAAGCAAATAAAAGGGAGTTCAGCCCCTAGCAAGCCACTAGCAACATGAAATATATATGATCCAGTTCTTGCAGTTCTCAGCTTTCCTTGCAAATCCTTCATTTTAAGGCAGTGGGTGCAACTTGATCAGGAAAGCAGCATATCATCTTTCTACCAGTTAGAAAGCATGCAGGTATATTTTCATACAGTTGCAGACCCTGCAAACTGTAAATCAGCAGGCGGATGGAAGGGTGGAAGGGGCCGTGGGAGGAGAGCAGGATTAGAAGTACTAGAGATTTATGATAAGTGATGCTCTAACAATAGCTTTCTTTTAAGAAGGAAGCTCTTCCTGCTGTAGTTAATCTATTTAGCCTGAATATAAATTTATACACTGGGGAAGGACTGCATACAGGACAGGCAACTCCTCGGTCAACTAAAACCAACCATTTTAAAATGCCTACAATACCTACCCTGTAAGATGGACTATGGCAGAGGGGGAATAGTTGCTTTCCCAGGCAGCTGTCAGGGGTTGTTCGGTGGAGCTGCTCCAGCCTTCACATGGGCGAGAAGATGACCTAGGAAGGTCTTTTTCAGCCACGTTTTCTATTTTCATCATCCCTCCCCACCCCGAGAGGTCATGCAGATGAAAACACCAATTTAACTAATGCCAGATGGGAGACAAGTTAAGCCATATGAATCTTTGCTTATTATATAATTACCTTCATTTCTTGTAGAAACATGGAAATGCTTACAGTCACTCGCTGGATATTTTGTACATAAACAAACATTTCTAGGCTGTTTATATTTTAAAGAAATTAAGCCCACATGGTTTTGACCAACTACTCCGTTACCACGTGGCACATTTATGAAAAAAACAAGCCTAATTTTGAAGCTATGCCAGGAGGTTGCAGACACCAATCTCCCCCCCAGGAGCCCAAAGTAATACTTATCAAATGTGCTCATCAACTCATGGTCATAAATTTACTGGGTAGAAACTTGAGATTATTTGCACTCAGTGTTAAATACACCAAATTATTTTCTGCAGAACTCAAGGTCATTTAATTTACCTTCAACGAGCCCCAACACATCAGCAAAGAAAACAGCATTGAAATGTTCAAGCTCATTTTGATACCGAACCAGAGCAGTATGGCAATGGACAGTTTCAGCACCAAACACACCAAACCACGTGCCAGAATTTCCACAGGTCACTTACATAAAAATCTACGGGGAAACTTCAGGTGTACAGGTAAGAGCAGCACTGAGAAACTGTTACAGATGCAACTCTGCAAGTCACACTCCTACTATGAAGTCATTAGCAATTAAAGATCCAGTGCACAGATGCTGAGTTCTGAATGGAGCCAGTTGTATTTGTAGGTGCCCTATTAGAAACCAGGAGCACATGTTTGAATTTGCATAAGAATCGGTGTGAAAGATTCAGTTACACCCCCAACAATCTCCAGTAGCTTTGGTTACACTGTCAATTATTCAAGTTAGAAAGTGCCTGTCTAACAATATCCTTGCAAAGAGCCTAGCTCCCAAAACCTTCTTCCCACCAGAGACCTCCCCTTAGAGCCCAAAAGAAGGAAAGACCACCTCCATCCCAACCATCTCTTCCCCTTGACCCACTCTGCTGCTCTGACAACAGCAGCCCCAAGCTGGAGAACACACACAAGACTTTGGACCACCCAGGGTTTGTAGCACACAGCTAAAACAGAAGCCTCTAAACAAGGGGCTAGACTTCTCCTCCCACAGTCATTAAAAATCATTTCCCCGGCCTAAAGAGAAGCTCTGCTAAATTAGAAATGTGGTGCATAGATTGGGAGCATGCAGAACCACTTACTGCTTCCACTTGATGTCTTTCTAGCAGCAGCACTAGATTAAATAGGTTACCTGCTCCATCCTCATCCCCACACTCTGCCTGCACCACCACTTGGACCATCATGCACCAAAGCACAGCAGAGAACTGATCCAACTGAAACACAATCCACTTCCTCACCTCTATCCCCCAAATCCTGCCCTGGTCTGCTTTACCATGTGAAGTCTCAAATGCTTGCATTGCCACAAGGCAGAAGGTGCTGGCAAGCAGCAGCCTAAGGGGGTAGATTACAAAGAGCCACGATACACGTCGGCCTCAGAGGAGCTGGTAAAAGCTAGCTATAACCTTACCTGGCGAGTGTCAGGACAGTATGCACAGCTCCATGCACATCTGAGGAGGAGCTCTTAGTGAGAGAGCTATTGCAGCTTTGCTGTAACAGGCAGAGGACTGGTAAATGCTTAATGTCTTACAACTACCCACTGCACAGACGGAACAGTGAACAGGTAGGGACCCTGACGCTGGCTCCCCACAGCCGGGAAATGGATACTACAATTGCTCTGCTGAGAATGGTAACGTCCCTGTCCCCGTTACAAACCACTGAGTTCACACGGTTGAGGCAGCAGTGAAATCGGGACACACACGTGACAAGGTGAAATAAAGACTCTGCACGTGTATGTGATGAGCTGGAAAGTTTGCAGGATTGTCTTGAGATTAGACCCCATCTTACAGACACCCATTTTCAGAACAACCCCTCCAGAGGCAGTCAAATCTAGCTCTGGCACAGCCTCCAGCTGAAGTGTGCTCTCCCTGAAGAAACTCAAGACTGAGTGACCTCAAACGATCCTGCTATATTTGTAAAAACCTGTGCAAGGAGATGTCCTCCAACAGCCCTATGACTTTCGTGGGCTTAGAAAAGGCAGAGCATGTCTTGTCAAGCTTCCAGCCTGAGCAGGGTCAAGAGTTACACTGACAGACCAGTTCCTTAAAAGACATGAGAAAGGAATCAGCCTCTCCAGTGTAGAAAACAGGCTGCTCTTTTAAAAAGAAAGACCTAGATCCACAATCCCAGAGCCAAATGCATCCAAAGAGAAGCCAGGCCTCCAGTAGGTCCAACAGAACCTCACGAGCTATTCACAGATTGGCACTTCAAGCTGGTACAAAGCTCCCCAGACTCTCACTTCTTCAGTTTCAGGATGCACTGCAAAAATGCTAGGTGGGCAGCAAACTGCCTGCAGTAGAAACAAGGCAGTAGAAACAAGGCTGTGCTCCTCCGTGGCAGCCCTCAGCAGCTGCCAGGACAGCTACAAAACCTGGTGGTGCACCAGCTGGAAAAAGTCACGTACTACATGGAAAGGAAGGCTGACTGGGAATGGCCTCAGACATTCTAATTGTGAAACTGCACCCCCACATAAATTAATAGGAGACCACACTGCGAAAGCGCAGCCTTGTCCACCTCCCTGTGCATCCTGTCTTCTGATCTAAGCCACCTGCTAGACTTTTTTTTTTTCCTTCCCTGCTGCATTAGGATGAAGCAGGTGGACTGAGCACTGCAAATTGTTTCTCATTCCAGAATAAGCAGTATGTCTGTGCAGGTTCCTCTCATGGTACACCCTGGTAGCAGCAAGAAAGGGAATTGCACTGGCATAAAATCCTACAAGAGCCGTTTCATGACAAGTCATTGCCAAGCTACGATCTCACCACTTTAATGAGAGCACCCAACAGACGCAGGCACAGGCACCATCAGCTCCACATGAACGACGTGCCCCGGCCTTCGCAGCTGTTCCCTCTGGCCAGTGGCTGCTGCATGCTCCCGCAGAGGATAAGCCTAGCTGGCCACAGGAGCACGTCACCAGCTCGCCACAACAGCACGGTCACAGCACAGGGTAGTGCAGCTGGGGCCCTCGGCAGAGAATTCCCCACCGCAATAGACCGCAGCAGCAGCCAGGACACGTTAGGGATCACTCACACAGGACGCAGCAGCCGTGATACTTGTGGACCTTTGCCTGGTTCTCAGAAGCTGGGGTGTATCTGCTTTAACCATGTTTCCCAGGCAGAGATTGTTCTCTCAGCAGAAAGGGGATACAGACTTATATAGACTATATATAGATAAGGCTTCCTAAGAATCTCTCGATGGGGGTTATTCTCTGCTCTATATCTAGATCTGGTCTAGTGCCTGTTGGGAAACACATATCAGACAAGTGTATGTGCAAACTGCAGCTCATTTTGGCCATTAACGAGCCCTGCACTAGAAACCCTTGAAACACAGACCGGAACCACATTATGAGCTCCGTGGTTTTCCCATGTCTCCATTTGCAGCTCTCCATGTGTTTCCCTGCAGAGGTGAAAATCCCTTTAGAAATCTCTCTCCAGCACATGACATTTACTTAACAGCAGTGAGGAGCACCTCCAAGCCCTCACACTGCAGTGGCTTTGTAGAAAAATAAAAAGAGCAGGGAAGGATTTTTGAACAGTCAAGCTTAACAGAACAAAGGGATCTGATGGAAGGAGACAGTGTCTTTCTGCAGAAGATTTTTAACAGCAAAATAAAATACTTTGCTGAGCAGTGAAAACATGTTTCCCTTCACCCTGCACACAGGCACACACTTGATCCTTCCCTCCTTTACAGCCTCACACCTTCAAACCTCCACCACTCCCCAGCGACATACACTTAAAAAATCCATCCTGGATCACCCGTTTTGTTCTTTTTTTTTTCTTTTTAGAACAGAAGAAACTACCTCCCCAAGGCCCAGGAGGACCTGCAGACTGTGCAGGTTTTGGTTAAACAGCAGTGTTCCCTCTTCTCTACTCTCTTCCACCTACCTCCCACAATCTCCAGAGCACCTGACTGCCCAAAAACCAGCAGGCGAGGGGAGTTGGTTTATCTTCAGACCAAACTACAGCTTGAGGGGTGTCCTACGCATCTCAGAGCACAGGGGAGAAGGTGGCTACACTACCACCTCCCAGCAACTGCAAGCGATCACATTTATCTATTTCACTCTAACACAGTTCAGACGAACTGCTGCAGGAAACAGGGTGAATTGATCAAAACCTCCCAGTGTCCCAGTGCTGTTCCCTGCCCAAATGGCACACGCCATCCTTGAGGACATTTCCCAGCATGTTCAAAAGTCGCAGAGAGAAACAGTTAACTCTCCAAACCAGCACAGAGTCTATGGATGAGGAGCACACTGCGCACAACATCAAAGTTGATATTTTATGCTAATCTGCCTGCTTGCAGGAGAACAAATGCTATTTTCCTTGACAACTCTTCTGAAATAAGATCTGAGCGACTACGCAAATTTCAAACTCTTTTGAAATATCAGTAAACCAAATACTCTTGCTTTCAGTGTAAAAACTCCCAAGAAGAGCCACTCTGCAGTTCAGGCAGACAGCGACTTCCATGAAGCACACAACCTCCAGAAGCTGTACCCAAAACACAGGGGCTGCAAGGATGCAGCAGCCACGACGCACCACCCCATGCCAGGCAAGTAACAGCACACTTTCTGGCTTGCAGACCCCAGCTCTAGTTTATATGCATGAGAGCCTCCACCAAGCAAATTTCACTGCATACAAGCTGCTCTGAGTTTTATTTTTGCTGCATTTTAAAAATTAGATTGCTTTCCCACTGGGGCAGGGAAGATCCAACACTGGCATTTGAACTCCTGATCAAAAATAGTTACTGCCCCGTAAGAAACTGCACTGGAAGCCAGACTGGCCTGCAGACTTGCAGCCACTCGATGAGGAGGAACAAGCAAGCCACCTCAGAAGTAAGGCACAGCTCATGACAAGTGACACTGCCACGCAAAGCACTGCAGGAAAGGCTGAAGTGGTTCTAGAGGAGGAAATGGGTTCCAGACTCTGGCTTGCAACAAGACAGCCCACGCATCTACTTTTCCAAACAGAAGGAGCACATCTCTTCCTCCTTTTCCCAGACTTGGGCTCACCAGGCAGATCTGGAGACCTTCCGCTACAGTTGCACTGACCCAAGGACAGGGTCTGCATGTGCAGTCGTCATCGAGGACCCTCGTTTTTGAGGAATCCCTCCTCCAGGCTACTGGTTGCAGCATGCCCATCAGAGCTCTCTAGGCAATTCATTGTTTTAAACAAATGAGTGATTAGCAAGGATCCACTCTCTCCTTGTGAAGCTGGCTGCATGCCCTGCAAGCCTCCACATCACTGTACAGAACTATAATCCAATTAAACCTCACCATGAGAGGAGCTTCACGCTATCACATTCAATTAGGCAGTTAAGCCTCTTATCATCTGCATGTTAGGATCCATTCGGACTAAAACGCCCCCAGCACTATTTAGGAGATGGCATTTTTTGACCAAGCAAGGACACAGATGTCATGTCTGGAGTCACAGGAGGCCCATACAGGTTAGGAAATTTGTATAGCTGGCTTACAGGGAGGTAGAAACACAGGAAAAATAAAAGACAGTGACCGGTTCCTGCCCACTCACAGTTACACACCCTCTGAGGCCCCCCGCTCCCCCCTGTCCTCCTGCTCCACAACTTCCTGGGGAAATGGGGCAGTTCTGAAGGAGCACGAGGGGCCCAGAGGAATTTCGCTCTCTTTAGTAAGTCAATGGAAAGGCGAAGGCTAATGGAGGACCTGGCAATACAGAGTCGTTTGGCAGCCAGCCACCAATTCCATAGGAAATACCCTCCCTAGAAGGTCACCATAACAGTGGCAAAATTTGGCCCAAAAGAATTAGAAAAAGCTGCCAAGATGTGACGCAAATAAAGCCAGTGAGCAGGCCAGCTTCCTGCGCGAGGCCAAAACACGAAGTGCTCTTGGAAAAAGAAAGATTAAGGGTTGCAAGGAACATAATGGCCTCTTGTAACAGCTGAGTTGTTGCTTTTCTTTTCTTGGCAGAAAAGAGGGATGTTTTATTGCTGGTTGATTAATCTATTATGCAAATCATTCCATAGCTAATTTGATACAGCCACAAGCTTGCCACAGAAATCATCCGCAGGCTCAGAGCTGATGAAAGGTGGAGTATCAATGGCTCTATTCAACAGAGCTTTTATTTCCTGGTCAAGCAGCTGCAGGGTCGCCTCCTGCCACGCAGGGCTGCAGGAGCACAGGCCAGACGAGGGAACACGAGGGGAAGGTCCCTTGGACACCTTCACTTGGTGGAAGGCAAGGAAAGAGGCCCTTCGAAAGAGCAGCCCTTTCCTTCCACTCCCAACGCTCTTCTGCACTGGACATGTGCAAAGTGTCTGGATGAAAACCATGTACAGCCCCATCCAGAGACCTTTCGCTAGCCACTTTGAGATTTTAAGACTTTTTCAGAACTGTTCTTGCCATGCATAAGCTTCTCCTTACGTCAGCTAAAAGACAACTCAAAATAGGTCTAACTGGAAGTTTGACTCCAACAAACCACTCAGCCTCTAGACAGAAAATTTTTTCCACTGAACACAAGAGTCCAAATTACATTCACTAGTATCGTACGAAGTGACAAACTTAGTAACTGCTGTGATAGGATTTACATGGGGAGCACTAAGGGATCACTTGATCTTGCCTGAAGTAATGTTATTTTGGTCTTGATCTCTTCCATGAAGACTAGGAGAAATAGGATCTCCTGGCTCTAAGAATAAAGGGGTTGGTTTTGGCCACTCCGCCTTACCCTGAGCATTTCATCTCCATTGCTCAGTTATGGATGCTTTTCCTCATGCATCTCAAATATTCAACATCGCCTTAGCGATTTTTTTTTAAAGCCTATCCTCTGTGCTCATTTGTATTCAATTTCCTTCGGTGTAAAATGTTAGGCATTCCATGCTATTCAAACAAAGTCAAAACAAAGCCTCCAAATAAGCACTTCTGAAACGTACCTAGTCATCTGAGTAATTAGACATTTTCCTAGTTCCAAATGTACCAAAAATCTACAGTCAGCTCCAAATGAACGTGCCAGCAGTTATCCTAACAAACAAGAGTTCTCTCCTAAATGTTAGCATATCAATAGATCAGGAGGTTAAGATACATTTAAATTAACATCTTTCCCTTCCTGAATTAATCAGCGTTTTTAATTATGTAGCATCACCTGATCATAATCATTACTCTAGCAAGTTGTCCACCCTTCTTTGCTGATGTGGCACATAGTTGCCATTGCTCGAGCCAGGCCAGAACACGCTCTCACTGGCCAAGCAAAGTTCCCATTCCCAGTGTAGGCATGTATCCTTCGTATCAAGAGGCAAAACCTCTCGCTTCCGAGTGCATTTGCAGCAAACCCCCGGAGAGAACAGCCAGCCGTGGACTTCACGCAGGTCACAACCCCCTCAGCACTCGGCTGGGAGAGGGAATTAACACTATGTAGGGGTGCAAACATGCAGCTTGCTGGAGTGGCTCCATGCCCCAGCAGCCCTCACCATGTCCCTCCTGGTCACACGTCCGTGCTGTTACCTTTACATGCTCGCAGACCCCTCTGCAAACCACTGCAACTCATTAACCTACAGGAAATCAACAGAGAGACAGATCAGAAGATGGGAGCTGGCACAGGGAGAGGAGCACACAGCCTGGGGCATGAGCAAACCATTAGGATCCTCTCAGCTGCTGTGAATCCACAGCTTCACCCCAATCAGTTTCCATTGCCCCTGGGGATGTCCGCACCAGGGCTGGTGTGAAAGTCTGTGTGCTGCGAGGCCACCCCACAGCATGCTGAGCAGTAACATCCCTGCACCAGCAACCTCCTGTTCAAGTCCAGGGGATGTGCATGGATTCCCTTCATGTTTCCTCACCCAGCAGGCAAGCTGGCACATGAAATGCTGAGGCAGTGCCCAGTAAACAGCCTCGGATCTCCAGCATCATCTTTTCCCAGCTCTGCTCCACAGCTTCCTTTGTATCTCCAAGAGACACCAGCTCATACCTGCTCCACGTGCAGTTTGGTCTCAATACACTCCACTCGACTTCACAGTTCAAAGCTTAGCAGGAACTTTTTCAAGTATGTGACAATTAAGACAGCAGCCTAAAACAAAACCCATTCTGAATGGGAGCACCAACCCTCACCTTCTCTTGCTCCAGCAGACCCCCTTCCAACAAAGCTTTACCCCCAAGACCACTCTTCCTCTAGACAGCCTCCCCACGCTGCTGTCTCCTCATGAGACTCCTTCAAGACAGGATGGTACTGCATCCTGCCATTCATACCCACTGCTTCATCAAGAGATGGGAAAGAAAAAAAGAAAAAGAAAAAAAAACAACACCCCTCCCCCTTCCAAATAATTCTTACTTTTCGGTGTGGGGAAACAGAGGGAGAAGTTTTGATTGTCTCAGTCATGCAGCAAGAAGACCACTCTCAGTTTTTACAGGTGGTAGGGAGAACTTTACGTAATGTAAGCTTCCGTAAAGGAAAATATTTCAATGCACAGAAGAAAGAAACAGCAGAAAAAAGGTAGGCATCTCTCCCTTATGGTATGTAACAGTTACACCCAGATAGTGAGACAGTTTGAGTCACATTTCTGGGATGGCTAAAAGAAAGTACTTGCATTTCAGAAGCACTATGGTCAGTCAAAACCCCCAGGAGCTACATGTGCTGAAGAAAGAAGTCAGAAAATCATTTCTGCGAATGGCAGAAGAGAAAGGGAGACCAGCACAAGTGCAAAACACCACCTAACCTTGTGTTTCACTCAAAACACACAACTGCAGAACAGCTATGGTTCTTCACTATTATTCTTTCTTAAGTTTTGACACAGCCTTTTCGCATAAGGAAACTCTACAGAGGCACCAAGGCAGCCTTCCAGATTTTACTGACACCATCCCCTAAGCTGAATGGACTTTCAGTAAATCACCCGCCAAAGAAGAGTGCGTTGAAGAGCAGTGCTTTAGAGATCTTCCTCCCACAGTCTAGTTCTCAGCCATCATCTGGGAAGCATACACCACATCCGCACGAAGCCCTCCACCTCAACACCCACCCACACAATTTAGGGCAATGCAGGCACAGCCCGCTCCAAGCGCTGCTCCCACCCAGCCCCTCCTGTTCCAGCTTACTGTAGGGGAAATGTTTTAGAAATGGGGTAAGATTTATTGTGCCAAAAAGAAAAGGGAAGGAAGCAACACTCCCTCCCAAACACATGCCCCTCTTCCATGCATCCTCTGACTTTCCACCAAGTTCAAGACTCTTCTCAACTAGGAAGGCCTGTCCTGTCGACAGAAACCCAGAGGGGAACTTGTAACTGGTGGAAATCTCAGAAGAGACCAAGGCAGTTCCACAGTACTTGACCACACACCAAGGCCCACTCTCCTCCACATCCTCCTTTCGTGTTCTCACAGATGTCTGCTTGAACAAGCTCATTTTGAATATCGTTTCCCCTGCAGAACAGTTTTCATCCCAGTCTCTCTCACTTTAACGCAAAGAATCTTACGTGCCATTGTGTCACGGGAAAAATCATTACAATATGAACTTAAAATACAGAGGCAATAGTATAACTTAAAGGTTTTCAAACTCCTGCCTTCTCTGACAGAGAGGTTTGCTGCAAAGCCTGTAATGAAATGCAAAGCATGGACCCAATGTAGCATCACAAGACACAATGTTAAATGATTAGAAACAGCAGAACTGAGCGTCCAGGCTCTGCACCCCAGCTGCTGCTACAGAATTCACTGTTTGCCCCGCACAAGCAGCGTAGCGCACACCTTACCGTGCAATCAGACTAACATCACTGCAGGAGCTGCAATCTCAGCTGCTCCTGGCTTCATTTGATTAACAAAAACACTTGGCACCCACAGCTACAACTGCAGACCTGCCATACATTGCACCCCGTACACAGCCCTCGCACGCTTGCCCAGCCCATGTGGGGCAGTCCCCGTCCAGCGGGGCTGTGGAAAGACCGGCTCATTCGGTCAGCAGCAGTGGATGCGGCAGCTGGATGTCCGCTTACCCCCCCGGGCTCTAGGAGAAAAGGGCACCCAGGAACAGCAAGCAAAGGTGATGGCAACAACAGGGCTGAAACCAGAGGGACCCACCTCTGCACACAAACTCCCTCATACAAAAGCTATGTTCCTAGAAGGTCCCAATTGCCCCAGTCCTCCCATCCTTGCCTCAGGCCCCAGGGCATGCCATCTGAGCACTTCCACCAGCCCCTGCTTCACAGCTTGCTTCCATGACTTCAAAATTTCTTCCTAAAGCCCCAGTTCTGCCCCACCTGCCCAGATACTCGCGTCCTTTGCATCACCCAGATTCCTCCAGGCACCTCGACCAGCTGCCTGCAATCTGCTGCCCACCCACCCAATGCAATTCAAGCACCCAGGACCCACCCTAAATGCCAAGTCCTGTGCAGATGCACCCCCATACCCTACGACATCAAGGCAGGGCCAGTGTCCTTTCGCTGCATTTTCTGGTCATCTACAGATTTGCAAACAGGCAAGCTATTTTGTGAGCTCGTTTTCAGATCTGCAAGTATCAGCATAAATGATAATGCAGAACTAAAAGTCCTTGACAGCGACAGACATTTGTTTTTTTTATTTCAGTTTAACAAGCATTGTTATGAGGTTGGATGAGATGGAAACCCAACCGCCTTCCTGTAGTCGAGGGTGCAATAGAGAGAACAGTTTTCAAAACAGTGTTACAAGAGGGTCTCTGTGCCCTCTGTACACCACCAGGGTCAATGCAAACCGCACTAGAATCCAGTGCAAAAATCAAAAGTGCACCAACTAACTGCTCCTCCAGCTCCTCCAACACAGGCAACTCCTTCCACAGCAGACGGACTCCTTGAAGAGGGGCACGTTCCCCTTGGTGCTATTCCCCTTCCGAGACCTCCCGCTGCAGGGAAGAACGACTAAACAAGACACAAGCAGAGAAACTTGCTGCCCAACAGATACTCCAAGGCACTGTCAGCACAGATAAGCTGTTATAAATCAAGATCATCTGCAATTGCAGGACTCGGGTTTTCTTCTACCCCATGCTATCCTCCTGTCCGCGATGTCAAAGCACAACTCTGGGTAGTGTTTAAGCTAAGATAGTTACTAGTCCCATGAGCAAGCCACTAGCCCTGCCAGACAGGGGCACTGCCATCAAGTCCAACCTGCTATCTGGATGGCGCGGACAACAGAGGGATTTGGGGGGGTTGTAGAGCTTGCAAAGCTTTACATTCCTGCGAGGTCAGCCCGATGACTGTGTTCCCTTTTTGCCCACTTGCTGCGTCCCCATTAAAAAAATAAAAAGAGAAAGAGGAGTGCTTCAAAGATTTATCTTTGGCGTGTTTAAATCCTCAAAGCTGTTCTGTTGAAGCCAGACTTGAAAAGTGCAAATTTTATCAAAACTAAAAGGGATCCTTCCCATGCGGGCTAAATAAAGCACAGGCAGGGATGCATCCGCGTGTTTATACACACACACCAGAGGCGGGGAAAGATTCGAGACTGGGAGCGGGTGAAAAACCAGCAGAAGAGAAATTGATGCCCACCCCGAGGGAACTGCCGTGGGGAGTTTACCAGGCAAAGGCCCCGTTAACAGGACACCCCACGCGGAATGGTGGGGCACAGGGAGCACAACCCGGAGGGAGAAGGAGCTGGACACCCCCAAACCCTGCCACCGACACACACCCCAAGCCAGGTTCTTTGGGGGGGGGGGTGCCCACTTAAATGCACGGGGGGGCCATAGGGTGACCCCCTCACAGACCTAGTGCAGAGGGCAGCATCCCCTCCCTTTTTAGGGTCGGGGGGTGCCTTCACACAGTCCCTGCACCCCCCACCCAGCCCAAAACCCATTGAAGGGGTAGGGGAAACCCTGCCCGTCACTGTGGCAACGGTGAGAGGGGGGAAACCCCAAAATGGAGGAAAGGGACCCTAAAATTGAGGGAAGGACCGCAAAGCTGAGGGGAAAGGGGGCTTGAGAAAGCAGTCCCCGGGGCCTCGCGGCTGGGCGCGGGCCTCCGACCCACGGAGGCCCGCGGGTCGGAGGCCCGCGCCCAGCCGCGAGGCCCCGGGGGCTGCCCGCTTGAGGAGAAAGGGGCCGCCCACCGTTACCTGGGGACGCAGCTAGGGCTGGAACCGTCGATCTCCCAGGTAGCGAAGAGGTTCATAGGCACGGGCCGCCCCAGGGCCCCGGCACCGCCCGGGAAGCTGAGGCGGCTCCGTTCCGCCGCCGCCGCCATGGCTGCCGGCCTGGCGCGCGCCCACCGGGCCGCCGCCGCCGCCGCCGCCTGCGCCGCCGCCCCGCCCCGGCGGGGGGGCGTCACATGTGAAGGGGCGGGGTTCGATGGGGCGGGGCTAAATCACTCTGGCGGGGCGGAGCCATAGGATAGAGCGGGTAGGGGGCGTGCCTAAAGTTGAGTGGCGTGGGTTGTGTATGGGAGGTGCTCCCGCGCAGGGGGCGTGTCTGTGCTGGGGGCGTGGCCAGGAAGGGGATGTACCCGGGTTTGCTGTGCTTTCTCCCCTTCCGCTGCGGCCCCTTAGTGGGGGGGTCGTGTTGCTGCCCGGGTGGTTTCCTGGCGCGCGGCCGGAAGTGCCCGTGCTGCTGGCGGCTGTGGGACCGGATGTTGCAGTGCAGGTTCCGGCCAGCTCCGTGGCAGGGGCAGGGGCAGGCGGCGGGTGCGGGGCCGGGCGGCGGGCGGGCCGCAGCGAGGCGCGGAGATGGTGCTGCTCACGATGATCGCCCGCGTGGCGGACGGGCTCCCGCTGGCCGCCTCCATGCAGGAGGACGAGCAGGTGGGGCCGCGCTTGGGCGGGGGGCGCGGGCGGGGGGTCTGGCCCGGTGTGTCGGTAAGGCGCGGGCGGGGAGCGGCGGCCCAGCCGGACCCTCGCAGTCCCTTCTCACAAGTCGGGCGGCTCTTGCAGAAGCATTTACCGCCCGGTGGTCGCCGGTGGGAGGCGGAGAGCTGCCTCTGTGCTGCTGGGGCAGCTCCTCCTCCTCGGCCTGAGCCCGAGGCCTCCCCGGAGTCCCCCTGCCTGCGGGCCGGGGGTGTTTCTCCGGTTCCAGCCGCCCCCAACAGCCTGTCCTCCCTTCTCAGTCAGGCCGTGATCTGCAGCAGTACCAGAGTCAAGCGAAGCAGCTCTTCCGCAAGCTGAACGAGCAGTCCCCCACGAGATGTACTCTCGAAGCAGGAGCCATGGCTTTCCAGTAAGTATCTGTAGGCGTGATGGGGGAACAGGCTTCTGCCGCCGTGGAAATAAGTGAAGGCACTTCTGGGTCAGGGTGAGGATTTGTTAGAAATTGGGCTGCCTGAGAGAGGGTGAGTTATTCAACTATCTGCCCTGCTAGCTGGAGTGTAATAGCTGCTCTAAGGGGAGAGCGTATGAATTGTTACTTCTTGGCACTGCTGTCTGGCACTTCTTTTTCAGTCAGGTTCATAGTTCTGCCTTTGCTGAAGACAATGTAGGTTCTGCTCCCTTTAAGCTTTTTCTGTTTGTTTGCACCCTCCGAGATATCTTCAGTGCATCTTCTGAACCTCCTGTGTCTTGTCTTTTTTAAAAAGAGATGTCCTTGGTAAAAACAGGCTGGCAGTACCACTGTGAGCTCCTCTTGCACAAGATTTTCCTCTCTGCGTATCCCGTGAAAGTGCACCTTTTCATGCCTTAGCTTCATGTGTAGAAACACATGGAGCATCTCTGATTTTTTTTGTTTTAATTATTTCCTTAATATCTGACAGACTTTTTTCTCTCATCTTGTAGATTCAGTCTTATTGTTGCCAAATGTGTTGGGTGTGTTTAATTCATTTCCTGAACTGTTTGGAAACTCTCAACTTAACAGCACTTTTGGCATTCTCCGGTAGCACACTAGCAAGGGAACTTGAATGTAAAATAATGAAAACTTGCAGAGAGTGCTGTCAGACATCCTTACTCCCTAATCAATACCAAGGGAACTGGAAAGGCAAGGAAACTGAGGAAGAATTGACAGTGAAAAGCAGGAGAGAAAGCTTATGTTTGAGAAAGGAAATGTTTCTTTACATGGCATGCAATTACCTAGAAGATTAACGCTTGTGAACTTAATCAAGCCCAAGATCTTGTCAAGAATCAGAATTATGCTATTAGCAGAAATAATTATGTTAGAAGTCTCTGAGATCAGGTGCCACGTGAGATCACAGAGTTGCAGAGTTGCAACTCAGTTTTGCCAGTGATGCGCCGAGGTTTCCCGCGCTTGGCACCACTTCTGCCACGCTGCCAGCTCCCAATTTCCCACCACTGGGTGCGTGTTTACAGCTGGGTGATGGGAGGATGGCCTTTGAATGGCGGGCAAGGTTGGCTTTACGTCTCTGCTTCTATAATAAGGGTCCTTTAGCAAATCTCCTGCCCTGTCCCTTTCTTCAGAGATTCAGCGACATGAAAAGACAGGAACAGGGCTTTTTTGGAAGAACAATCTTTCCATGAGGTTTTGAGGGCAGCTTTTCTTGTGGTTGGCTTACATATGATAACTGTGACAAGATTTTTTTAATCTTTTTTCTCTTAGCTTCTGGTTGCCTTTGATAGGGAGTTATAGTGGTCAGAGGATGGCCCTGATTAAAATAGTCTGGCCGTCCCTATCTCCTGTTGGGTTTGGGTGTTGCCAGAGTTAACTGCAAAGTGCTGCTCTGCATCGTCTTCTTTCTAGAAGTTAAAACTTTCTAGAATTTAAAAACTCTCTCATTTTAAATGTTTCCATGGCACTGCACGGGTGTAGCTCTGACTGGCAGCGAAGCCTTGGGAAAGAGTCTGTGTAGATCCTAGTAAATCCCTTCTTGCATTGCTTCCATGACGCAAGCACAGCGATGTCTGGGGGGGCTGCGGCACTTGCAGTGCCCAGGAAATCGAAGCCTCTTAACGGTGGCTGCAATGTCACCAGTTCTGACAAGGTGGGAGGACTTGGGCAAGGTCATGTTTTGACAGTCATCTCAAAGAAACAGCCAGGTTACCTGGCTGGCAGATAGGTGGGGAAAGGAGCGTTTCTCCTCCTGTGTTGGATTAGTCCTAGGCAGGTTCCGCAGGCAATTAACAGCTGCTGCAAAGCACTCAACTTTCATATAGGCAGGACCTATATGAAAAGAATACTTTCAGATCAGAAAACCTTCTGTGATAACAGTACAGGAAGGGGAGGAAATGGGGGAGTTTGAGATTTAGTCTAAAATAATGCTGGCTGCTGACCATGCTGTTCGTTAACGCAGCACACCATTTTTTCTGCCAAAGCGGAGCTCTGACTGCTGAGGGCAGCACAAACCAGGGTAGAGCATTTTGTGGTGCGAGAGTTAGAAGCGTGGCTAAGGATATTGCTGAGGTGGTATTAGCTTGATCAATTCAGAGAAGAGTCTAGTCTTGCTGAAACGTGAAGCTTAAACTATGACTGCTAAAGTGATTTTTGTCAAATGTAATGTTTAGACTTCAGCTCCAAAAGCTGTGTCACCCTTTCAGCTACAGCACTCGGTGTACACGGCTGTGCAGGTACAGAAACACCGATGGAGTCTGCTGTGCTGTCAGTCAGTAGTTGACCTTTGGCTGATGAGTGGCTGAACTGGCTCTTACCTGTCATGTTGAAAACAACCCTTGGCCTTTGCCACTGTTACCAGGATAACGCTTTTCTCTCTCAAAATGATCCAAGATAATTATAAGAAACCTGCTGGCTATACTCAGCGTGCAGAAATCCAGAGCACAGAAGTTAGCTGCGGCAAACACGTCTGCCCCTCGTGTGCGTACGCTGCCGAGCAGTCGGCATGATCGGGTGCTGTGCTAAAGCTCGGAGGCACGCACAAAGTGTGAAAACGAGAAGCCCGGCTGTGCAGGAACTCTGCTCTGATGTTGAACTGAGGTTGACAAAATTGTCTGAGTCCAGGACAGAATGAGGTGTGCTCGCTCTCTGTGGTGCTGACAGATCAACTTTAAATCCAACACATCTAATGTCACATCGTGGGAAAAGCCAGAGGGAAATACAGCTGAAGAGCTCCAGGCAGGACCAGCTGTCCCGAGCAGAGATAACAGAGGTGTGCCAATGGGGAATGTTCCTCAGACTGCTCTCATCTGGAGTTTGCTGCTCTGGCTCTCGGGGAATACTGTCAGAATTCCTATCTGATACCAGTATTGCTTGTTTCAAAAGACTTTTTCAAATACTGCTGTTCATGACAGTGGCTAAATCAAGCTCCAGGTGATGATTTGTAGGAACTCCAAGCTGTCAGGCAGGTCTCCAAGAGTAAGGGAGGAACAGAGGCATGATGTACGGTAGGATTAGTCTTGCGCACTGATGCAGTCCAAGGTGAGGGACATGAAAAAGAATAAAAGCATGGGCTCGTGGGGACACACTGGTGGAATGGATTATAGTAACCGCAGTTTCTTGCTTCTGGTTGGGGTGGATCGGTTGTTACTTGAAGGCTGATGGGATTCACACACAGGCAGGAGAAATGGATACTCCAGAGCCCAGAAACAAGTTGAGGATGGTTAATTCAAAGGGCTTGGACCTGCTGGGGTGTCTGGAAAAACAGTGCGAAGGGGAAGTTGTTTTGTAAGCCTGATGCGGCTACTATCAAAATTTTAAGCTGCTTATTTAACTACAGTGCCCTCGTGACTGGGTCAATTCTTTAATAGACTGTTAATCTTTATGCTAACTAGGCTGCCACATAATGGCATTATGCAGAAAGTCAGAGGAAGGTAACATAAAAGTAGCATTTAAATTCCACCCTGAATAATGTAGATAAACATTCTAAAGTGTATGTAGGGTTACCTACCGTCTCCGCTCCCTTGGTTTTGGTGGAAATATTGTTGCCTTTATTTTTCTGTTGGCTAAATGAGGAGGAAAATGTAATTGGGAATAATCTCAAGGTTGGTTCTATCTTACCCCTTATTTCAGTAGGCTTTTTAGCTGGATTATAATGAAAGGCCCCTGTTCTCAGTGCTGACAGAGGCACTGGAGCTCACACTGAAACAAGGTCAGCACTAAACCTCTGCGAACAAGTACAAATTAGATGCAATGGGTATGGGGTGGTGGGAGGAGTAGAGGACCTCTCTGCTCGTTCAGCTGCAGAACAAACCAAACAGCATTGCACAGCAAGAGCAGCTCCTGTTCCAATGTACGTTTTGGAGCTCCTAACATCGCAGCCGCAGAGCTGGTAGCACAGTCATACTTGCCCATGGCAAACCTGTAGGGGAAATCACCAGAACCCATCTGGCCTCAATGTTTTTTCCCAGCTGCCTTTGAGGTCATGCATGTGGATAGCAACACCCCGCCAACAGGCTGGCGTTGGGGGGGAAGGGGATACCCAGCCCTCTAAAACAGAAAGTGGGAGCTGGCGGTCACTGGGTGGCTTTTTAGCACACTGAGACCAAATTCTTGTGCGTGTCCTAATCTCAGGGCAGAGCTTCCCGTTTGTGGGCCTCAGGTACTTGGCTGTGCTGCGTTGTCCTAGAGCTGTGTTGGCCACCTTCCCCTCTACTCTGCTGGCAGACTTTCTTGTGCTCCCCTCCTTCTGACTGCTGGAGGGAGGGAGGGAGGGAGGGTGTCCTCCCTTTTTTACTTCAAAATTATAACTCTCTTGTTGCTGGTGGTTTGTTAAGCTAATGATACTCACAGGCCAACTTTTGTTCCAGTGAAGTCAAAGTTCAGGGCTGTTGGCATGGGTATAAGGTCCAAGGCTACAAGAAAATTTATTTTAGGTAAAGAAAAAGTAAGCCATTACTTTGTAGAAAGGTTTACACCTGATCCAGACATGACAAACTGGAAGTCCCTGTACCCTGTTCTCATTGCCTCATAGGAATAAAGGTATGCAGGGTGGTGTTTGATAGGATGGGTTCAAAATTGATTCGTTAATGCTCTGTCTGCTGTTCTTCTAGCTACATCATTGAGAAAGGAGTGTGTTACCTGGTCCTGTGTGAAGCTGCATTCCCCAAGAAACTGGCCTTTGCGTATCTGGAAGACTTGCATTCAGAGTTTGATGAGCAGCATGGCAAGAAGGTGCCAACGGTCTCCAGGCCCTATTCCTTCATTGAATTTGGTGAGGTCCCTCTCCCTGTGGCTAGTTGGGAAACTTCCTGCTGGGGGGGAGCAGCAGCCACAGGATCCTCTCCAGCTTGGCCTATGGAATTGACAGTTCAGCCTCTTCTTGGCAGTAGAGAAATGGGTGTTTTGAGCAAGAGAATAGAGAAGGGGTAGGGAAATGGTAAACGTCCTTTGATTCAGATTTCCTGCTTAAGTCTCTTGGCCTTGCTCCAGTGAATACTTGCATGCAGTCTGCTGGCTGTCTCAGCAATGCTCCCGCTCCTTCGGCAGCCGGGCTGCTCTGTGTTAGGTGAGATTCCCTCTGATAGTCCCTTCTTGTTCCAGATACTTACATCCAGAAAACCAAGAAGCTCTACATTGATAGCCGGGCGAGGAGGAACCTGGGCTCCATCAACACAGAGCTGCAAGATGTGCAGAGGATTATGGTGGCCAACATTGAGGAAGTCTTACAGCGAGGAGAAGCACTTTCAGGTACAGGCATATGGTTCCTTGTCCTCTCGGTCAGCTGGGTGGATAGAGCATACCAGAGGGAAAGGCTTGCTAATCCCTGAGCCTCCTGAGAAAAGCAATGGACTCAGTGGGTGTTTCAGTTGGATTGATTGCATCCTGAAGCACCTGGCGGGTACTGGTGCTTCTTTTGGGCGAGACCAGCGTCTCACCAGCTTGGGTGGCTCTCATCCCAGCAGGACAAGCACTAGAGCACTGCAGATAGGCACCGGACGTGCTGCCATGTGCAACTGCTGCGCTTCCGGCTGCTCCAGAGAAACTTGTACAGTTAATGTATCATTTGGGGAACACCTGGTTGGGTTAATCTTGATTAACTTCTTTCCCCTTTCCCTTTAACAGCTCTTGATTCCAAGGCCAACAACTTGTCCAGTTTGTCCAAGAAGTACCGTCAGGATGCGAAGTATCTGAACATGCGTTCCACTTACGCCAAGCTTGCGGCCGTAGCTGTGTTTTTTATCATGTTGATCGTCTATGTGAGATTCTGGTGGCTGTGAGCCTGTTGCAGTCACGGAAGAGGGAAAGCCGGTAGCCTGGCAGGTGTATGTGTGCAGGACACTGTTCACGGGGGATGTGCATTAGAATCCACACAGGACCATCACCTTTACGGGAGTGTCCTGAAATTGTTAGGTGACACCTGACTACTACATCTCTTAGTGAAGCCTGACAATAGGTGTAAAGGCTTGTTGACTACAGGCTTTTCCTCTGAGGCAGTTTGCACTAGGGTACCGCAGCGTTTGGCCTCCCATGGTTCTTCCCCCGTCCCGGGGGCACGCTCTGGGAACAGTCAATCAATGCGGTTTAGCATAGTCACGTTGTACGTCGTCCTGTTGAGTAGCTCTAGTGGGAACTGGACTCTAATGAACATTCCTTGTGTTGGCAATGTTTGCTTTTTTAGAATCTGAGTCTGCAGTTACTTTACTTTTCTTTTTTTTTTAAAAAACAAGACTCCCCCGTTTGAAGGCAAATACCGCACTGTTCATATAATAGCTTTCACCTCTGTCAGAATAGCTATTGTTGAGTTTTCTGTGTCTGACATCTTGGCTTGTTACACTTTAAATTGCTTTAGGAAGAAATGGATGTTAAATTATGCCTTAAAATACATTCTGTCTAGTACTAGGAGGGGCAATGAAAGGCTTCTATGTTACTGATTCCTGCAAAATTAAACTACAGGTTTGTAAGTGTCCACTTTCCCTCTCCTGATGGCTGTGTATGACAGTATGTTTTCATGTGAACAGGGTGTGTAATTCAAGTGCTGTTGGAGCGGGCACAGTGCAAATTGTCAGCACTCTGCGTTTTTCCCTTCTATCTGCAGATTCACTACATTATTTCCTTCCTTTTTATAACTGTGCTTGCCTTCCAAAATGTGTCAAAACTGCCAGCATTTCATCTCTGGGATGCTTGTTTTCTTTCTCCCTCTTTCCCTCACCCAAAACAACCAAAAAAACAAAACTCTGAATGTTGTTGTGAAGAAAAGGCAGTGTTTCCTTAAAGAACACTTTAACTTTACATGAAGGATTCAGAAGGATAACTTTAAAACAGTGGAATCCTTTGGAAACACTATCTTTTTTTCCTGTGGTCACCCTCTCCCTACCTCACTTGGGAAGTTGAAACTGTAGGTGAAGAAAAACTCATGGGGCAATAGTATATAGCTTCTTTCTCATGGGCCAATCTATATATTTCCAGTGTAATGTGATTTTTTTTTATTATTTTTTTTTTGGTCCACCTGTGCTAAGAATAACATTTTACCAGTTGGCTGTTGTTTTTATTTGAAAAAAAGAGGAAAAAAGAAACCCCACAGCTCAGGCACTCTTCTGCACTCAAGTGTCTGCCATTTGGTAGGAAGCAGGCAGTGTCAGAGAAGGAAGTTTCAGGACTCCTCAGCACCTTTTACAAGTACATAATCTTGTGTAGTTCTGGAAGTATAAACTGTGACCTGGAAGTGTTTCCTGCCACTGGCTAGGAGACAGGGAGCTGTTGTCCTGTCTGGGAATGCTCCCCAGCTTGGCACCATCTTGGGCTGGCAGGGAAGCAGTTAGCACTCGTCCGCCTATAAACCTAGCAAATCTGATCTGCCATGTAGTCTAAAATCATCTGGTTTCTGCATGATGCCTCCAAGCATTACTTATCATCATTATTTTTAATCCTTTTAAGTGGTGTCCCTAACAGGTGAATGTCCCAGTGATGTAGGTCTGTGTAATGTAGGTGCTGACAGGGGAGCGGACACCGACCGCTGAGGGGAGTGGTTGAGGGGAGTGACGCTTCTGCAGCAAAGGGCAGCCCGGTGAGCAGTTGCCTCCTGCAGCCCCAATGTCAGCAGTACAATAAACGCTTCTGAAAAATCCCCTCTGCAGCGTGGAGTTTCCCGTGTCTTGTTTCTGTGATCTCAGAGGATGCTTTCTTCCCTTCCAGGGACACAAGAGGGTAAAGGCCCCATAGCTGAAGTCACCTGGAATGAGGGCTCCTTTTTGGAGGCAGAACTAGTTGAAAAACATGATCTTGGCCATTTTCTGGCAGAGAGACTATACTTTGGTTATAGCAGGGATGTTTTTCCCTGCTGGCCTATGTCTCTGCCTGTTGGATGCGGGCAAGCAGCCTCCTCGGCATGGGCAGAGCCTCGTGGGGGCGTGGGCAGATTTTTATGGGGACAGTTTTGTGGCGATGCTGTTCGTGGGAGGCACACGTGATGCAGAACAAACTGGGAGTGGGGTATGTGTCCCCTGTGGTGTGCGTCAGTACTAACAGGGCGCAGAGTTGCAAATGCCTAAAGAGGAAGGCAAGGAAGACTCATCTCCCACGGGCCACCATGGGGCTCCAGGGAGCCCTTGATAAGCAACTCCCTCGCTCCGTTCAAAACACAGAGCCCCTTTTCCTCCCTCGCACAGGGCAGGGGTGCCGCTGATGCTCTGTACGAGGGAGGTGAAGTCTGGGGGTTGTTTTGCTGGGGCTGTCTGCAGCTCCTGAGCAGCCTGGCCTGAGGTTGGTTGCTCTGGTCCCGCTGCTCGGGGCGGAGGCTTCTCTGTGCGTTAACCGACAGCTTGCTGGAGGCTGGGCTGGGTGAGCACCCGTGAGCTCGGGGACGTGGCTCCCTGCCCTGGTGGGCAGCAGCGAGCAGTGGGTGCAGGGTGCAGCCCTGCTGGGTGTGGGTGACCGTAGCGGTTGGGCTGCTGCTCCCTCGGGAGTCGCGGTGCTGTGTGCTCGGTGCTGGCAGAGGCCCAGAGCTGGCCCCGGAGCCGCTGCCTGCAGATGGCAGTGCCTGCACGGAGCTGGTGCGCGGTGCGGAGCCGTGCCCAGAGCTGGGGAGGCAAAGGGGGCTCGTCCTGAGGGCACCTCCATCTCGTTGCAATGCCTTGGCCTCTCCAAAGACCCTTGCTGGGCCTGGGCTGCCTCCCCATGACCCCGGGGATCTGCCTGCAAGGGCTCCCGGACTGTGCCGCGCAAGGCTGCGCTGCCTGGCCTCGTCCCGTCACGCAGCTGGGATGCTGCGACCGAGCCGGATGGCAATGCTTCCCAGCAGGGCGTTTGCCCGAGTCGCTTCCTACCCAACGCCCATCTCATTTCTGTTCCTGAGCTGCCCCTCTGCCTCCAGAGGTTCTGGAGCAGCCTTCGCCTGCTGGGTTCCCCTGCCGGGTGTCCTCCCTGGTTCCCGTGCCCGGTCCCCTCAACCTGGCAGAGGCCGAGAGTTTCTGTCCCACGCCAGGCGCATGCAGAGCAGAGGGGGAAGCAGGACCTGGGAGCAGCGCAGTCCTGGCACCTCTGCAGCACCCGAGCCCCCTCTCCTAGAGGGTGCAAGGGGCAAAGCCAGGCTCTCCCTGGCCCCACCGCATGCCCATTGCTGCTGGGAAACCCCTGGCGTGGGGTACGGGCAGAGAGCAGCAGGGTGCAAAAGAAAAGGGGATGGTGCGGGGCGCCCCAGGAGCTGCTCTGTTCATTGCTTGAGCGCAGAGGTGACAAGCCTCGTCACAGGAGTCATCTTTCAGAAAAGACATCTTTGGCTGTGCTTGCTGCTGCCACTGCTCAGCCCAGGTCTGGGCACGCGAGTGTCCCTGTGTCCCCGGGGCTGGGGTTGCTGTTGGGAACGGTGCCTGCGGGAGGGACCGTGAGTGGCCATGCCCGCCCTGGCCCATCACAGGGCTGCGCTGGGTGGCTTACACTGCCGGGCGTGCCGGTGCTGGGTGGCGGATTTTTTTTTCCCTATGAGTTTTGAAAAGCGAATCAGTGAGAGCAGACAGGCAGAGCTGGTTCCCGGACGCTGCCAAACCTGCCATGGGTGGGGCACGGCACTGCGGAGAGGAAGAGCGTGGCAGGACGGCAAAGGCTGGCAGGGTGCTCCGGCCACGGTGTCAAATATAAACCAGGTCCCACTTGGCCGAGGCCATGGCGATGCTCTGCACTGTCACCACTCCCAGGGAGCAGCCGCTCAGGCGCTGCAAGGTTTTGGTTTCTGTGTTTACTTGGGCACCAGCTGCTTCCCCCACTTTGAACCAGCTCCTCGCACTCGCAAACCCCTCTTCTGGGCAGGTTTTCAGAAAAACCCATTTTCAGCATCTTTCCCTCTGGGGCCCCAGGGGAGTTTGACCCCGGGTGGTTTCTAGCAGCTGCTTTGCCATGAGTGAACGTCCCAGCGGCGTGGAGGGCTGTGCCAGCATCCCTGCGGCAGGGTGAGCGCCTGCCCGGGGCACCTGATGCCAGGTAACTGCCTGGGCAGCAATGGCCAGGGCGGCAGGGCTTGGGTTCGGCCTTCGAGCCCCCTAGTCCTTGTCCTCCCTCCCTTGGGGGCTGCTGTGGGGCTGGTTGGCACCCGGGGGCTCTTTCCCAGCCGAACGCTCCGTCTCTTTGGGGGCTCTCGATCCCACCGGGGGCAGGGAGGGATGCCCCGCAGAGCCAGGCTGGGGGGCTCAGGGGGTCACCTTCCCCACCCTCTCCTCGTGCTTTGCTCTGCTGCGTTGCTGCCGAGGTGACCTTTCAGAAAGGAGGATGTCGATTTTCTGCTCCCCGAAAATGAAGGCTTTTCAGATGGCAGGGTGCTGGGCTTGGCGGCCGGCCACGGGCAGCTGACTGCCAGGACCAGCCTTCCCGCACGGGCCTGAGTCAGCACCGCGTCCCGTCCCAGCACACCCCCAAACTGTCCCGTCCCCCCCCATCTGGGGTGACGTAGCTGGGCTGGTCCCCAGCCCCAAGCACTCATCAAGCCCCAGGGCAGGACATGGGGCACCCGCCCGGCCCTGGCAGCCTCCTCGCTCCGTCCCTGTTGGCTCCCCCAAACTTGAGCCTATTGGGGGTCCCTGGGGGCCATCTGCTCCCGAGCCCCCGCAGCCAGCACCGGGGAGAGGTGGGGTACAACCCACGCTTCCTGCACAGCCTCCGACCCAGCTGCCCACGTGTGTCCCCGGCTCTGCTTCCCCCGGGGCAGCCGTGCCACCTCCCCACCAGTCCGTCCCCCTCCTCCCCTGGCTTGGGCACCGTTTGGGTCCCCTGTGGATGCAGGGGTGCCCCGGGGCTTGCCAGGGGCCGTGCCCACAGCACTGAGCCCCGCAGCGTCCCATATGGCTGCTCCTGGCTGGCTGCGGTCGCGCCTGAGCTTGCAAACCCGTCGGAGGGGATAAAGCAGAAGTTGGGGAGTCCCCACTCCACGTGCCCACCCTGACGGGGCTGCCAGACCCCCGCCACGGGTCTTTCTTTGCGCTGATGGCTGCAGGGAGGAGCCCAGCGTGATTTTGAATCATGGCTCAGAAAACCCCCTGCGGCTGAGCCCCGGCGCTCTGCAGGGAGATAAACCTATTTCCTCTGTCATTGCTTTTTTTTTTTGCCTTTTCCTTCCCCCAGCCTCCCGCCAGCAGCACCCCAGCCCTGCGGGTGCTCCCCGGCCGCCCCGACATGCTCTGCTGCCCTGGCACACTGCCCGCGCTAGCTGGAAACGGGACTCCCCGGCCCCGTTGCGGCACAGCGCCTGGAGCGGAAAGTGCACCCTCCCCATCAGCCGCCGCTTGGGCCCCCGAAAATGGCAGCAGACAGAGGATTTGCATAGAGGAGCAGAAGTAAATGTGCTTGCTGGAGTCGCGGTGACCTCGAGTCCTCTGCGCCGGGACATGCGTGGGTCCCCATAGTGCCGGACCCTGCAGAGCCTGGGGTGTGTGTGGCTCCCCGGGACCTTTCCTGGAGCTGCATGTCCCCCATGCACGGCCACGAGCCCCTCACAGCTACGATGGCATCTTGCCCTCAGCACCTGCCTTGGAAGAGGAGGGGACCATCGAGGAGAGAAGGGACCCAGGCGGTCTCCGGCTCTGGGCCGACTTGAAGCAGGCTCTGCAGAGGCTCCTGCCCGGTGCCAGGGGGGATGTAACGGCACGGCCGGGGACTGAGGCCGGGCTCCGAGTCCCACAGGAGTAGGAAGAAGCCTCTGTTCTTTTTTCCTGTGCCCCTACCTGCATGGGGACCATAGGTGATGGGGGCCGTGCCCAGGTGGCCAGCCCACAGCGAGAGGTGCCCGGAGGGGTGGCTCACATGGGCCATGCGCTGGGAGAGGATTGGGGTGCTTGTCTGCTACTTTAGCTCCCCGGCGGCTGCCGACCACGAGGGAGAGCTGCCGGCTCCCATCCACGCAGCTGGTCCCAGGTACTGACCCAAAAAAGGCAACCGAAGGACGGACCTGAGTGGTACTGCTGTGCCAGCCGGGGGGGGCTGCTGTGCTGCTCATCGAAGTGACGAGCACTCATTGGCATTCCTGTTCCCATCACCTTTTGCATCTGTTGTCTCACATTGGGGTCTCTGTGGGAAGGGGCCACCCATGCTGGCATAAGGCGCTGGGTGCTCCATCACCATCATTACAGCCCCAGCTGCTACCTGGAGGGTGACCACAAATCAGTGAATCCTCGCTCCATCGCATGCCCAGAGCATTTCGGGAGCTTCACGGCCACACCGAACGTCAGACCAACTTTGGTAAAAGCAGCGTGCGTGGAGCTGCGCGGCTCCGTCTGCAACAGAAGTCCTGCAGGGGCTGCTGAGAGCGAGGGCGGCGGCGGGGAAGGCAGAGGGTACGAATTCCCCGGGCGATTAAGCGGGTCGGCAGAGGCGGCTTGGGGCACCCGGCACATTCCTGCGGGGCCTGATGCAGGAATGCCTTTGCACTTCTCTGGGTTTTTTTTAAGACGAGCCTAGCTGGCAGGTAAGGTAATCACAGCGAAAGCCAAGTCATGTGAACGTTAAGAGTTAGCAGATGAGCCACAGGACAAGCCATTCGCAGCGCGAGCTCAAGGCTGCCAGCCCCGAGGATTTTGTTGGCAGCCTCTCTCCCTCCTGTTTTTCTTAAACTTCTTGGCTGCTGATGTCTTGTAACTATGAAATACCCCCAGCTTCCATTTTAAGGGGATTCCAGCTCTTCTGTTCGCAAAAGAGAAAGCTGGGATATATGACTCAAGCATGTCCTAAGGACCCCCAGACCAGGGGGAGGTAAAAATGAGGCAACGTTTATCCGGGTATGTAAAATGCTGGGATGTAGGGCAGGCGTTTGGGTGTGGGCTGAGCTGAGGTCTGAATGCCTGAACCGCCAGCAATGTCACTGAAAGGTTATTGCAAGAAAACACCATTTATTCTGAGCGCGCCAAGGCAAAGCTGGTGAAACCAGCGGTTTCTCCAAGGTGAGGGACAGAGGACGAGTGATGTGACGCTCGCTGAGCAGGTACAGACACCCAAAAAGCCCCTCAGACTGTTGCCTTCTGCGGGGAGAGCTGGGGAGAGCACAGCAGAGCCCTTGGGCAGCATCCCCTGGGTTGTGGAGTGATGAGCTGCGTGGGGAGATGCCCCCCCCGTGGGCTCCCTCCCCGACCGGAGCAAGCAAGCACAGGCGGGGGGCAGGACGCCTTCACCCCCTTTCACCACCAGCCACGCCGTCTGCAGAGATCAGCCGCGCGGCATCACCCGGGGGGTACCGGCTGAACGGGGGGACCCGGACCCCAACACCGCCGGTGACAGCCCACCGGTGACGGCTCGAGGGGCGGCACACGGGGCTGGCTTTGAAGCAAGGGGCAGGAGGCCTGAAGAGCGCTGGGGCTGGAGAGATCAAAACCAGTGTGCCGCTGCTCTGTGGAGCAGGCAACCAAATCGTTTTGGAGTGAGACTCCTCACATGGAGCTGCAAAGAGGGCTTGATCCCCCTGCCTTTGTCAGCCAAAGTGCCAGGATTTCCCTAATTGCCGGGGCCGTTTAACTAGCGATGCCATGGATATGCAGTCTGTTCAGCTCTCCTAATCCCCCAGCTGGCATCGCTTCCAGCGCTGGAGCACACCCAACCCTCTGCCAGGCACCAGCACCCTGCCCATCACCCTGCCTGCCTCCCCGCCTGCCCCCCTGCCCACCACACTGCCCATCACCCTGCCTGTCACCCTGCCCACCATCCTGCCCATCACCATGCCTGTCACCCTGCCCATCACCCTGCCTGCCCCCCTGCCTGCCCCCCTGCTCATCACCCTGCCCATCACCCTGCCTGCCCCCCTGCCTGCCCCCCTGCCTGCCCCCTGCCTGCCCCCCTGCCCGCCACCTGCTTACCACGCTGCCCATCACCCTGCCCATCACCCTGCCTGCCACCCCGGGCAGCCAGGGCTCGGCTCCGGGTGAGATGCTCCGTGGGCAAAACCGGGCAAGGCACGGGGGAAACCAGATGGAAACTACGGAAAATCTTGCCACAGCCCTCCCGTTCCAGTGCTGGCCACTGGTCATCTCTGGGTTGGAAACTGGGTGGGAAATGGCGCATGGTAGGGCTGGAGGGTCACTTCTGCTGGCGGGTGCCCTGCGTGACGAACCTTTCTTGTTAGCATATGGTGTTGTTAATGGGACTGTAACGTGGCACGTAAGATGAAGCAACGCTGAAACATATTTTTAACTCCTCTGCAAACAGCTTATAGCTTAATGGCAGACCCACGGGGATGATGGGGAACTAACTGAGGAGCTTTGGCGTGGGGGTGCAGTGGGGCGTTCGCCCCTGCCCCCTTCTCACTCTGCCCTTCACGTTCCCTCCCAGCATGGGCAACCCGCCTGGCCAGGGCGGCTGTGGGCAGCTCGGCCCTCACCTCCCCAGCTGCAAAACCCATGCTGCCCACCCACATCCATCTTCTCCAAACCTTTACCATGCCAGTGGCTGCTCTCACCCCTTTTCTCCGGCTGACAGAGCCGCCGTGGGATGCTCTCCCCCACGGGTGGCTAAGCCCGCAGAAACCCAGGAGAGCGGGATCAGAGCGGAGAGATGGGAGCAATCCGCAGGTTCCCCAGACCTGTGGGAGCAAAGCAATGCCTTCCCTCACCCAGGCTGGATTCCCCCGCCGAGCCCCATTTGGCAGGTGGAGCTGGTTGCCCTCATGGCAGCTTCCAAAAGCTGCGCCGGGGTGGCCGCGGATGCTGTCCCTGCACTGGGCGTCAGTAGCTTGCGCTCAGGCCAAGCGAAACGCAGACGATGGAGGACTGACTGCTTCAAGGTCAGGGATAATAAGTAATGCTCAGCACCGGGGGGAGCTGGAAATGGCAGGTTTTGGTGAAACACCAGAATTCCTCCTGAATTAGCTGCATTAGGGAAAGCAACCCTAAGCCCTCCTTGTTCCGGTCACGTTCCTGCCTGTCCCTTCTCAACTCCCAGCTTGGCTTCATGATCATTTTTTTTTAAGCATTGGTTGCTGCCACCCATAATTTTATATGTGGAAAGTTTTGGGCACACTGCGGATCTGACCTCCACGCCGACAGGCAAGGAGCCACAGGGAGGGAGGTGTGCCAGGAGCAGTGCTGTGGGACGGCCATCGCAGCTGGAAGGCACCATCGTCTGCCCGTGAGCGGCCAACAGAGCAGCGATGGGAAGCTCTGGCAGCTGCATGGGACAGTGGCGGATTCGTCACCCAGGCTGCATCGGCATACCTGGAAAAAATAATCGTGGTGGTAGGGCGCTGACCATCCAGCTCCGTGCTCGGGAGGAGCTCCGGGATCTGGTGAATTACAGGGGGAAAACAGTGAACTTTATTCATTGACCCCTCTCTCTCCCCCGAACCCGGCACAATCCTGCCTTCGCGGGCCAGGCTGCCGTGTCAGCACCGCACACAAAGGGCTCTCAGTCTGCGGGCAGCTGGAGCCAGGGCAGAAGGATTTTTAACGCTTTAAATGACGGCCGAGCGCTGGGAGGGATCTCGAGGTTGAACTCAGGCGCTACAGCGAACGGTGGGCGCTTTACAGCCCCGCCGCCCTCCCGAGGCCCTCTCTGCAGGAATCCAGCTCTCCTCCCGGGTTTTTGCAGCACGAGTGGCCGTGGGGCTGAGCCGTGGGGGCGGGGAGCTCGTGGGCCTGCTACAGAGGCTCCCCTTCCCACCAGGGTGAACCTCCGGCGGCCGAGGGGGTTTTTGGGTTTCCCTTCCCACCGGTGCCTCCCCTTGGGCAACGCTCCATCACCCCTGCCCCGCAGCTGCCTGCACCCCAGGCCTGAGCAAAGGGCCGGGGCCAGCACCTCGCGTGGAGTACTCTGTTCTCGTCCCCCGTGGGCACCCGCCACCGCTGCCGCCATCCCTCGGGGGCATGACAGCGTGTCCTGCTGCCCTTGCCCTCCATCCCCTCATCCCCACCGCCATCCGCCCCCCACCGCTGCCGCCCTGTTCCCCGGCCCAGGCAGCCCCCTGCCCCTCGGCCTGGCCCCGCTGCCCAGCCCCACGCAGCCACAGCCCCCCCCGGCCCCTCCGCAGTCCGGCCCCTCCGCAGTCCGGCCCCTCCGCAGTCCGGCCCCTCCGCAGTCCGGCCCCGCCCCGGCCCCGCCCCGGCCCCGCCGTCCCCGGGCGGGCGCCCCCTGGCGGCTGTCGGGCGGGGCGGGGCAGGGCGGGGCGTGGCGTGGCGGGCGGCGCGGCGGAGGAAGCGGGGGCGGCACGTCTCGACGGTCTCCCTCCGCGCGGGGCGGCCGCAGGCGCCATCGGCGGCCGGGTAGATCCCTCCGCATCGCGCCGCGCCGCGCCGTGCCAGTGGCGGCGGGAGCGGCCGTGGCCATGGCCCGCGGAGCGGGGCCAGCGCTCGCCGCCCTCCTCGGCCTGGTGCTGGCGGTGCTCAGCCGCGCCGAGCCCGCGGCCGGTGAGTGACGGGGGGGCGGCGAGGGGCTGTGGGGCTGCGGCGGTGCGCGGGCGGCTCCTCGCCGGGAGGCTGCGGCGCTGAGGGGCTGCCCGGGGCCGCCCCTTGCCCGGCCCGGCGTCGCGGGGGAGGACCGGCCCCTCTCCCGGCGCCGCTTCCACGGCGGCCGGGCCGGCGTCGGTGTCACCTTCCTCTCTCGGGCCGGCCGGGGAAGGGGTCCCGGGGCGGGGGTGGGGGGGCGGCGGGGCCGCAGCGGCCGCGCGTGGGGTGTCATCGCGTGGGGGTGGCCCCACCGCCTCTTTGTGTGGAGCGGCCCCCCCCCCCCCCCCCCCCGAGCCGGGCTCACCTGCGAGCCGAGCCGCCCCGCGGGGCGGTGGTGCGGGTCCCGCCCGCGAAGCGGGGGCTCCCCGGGGTGCGGACCGCGGGGGGGCTGCGGGCTGCGTACCGAGCAGCGTGGGGGCTGCCCTCCCGTGGGGGCTTACACGTAACGGAAAACTGAAATGGAAGTTATCCTTTACTGGCAGTGCGCGGCAGTGGTACATGTACTATTGCAAAAATGGTCCGAGTGCTTGAGGTTTTTTGATTTCAAAACACGGGAGAAAATGGTTCACTGCTTTCCGTCGCTTGAAATATCTATGCATCGTGTTCGTTCTAGCCTCTTTGTTGAGGAAATACCTACACATCCAGAAAGAATTTCTATGCATCCTTCTCCTTTAATTGTTAATCAGTTCAGGCGTGGTGAAGCCATGTGTGCACATCTGAAGAAACTGCTGCTTTTCGTCACTGTTCCCTGTTACATGTTGGCATTTGCAATATGTTTTGCAGCCGGGCTGGAGAACGCAGTCCATAGCCTTCACCGTTGGGTTCTGACGGATTTCATGCCTCTCCCAGCAGCAGTCCTGCTCCTAGAGTAAAGCATGTGCAGCCCTGCAGCGCGTTAAAGCTATCAGGGACCAGCAGTCATTGATTGCTTACGTGAAGCCTCATTCTTTCTTCCTTTTTGCTCCTGAGAGGCTGGATCGCTGTTCAGACTTGTGAAGAGTGTAGCGATGGGAGAAAGTGGTAGTGGAAGTTGTTTAGTGCGTGACCGAGTGAGACACCGATAATTTCAGCAATTTTATTCTTTGGTATGGTTAGGAGTGGAAGCTGGCGTCTGCAGAGTTTTGACCGCTACTGCTTTCTTGGATACAAAGCAGTCGAGTTAATCAGTCTATTTTGACTTTGAAATGGTCATTATTTGTCTCCTGGGAGAAATGCTTTTTTTTCCAGTAGCCCCCTCTGAAATCTGACTTGCTTAGTTTTACAAATATGTTGCAAGAAGATGGTTGGAGTAAAAAAAAAAACTATTTCCTGAATGTGTTTTGGACAGCTTTGCCCAAAAGAGGCTGGAAAAATAAAGGGTCTTTCAAGGCTAGGTGTCTTATAAATTCAGAAGTACCTTTTCTTGGTAGGGTAGAGGTGTGGTGTGTAGTAGGCCTGTTATTTCTGTAAATGGCTTACATAGTCTAGTAAGATGGCTAAATACTATTTTTGCAAAGGCTGAATGTCATGTCCACTTGGTTAAACTGTACCTTCACACCAGCGACTTACCAGCTTATTGCTAGCCCTACAAGTTCCTTCTCTGACAGGGGTGAGAGGAGAAGTAGCTGTGGTATCACTTGTTATCACTTGACTGGGTATGGATACCTACCAGGCTGGTCGAGGTCCTCCCATGCTGCAGAAGTTTTTGGCATTGTGGGTGAAATCTCTTCCCAGTGCTAAACAAAGCACTGGGTTCTCGGAGATGACAAATCTAGACTGAAAATGACTCCTGTTGTTCATGAGAGATTGACCTGCATCTGGTTCTTGGGAGCGGGAGCTGTGGCTTGACTTAATGGGAAAGATGAAGTCACCGAAAGGGTATTTTCAGGTGCATATTCAACTCTCTTGATGCTCTTGTGCAAGAGAGGGCAGGTATCTGATGTCAGCCCTCTTGGTCAATAAATAGGAGGCTCCTGGATGCACGAAGCGCCATGGTTTGGACTACTCAACTCTGCCTCATCATGCAAGCCCAATGGTGTAGCAACTCGCTTTTCCAGTTGAACCGTTGTTTAGTTTTGCAAAAGGCTGCAGTTGAAGTTGCAGTAAGCTGGGGCGGGGCAGCAACACCTGCGCTTTTGGTGAGGATACTCTCCTGATAATTGCTGTGAACGATTTGCTCCTCTTCTGATCAGGCAGCAATGGGTGAAACAGGAATCCTCACTAGTAGAGCCCACCCTAATTACCCACTGTTGTTATTTTGCTGAGCCCAGTTTCACCAGGTTGCTGTTGACTCTCAGCCTGTATTTCTAACAGGTTGCAATACATTTTAACCTAGAGCAGCGCAAAGGTAGGGCGTTGATGGGGAGTGCAGTTTGAGATCTTTAGTACCCAAACAGTGAAACTTTTGAGGACTTTAGATAACGCTACAATGCCATCTGTATCTGCTTGATATGGGTTTGCTTACGGAAGAGCAAGTTTTACTTGATCTTTTGAAGGTGTTACTGTCTATCAAATTTGTTCTTATCAAAGATGCTGATTTAGACTTTCAAAAGGGAGCATGATGAGAATCTGGCTAACTCGCATCACTTCCTTCAGGGCATCGCTTAGATTAGAAATACGTGAAGATCCTCTCGCTGACATTCTCAGGACTTGAATCCTTGGGAAAAGAGGACTTACGCCTCTGGTGGCATTTGGCATTCGAATCTCTTGCAATGGGTGGGTTGGTTTTTTGTTGGCTTCCACAGCTATTTCCCCCCCTCCCTTATTCTGGGTGTCTTGCTGCCGTTGCGATGGTCCTGTTCAGCTTCTCCCATTTTCAAAACCGGTATCTCTGCTGTGAGAGGGGATGGGTGGCTGGCGTTTGAACCCAGGACAGGGAGTAGGTGAAGGAGCAGCAGCAGGAGGCTGGCAGCCTGCTGCTTCTGGCATTGGGAATCTTACTTAACAGCAAAACCAAACAGCCACGATTCGTAACTTTGGATGTAAGGTAGTTTCCTTTGAGTTTGTACTCTTGGCTAATGAATGCAAAGCCGGGGAATGATACAGTGATTATTAATTCTCACCCCTCCTTTGGGACACGTTAGGGAAATGTCATCCGTGTTGGGGAAAAAAGAGCTTCCCTAAGCATCTGTGTTAAAAAGTCCTTTTGTAGTTATATTCTTAGTTTCTATGAATTCACTCTGAAATCATCTTGCCAACAGAAGTCAAGGGCTGTCAGTGCCCATCTAGAAGAAACAGTGCTTATAATGTTCTAAACACGGTCATCTGAGAGCTGCAGAAATAATCGTTCGTTCTGTTTAGAAAATAGTCTGTTCCTAGGGCACATGTCCTTTTTTTAGACTGCTATGAGGATGAAAAAAGAGCTTTGTATCTCAAAATGGCACGGGCGTCTGCTGTTTGTTCCATGCAGCAAGTCTTCATCTCGTTTCTCTGACATCACCCTGGACGGCTGCGGGAGCACCGCTCAGCACAAGTAGCGGGCTAGCGTTTCTGCACAGGCAAACATGATTAACGTTCAAATTAATAAAGATTTAGTGCTGGAGAATTACGGAAGACTTTGGAGAAGACGCGAGCATGGCTCCCGTCTGCCAGATTGCCATGGAAACACCAATACCTCTTCAGCTCTTTAATTGCCTTCCCTACATTTTTTTTGATGAAAACTTTTTTTTTAACAATGCTTTATGTTGCTGTTCTGGATTGTAGGCATTTTGGCTTTGTTTGGAAAACTGAAAATAGGGGAAGGCAGGGAACAGTAGCTGTGCAAGGAAATGGAGAATATGGTGACTGACAGACTTCTGAACTGTATTACGAGTTCATCCTGAATTCAGTATGTATTATAACTTGTAGTTCCTCAGCAGGAACAGTGTCACATGAACTGTAGCTGCACCTGACAGAAGTAACAGTCCTCCTGCAGGTTCCTAGGCCTAAGACCCTGAGGACAGAAAAAATTCAACTCTGTGAATTTGCACAACGGTTCCCAGCTCTGTTCTTAGGAGGGCCGATTAGTAGTTTTTGCCAGTTCCTAGATGTTCGGAGGAGAGATTTGAAACAAATGATGGCAGGGCATGCAGTTTTGTGTGTCCGAGAGTGTAATGTGGTCAGATTTGCTGTTTGCATTCTCGAGTTCAAAAAAAAACTGGTGAACTTTTAATGCAAAATTTCTTCTTACTGGCTTGTTCTTCTAAAATCAACTTAAATTTTTTTATTCAATTTTTTTTACACTTGTCTTACAAAGCCTAGAGAAGCTAGTGAAGAAAACCAGTTTAGGCATTGGGGTTTTCTCTCCCAAAAGGTACAGGACATTGGCTGAGTGCCTTCACACTCCTCTGTGCAGCTTCTCAGTTGATAAGTCTTGCATTACCCAATTGATTTCAGGCCTTTGTGTGTAAAAACAGCGGAGATCTCTTAGTAATCTCATTAAAGCATTTTTACTTTACAGGCGATTTCTATGCCTTATAGACAAGCTTTGTCCTTAACTACTACTTTCTGTCTGTGATGTGCAAACTGCTCAGCTTGTTTAAATCCCCCAAATGTTAACATTTTCTAAATCTGAGCTGAATATAAGGCTTTATCACTTTTTCACAGTAAGAATTTTTCCTAGTTTGTTGTTCCCTGTCCCCCCTCAGTGTGGCTGCCATTGGGTGATCTGTTCTTAAGAAAAAAAGAAAAAGCTATTTTCATATTTTCAGCTAGTGCTTATTTACTCGTTGGTTCTTCCCAGGTACATAATCTCACTGGAACTGTAACCTGTTGAGGTTAGTGAGTAGCGCAGTTAGTTATCACTCCTTTCTGATTTTCCTCCAAAATTTGGTTATCTTTGGGTATTCTCTCCATTTCTGCAGTGCTGGTTATTTCTTGCCAGCTTTTTCAGCAGCTGTTTGTGAGGTGTTTTGTCCCTTTCTGCACAGCGAGGACCTACCGCCCTTCCTCCAGAATTATACCTCGTGCTTCAGCATTTTCTCTTAGCTTCTTTCTTCACACTCTGTTTTTCCTGAAGGGAATCAGAAGCTGGTTTTCACTCTTGTGGAATTTGAGACCCCTTGATTTGTAGCGTAGCTGGTGTTTCTGACCATGCTGATGGTCTTCTCTTCAGAGCTGATCCACCTCTGGCAAGCAGCCTGAGCTTGCGTGAGGATTCCCCATGCATCCTGTGCTGCTGCTGTTTGAGGGCTTTGAATCCTTTTTCCTCCTTTTTTTCCACATATAATGGGTAAGCCAGTTGAAATGACATGGTATTTCTCATGAATGTCAATCGAGACAAAAAATCCACTGACTACATAAAGGTTATTGAAACCTGTTTTGTCCTTTAGTTTTCTTTCTAGTCTTTAATGTATTTCTAGCCTGATTTTTCTTCTATGTTCAAGTAGGTTGCTTTCCACCTCTCCCACAGGAGAGCTTTTGAACCTATGGACAAGTTTCAACCAAGTATGACAGAGGTCTAGGTTCTTAAAAGATACTGAGTTTCTATGAACTTAATGGAAAATTTATGGACAGGAAGAGGAGAGAGAGACCCGTATAGTGTCCTTCCAAGGAGAAAGCTGTACCACCAGCTCAGCTGTATTCTCTGCCAGAGTATCACTCGCCCTTATTTAAAATAAAACCTTTGGTCAGAGCCCGCACCTTCTTAGATGCGGGATGATCAACCACAAAGCTACAGGAAACCAGTTTTATAACGTCTCTTCCTCACAGCATTAATTGTTTTGGTATTTTGCATTTTTATTTTTGCTTGACTTTTTCTGAACTTGTGGGTGAGGAGTTTATTGGCATTACTTTCCTTTTAGTATTTACAACAAAGCCCTTTCAGATTTTCTCTGGTTATGGTTCTGTTTCCCTATAGCAGCCTTCTCTCTTAAAAGCTGAACTCTGACACTTACAGCTTCTGATCTTAATCCTTCACTATTTCTTTTAATTTTCTAGCCTAGAAAGTATCTGAATTTATAGTGGGCGGATGAAGTATGGAAACCAAATTGCAACTTCCAGATCATCTTGGCATCCTAAAGAACAATGAGGCAGAAACACAACTTTTCTTTTCCTCCTAGATTTGCTTTAACTATCTCTCTAGCCAAAAAGATTAAACCTGGGTGAAATTGTACTCCAGTTAACTGTGAGCTTTGGTAGATTCGGATGTTGAGAATCACAGCACTTCCTATAGTGTTTCTGCAAGTAACGCTTTCTGCTTGTGCTCATTTTGTAGCAGCGGCTACCTGTTTTTTCCCTCTGGCCTTGGAAAATAGTCCTGGTAGGCTAGTTAAACGTCAGGTTAGAATTTGTGTCTAAATGCAGGCATGTGCAAGGGTTTGTATGGACTCCAGGCTGGGTAGGATAGCTAATAACATTCGTCTCACATGCACTTAGAGCCCTCGTCTGAGAAGTCCTTCAAACTGGGCTATGATACCTGCTAGAAGTTGGGTACTTTTTTCACAAAGTGGTGGCCTGCCCACTTCGTAAGGAGCCAGTTTTTCGATAATCGTGGGGTCTCTTCCCCATCTTCCCATAATATGCCCAGAAGGACTCATAAAAATCATGAGGCGGTTCAATACATTCAAAAGCCATGGGATTTCCCCTTGGAGACCTGCTGGCATACCGGAGCGAGCTCTCCGCCGCATAAGAGTGCGAGGACTTGAAACATCGCTGCTTGTGCTTGGTCTGGGCTTCTGATAGTCTTGGTGGTTTTGGCAAGTGAGAACAAGTCCAGAAAACCAACATATAATTCACCAGTGCTGTTTTTTTAAACACAGCAGAAAACTCTCAAAAGCAGCCTGTTAGACTCAAAGCCTTGACAGCACGCTGATGCTATCTATATATGGCAGCTAGAAAAGTGTCTTTGTCTTTTCAAGACAAGGCTGTCTTCTCTCATGCTGTACACAACAAAGTATTTCCAGTTAACATAATGGATGTAGCGAAACATACTTTTTTTTGCTGGCTGAGGTAGAAGGTAAAGTTTCTGATGCTGTTAACTCTTGAGCACAACATGGTAGAGTAGCAGAAGAGTAGCTTTTGAAGTAAGTCATGTTGAAATACCTTGGTTTTGCATGCATTGTGAAATTGTTAAAGATATCGTGAAATACAGGAAGACAGTGCTTTTGTGCACAGAAATGCTAATTTTACTGTGAGAACTGTAGTCTTCAATTTCCCTTGTGATTTCTATTTTAAAGAGAAGTGGTTATGTTACTTTTTAATACTCATTTTCATATAGAATATGGTTACATTTACGTTCACTTCAGCTTTAGCTGCATTTCAATGTATTTCTATTCAGCCTATTTTAGTCTCAAGCTGAAAAAGTACAAAAGAGTCTTTTTGCTTTTATTTTCTTAGCTTCTTTCACTTCTAACTTAGCATATACAAGATACATATTCAGCTGCCTGCATTGCCCCATTCACTATGTGTCTCTGTTAAAGAATTCTAAGGACTAGTAGTAGTTTAATGACCTGCTAAACAGCAGTTCAAGGCAGGAATAATTTGTCAAAAACCAAGAGAAAATTAATCATTACTTCACTAAAGCCTTTCTGCTGTGCCTGTATTTGGCCTAGCAAGCTAAACGGGAATCACTGATTTGGATCCTTACCGTGACCCCGAAAGCCGTCACCCTCTTGTTCCCCTCCGTGCAGTTGTGCCGGGAGGTGTTTTTGGCCAAGTGCTAGTTAAGCTTTTACTCTGCGGGTTACAAAATCAGCTGGCTGCTCAGTTCTCACTGGGGACGCGGGTACTCGAAGAGATTACAAAATTGTGTTTGAAAGCATAGGCACAAAAGAAATAATCCTCTGAGTATTTGCTTCACTGGCTTGATTGGTGTGAAAAGAATGAAAATTCAGGGTAGCGAGGTGAGAATACCAAGTCTGCTTCCCCTCCCGGTTCTCTGAAACGTGGTAAGGCTCATTTTAACCTTCCTCCATTTCCCTGGAGTAGCATAGGTGGCAAGAGAAGTCCGAATCATTGCATGTCCTTTCGCAGTTTCTCTTGAACACAGCGTAGCTGAACTGTGCTAACTGGAGCTCGTCTGTGCTGTGAAAACAAGCTGCTGTAGTATTAGACAGAAGCAGATGAAGTTTGGAGTCGAAGCCTCGTGGGTGTTGCCGTTAAATGGGATAAAAATTGTCAGACAGGTGCAAATCAGTGTAAGTGTTTTTAACCGCTGTGGGGGGGAATGCCATGCAAAATCCGTGTTAATATTTCTGTCGCTTAGTAACCCTGACCTCAGGGGTTATCTGAAAGGGGCTCAGAGGGGAATTTTGTTCATTTCCTGAGAGCTCTGCAGAAGCAGCGCCATCCAAGTGCCCCTTTTTCAGAAACCAAGTTAACAGAAAAAGGCATACTCGTGTTGTGGGAAGTAGTGATAACTTTCCTGGGCAACTGCATTTAATTTAACTGTATTCTCTATAGGGGTTGCAAGTGTGAAACGCTCCTATGGTACCTCGTGGTGCATGTGACCTGTTTACGTGCTCCAGGGTTATTGAGAAATAACACTTCAAGCCCTGGATAGCAGTAACTGGAGTCTTTTCCAAGCTGTCTAATCGCTGGACTGAATTTGGGCTGGTTGCAGGGAGAGCTTAGTGGGACTGATGGCATTAACTCTTCTGTTTCTGAGCCTCATTCCTTAGTCACCAACATATAAACTTTAGTGGTGGTTTGGACCAGTTTTCTCTGCCCCTTGCTGAATTTGTATTGAAAATTTAATACCTCTCGAGGAAAGAAAAACCATGCTTAAAAAAAAAATAAGACAATGTGCCGTACAGGAGGGGGTACACAAGCAGGCAGTTTAGGTGTTGGATGTTATTGATGCTTCTAGGTGCCTTAACTAAGATTGGCTAAATGCTTTCCCAAATGCAGTAAGGTGGTTGAAATACGGTCCGTAAAGGCATGGAAGTGTGTGTGTTTGGGGGCTGGCAGACAGAACTGGAGGCTGGGAGGAGCATGTAACTTCTGGGTATGTGGGTAAGATTAGGATAGGACCCAAATCTTCTGGTTCCGAGAGCTTTATCCACTAGTCTGGTGCCATTCAAATGGCAGGCTCTGGTCTAGGTGGACTGGCTAGATTTTTGTGGTTCTAGAGTGCCCTCTGCTTCTGCAGGGTCTCCATAGTTCTCACCCTTCTGGTCACTTCAGAAATCGCCATGGTGTGCTGCTTCAGGTCCCCGTGAAGAGACGAGCACTTGCCAGAGCTAGAGCTGATGCGTTGCTTCCATCAGGACGGGCCTCACTAGAGCTTCCAGTAGAACTTGGATAAAAATTGACCAGCCCTGAACTGTGTCATACCTAATGCCTTTTTTAAAACATAATGCTGAAAATGTTGTTCGAGCTATCTCCTCCTTAGAAATACCAAATTATTTGCTGAAAGTCTTTAACATCTCTGATGTTTTCACTTACTCCCAAAACAATCCTGACCGAAATCAGAGTGCAACAGCAGTAATGATGTTGCAGCAAATTCTGGATTGCTAAAACGTACAGCACGTGAGCTTATGAGGGACAGATGCCCCTATTTCAGTGCCAAATGTCTCTAGAGATAGTAGAAAAGAAGGAAAGAATTTGAGACAAAATATTGTGAAAGAAGTCTTGGGAGTAACTGCCTCATTTCAGAGAGTTTCAGTCCAGAATTTTGATCAGAAAGTAGTAATTGGTGACACTTAACCCAAAATACGCAAGTGCTGACACAAATGTCTTTGTAGCTTGCTGAAATTACTGCATGCTTTGCTTTGAAAAGAAACCTGAAAGAAATTCTGGAAACATTTAGTTGCCTGATGAACAAATCTGTATTTGATTCTTTTTTGAGTCCAGCTCTTTTGATGCTGCCAGAGATTAAACTAAACTATGTGATAGTGTCTTTGTTTTTGTTCCAGTCATATAAAATTTTCTACTATAAGATTTTAATTCCCTAAAATATGCTAATGAAGCTTTGACTTGACATGTATGGCTACTGATTTGACTGTTGTTTTCTTTTCTTTCAGCTTTACAGTGTATGGATGATTCCAAGCCATGTGTTAATGAGGGAAAGTGCATTCCGTATCAAAATGGTACAGGATATTGCAAGTAAGTTGGTTTCATTTCTGATCAATTTAATTACCAATCTTCTTTCATTCAGGGTCCTAGCCAGAAAGGAAATGTGAATTGTTAAGATTTTCTTATCGGGTGCATTCAGTGTAACGGTTTTAGCACGGTTGGTGTTTCTTGATAATGTGTTAGTTTTTCTGTGCTAGCTTTTTGTAACATAAGAAATCCGGAGTTCTTGTTCAGTTTTTTGGGTTTGGATCTTGTCAGTTTGATTTCTTTGCATTGGGTTAGGAAGCGAGGCCAAAGCAATCATAAAGGTAAACTCTACCTTGCTTCCAGACCTACAAGTTAAGTTGGAACTTGCTCTCCATCCTACAGCTTGCCTTACTTCATAGAGCTTCAGCCCCAACTTGAATATTTTTATGAGGTTTTTCAGAACTACTCTGCACTCTGAAGTGTGCCCGTTCCTTCCACATGCTGGAGAACAAGTAATATGTGGGAGCTGCAAAAACAAACTAACAAAAAACTCCAAACCAACACCCACATTTGTCTTTATTGCATAATTGATTTTGGTAAATGTTGACACCCATCTTCAATGGTGCCTTCACTTTGCTGCTGCATGGAAAGCTGATCAGCAGGAGCTTTGGTGGAATGTGTGGTGTCTGGAGAATGATATCACATCTATTGAAATGCAGTTCACCTTTCAAACTGCAGTATTTAGATTTTTTTTAAATTAAGCGATTTTTTCAAAAAGATAAATCCTCCTAGTTTGGCAGGGTTAATTTACCATGTCTGCAGGAAACGGATTATTTTCTAAACCTCGTTTATTTCGTCAGTGAAAGTTCTGCCATTCTATAGCATGCTAAATCCCTCTTTTCTTAATGCTAACGTTCTTTAAATATTAGTGAATTTTGTCTTGTTGATTTAGCTTGGCTAACACACAGCTCTGCTCTTCACCCTGTTCTACACATCCATCTTCCCTCGCCGCAACCTTTAGTTCTTTCTGTTAATGTGGTACCTACAACTCGATATACTTAAATTGCACCTGTGGCACACAAAGGGGAAATCATAATCTAATTTGAGGTTCTTCTCAGTTTCAAATCAATACCTGGTGTGCAGAAAAGCCATAGAAAGGCAAATATGTAACTTGTTATTCCCTGTTGTTTTTTCAAATTTTTAACTATTACTGCTTCCTAGTCTTTTCCTTTCCATGGCTTTATATTGCTGTCAACAGAAATGAGCTGCCCTTCTGGAAAGAAAGGTGGAAATTTTCCTGCTTTTCACCCGTGTTTTAGGACTGAAACAAGAAATTGTGTGATGTTAGTAGGTCTTTCTGACGCATACTTAAGCATGTTAGTCTAGAGCCAAAGTATGTGGGTCATGATAAAGGTAATAAACAAGACTGGTATTGATGTTGGTGCTGCTTGTACCTCCCTAAGGAAGTTTTCTCCAACTTGCATGTTCCTCTTAACCATGTCTTAGACTGTATAAAAAAAAAAAAATGGTTTAATTGGTTCATCTGATTAACTTCCGTTCAGTATTTGTAGTGCAGTCCAGATCTTGACACGTTTCCCTTATCACAGTGGCAGCTCTGACCACTCTTATATTTTTTTTTTTTAGTGCACAGTTATTTATAATTCTACTGTTGCCTTCTTTCTTTTGTGCAAAGTCTTCCTGCAGGTCTTAAGCCAACCCCTCCCTCAAGTAACAGCTCGGTCCCTTTGCAGGCGCCAGAGTAACTGGAAAGGTTAATAGAGGCCTGTGTACAGAGATTAGTATGTGTCTGTCTTCTAGTTCTGGCTCAAGAACTCTTTTTTGCAGAAAGGAAGGAAAAAATAGCAAAAGACTCTCAATTGTGGAGACTCTACCTTTAGCAGGCTGATTCTTAGCATCCTGTTTTGGTTTTAACTTTTTTTTTCTTTCCTGCACTATGAGGAACTCTGAATAGGGGAACTTTCTATCTGGCGTAGTAACCTAAATGACTTTCTGAATTTTTGATGGCTGTAAGAGTAGAAATGTTTTGTTCAGGAAACTGAACTTATTACTGAAGCAAGTGGCTTGGCTTCTAGCTCTGCAGGATCACTCACTGATTATCTAAATCTCCACCCCTTCCACTTTTTTCAAGCTTTCTGCAGTACTTCCTCTGCTGGGCAATAAGTTATTATAAAAGGCTCTCTTCCTCTTTCTGTACCTCCTCTGGGCCAAGTTGCTTGTTCTAGCGTGTGGTCAGTCCATCTCGTTAATTGTGCTGTCTGTAAGAAAAAAGTGAACAGCTGAGGGAGAACCTGTATCAGAGATAATCAGATGTGATGAATAAGACGTGAGTAATGTAAGCCCTGATAAGCGAAACATCTAGTTTAGATGTTTGGCAAAGCAGCAAGTGACAGCTTAGTGCTGAAACAGCTTTCTTTGTCAGAAAATCCTGTAGCGTCTACTCCATTAAAAGAGAAAGCTAGTTTTCTGCTAAAATCTTTATTCTGGTGCATCTGGCTTCTGTTATGGGAACAGCGATTGTGACCCTTGTAAGGAAATCAGAGTTGGATCTTTATCAGATTGCTCTTGCGAGCGCCCTTTAAGTAGCTCTGTTCCCCTGTGACGCTGCTGGCCCATGGCTGTCATTTTGTGGCACTGTTTGATAGAATTACTGACCACCTTTGACCTTGATTTTATATTTAGAAAATTACACATTCCTGTGTTTGCATCTTCCAAGGTCAGAATTTTTGTTTGAGAGATCTTTCTACACCCGTTCAGTGACTAGCATGGTGAGGACGCAGACCTTATTCCAGGGAATATGGCCATATCTGCAGTAGCAGGACAAAGGGGACCTGTCATTCCAAGCTTTCTGGGTCCTGCTTTGACAAAAGGCAGTTTCAGTTTGGGGTTTGGCTTTGTGTTGCACTGTGGTGGGGTGGTGGTTGTTGTTGTTGTTGTGGGTTCCCCCCCCCAAGCATCTCCAGGCAGCCTTTTGCACATTAAGGTGTTAAGCGTGAAGGAGCCTCGTTGCATTCTCTCCTATCCAGCAGAGAAGCAGGGTAACAGTTGCTTGTTGCTTAATGCTAATCGTGAACATCACCGAAAAACCCTTTCTCATCTCCCTGCGGCTAGATGACTGGGAAAGCAGTAGTAGGAAGAGTCTGTGGGATGGTACTGCTAACTTGCAGTATTTCTGCAGTTGCAGGCAGGCTGAGAAGGTGTGGGTACAGGGAGCTGTTTCAAGGACAAGCAGAGCAGAGATTTTTGGCAATGCTGCCCACTCTTTTCCGAGCCGAGAGTCTGCTCTGCTGCGGGTGGATGCAGGATTGGGCCATTCCTCTTGGAGTGGGGCAGGGCCCCGAAACAGAGAGTATCTTAACTGGTTTCCCAACGTTTGGCAGCTGTGGCCTCCCCCAACTTCCCTCCCCTGTGCCCCAGTGACAGGGAGCAGAAGCAAGACTGTGCCAGGGAGAGAAGCAGAAGTGAGAAGGAAGGGAGTTGGGGTAGGGGTGCTCCAAGGTTTAGGGAGGAAACTGGGCCTTGCTACTTCTCGTGCTTTGTAGGTTTTTAAGATTGGATTTTTTGACCTTAGGGCTGCGGCACATTGTGTGCCCAAAAGGGATATCGGTACCTCTGTATGAACCAAAGTACTGCTTTAACTCTAGTGTCTTTTGATGGGTCCTGATGGTTAAAAAAAAAAAAAAAAAAGGAAAAAAAAAAAAGTACAGTGGCAACCATGGCTTGCTTGCTGTGCTTCGTCAAAGGTGGAGTCTGCTGAAGTTGGCCGATCCCAAAAGGACAGTCTCCTTCAGCACATCCATTCATGCCCAAAGCTGTCAGGCTCAGCGCAGCTTTGCGTGCCTCTGTGCCTCTTCAGCGAGCAGTGTTTTTCTCACCGAGTGCAGAAGTTTGTGCACACTTTTACATTGCATGGTACAGTTTTTACCTCGTATCTGCAGGGTGGCAGCAGGAGGACCTCAAAGCGTGCTAAACTCAAAGCAGCAACAGCATGGCAGTAAGGGACTTCTACCCCAATTCCAGCCCCCAGTAACTCCAACCCCCTTGCCAGGTTTTTGACCTACCGTTCTTTCCAGCTGGATCTTCATAAATGAATTCTAACTCAGATTTAAGAGGACTTCTGGGGCTGAAGGCAAGATCCTAGACTGCAGAACTGCTTCCGAGACTGGAGCAGATATCTTCTCAGGATCTATCTCGAGAGACTAATTACTCCGAGACCCGTGAATGGGGAATACCCATAGGAGACCTTGTAGCAGGATGAGGTCTGAGAGTTTTCCAGAAGAGGCTAAATGCAAAAGTTGAAAAGTTGTCCCTTTCTGAGAATGGGCTGCCCTTTCCCGTTTCCTTCTGTCTCCTTTCAGAAGTTAAAGGAGACCCTTGAGACCAGGGCAGAGGAAAAAGGGGAGAGTGCACACACTTTTAGCTTCAAATCTGGGAACAGAGTGGTGATTTGAGTCACTCGGTCAAAATTTTCTGTTGTGATTTACCTGTGCAGACTGAAAGCTGTTCAGCTCTGATAGTCTGAAAAAGCTGAACTAAACTTTGCCCATTCAGACTTGGGTTGCTGTTACTCCTCGGTATGCTGTGGAGGGGTGCACTGTAGAAGTGCGTTGCGTGGACTGGAAACAATAGCTTTGTACTGCTTTAAACGCAGAACGGAGAGGCTGTCCCATCCCACAGTTTGCATTCAAAGTATGACGCATAAATGGGAGCCTTGAGACATGGGAAGGAGCGTTTGTAAAGCTAACCAGAGAATCCTGTTCTCCCTCCTGAGAGGAGGTGTAGGTGTGGGAGTGAGAACCCAGGAGCCAGAGGGAAGTCTGGTTAAAGTCTGTAGCAAAATAGCTGAGACCCTTCTCACGTTAGGCATCAGACTGCGTTTCCCCCCCCCTCCTCGGTTGAAGCATCTTCCAATCAAAGTGAAGGGAGTGTTGGGTTGAGGGGGGGGAGAAGCAAGACTACTAGGAAATTCTTCCCTTCACGTTTTAAATGAAAACCATCTGTTTCCTTCTGTGCATCTCCAGATGATATCACTGGGCCTGAATAGGAAACTCCCATGAAAATCAAACATCTGGAAGACTGGTTAAAACAGTCTATAAGGTGCATTTGAAGAGAGTGTCCTATGAATGTGCCCAAGCAAATATAGTACGGCAGATGAGGAGGTTTTTCCAACAGACCAGACATTTTCCATAAGTCTTTTGAAAGCAAGAGGGAACTAAGTATTAGGAGGTAACTTCGATGTAGTTTTGCGGCAGAAGAGCCAAAAATGCAGCTTTTGTGAGTCTCCTACTTTCACTTCGTAGCGTTAGGTTGTTAGTGAATGCAGCTCTGTGGATTTGTGGATACTTCAGATTTGGATAAATACCTTCATTTTGTTTTTACGTCTCTTGTTTAGCTCCATGAGAGCCTGAGCTAAGGCAAATGCAGGCTGGAGCTGAAAAGGAGGAGGAAAAAAAAAAGTGGGCTGAGCTCTGACTAAAGTATTTGTGCTGGAAAGTAGCCCAGAGAGAGTAAAGGAGAAGCTTTAATTAGAAGCAGCTGCATAGCTGATGCAGCCCACAGGACATTTTCCCATTTCAAACTCTCTAGCTTTCAGAAATCATGATTTGAATTAAGTTGTATGTGAAATTTGTTCTTAAAAGATTAAATTCCTGTTGAAGTAGGTTAAGAGACCTCATGTGCTTCCAGAAAGTGCCAGAACAAACTTCATCTTTCTGTTTCGGAGTGTTAGATGGAAAACTGAGGAGAAACAGTGGTTTTTATTTGGGAAAGATTTGGTTTCCTGTTCTGAGCATGTCATTTGGAGCTGACACAAGCTGCTACAATTTTAAGCTGCTCTGTAGACAAGTGGCTTTTTTTTTTTGTTATCCTAAAAAGAACTTGAAAGAGTAGGTTGGGATGAGAGCAGAGCAGGGGTGGTGGGAAGCTGGAGCTGCTGTTGAGGGTAATCACATCCTTTAAAGAAGTCTGGACTTAGACCCCGCTTTTTCCGTGTTTGCCTCTATTTTTAGAGAAACAATGCGGTGCCCAACATGAATCGGGCAAATATTTGCAGTTTTGTCTACACTAACATTTAGAACTAAATTACTAGTATTTGTGCCTAGAAATGTTGATGACAGGAGACATGGTTGAAAATCTGGACTGTAGGTTTTTTGTTCTTTAACATTCAAAAACGATTGCACTGAATTGCCAGAGGGGAAAATTGCATAACTGTGTGACCGAGCACTTCTCCAGGAGGAGAACAAAATGGTGGCTACAAGGGCCCTGTTTACCTGACCTACCATCTTTCCACAGGCAGGCACGTTCCCTCTGGCGTGTTCTGTAAGGCTTTGTCCTACCAAACATAAAGAGCTAAAGTTAAAAGAGCTTTTGCTCTTCCCTGCCGGAGTGCTCCCTCATGTTTTTCTGATTAGCCTCAGAAGATACCGGAACAAGCCCGGTCTTGGAGCTCTCTTCAACTTTGTACCAGAACGTTTGTGTACAAAACGCTGGGCCGTTTGTGGGTGATGGTTGCGAGTGTCGTCTTAGAGCGCAGGTCTCGGCTTTCCTTTTAAATCAGACCAGCAATACCCTTAATCAGTGTTTAGGCTCCCTGCTCCCCATTACCTAGGGGCAACAGTTAAATGCACCTTCCAGTATCCCTGAGTGGGGGGGGTGGGAGAGAAGGCGTATTTTGGTGATTTATTTGCTTGTGGACAAAACATGAGATGTTCCTCTAGACTTTCTAGTTTGTTTTACAGCCTGTCAATGAAAAAGCACTTTAGGACTTCTCTTTTAGGTGTGTTTTGGTTTATTTTGTATTTGTTGGAGTGGTGGGTGGTGGTGGAGGGCCTGTTGTTTGGCTGATGAGATGCCCTAGGTGGAGTTCTGTGAAGTTCTGGTTTGTTGCTCTTTCTTTCACGATAAGGAGAACTACAAGTGCCTGTCCCTGCGGCTGGTAGTCTGAGGAGCTTGGTTACTGCTGACACTGAAGACTGCTGAGCTGTCGACCCCCCCCCATCACTGGTGGTGGTGAAACCAGAAGAAATCCCTATAACGAAATCTTGTAAGCCTTCTGGGGCTGAAGTTCAGTTTGACTTTACACATTCATCAGCTGCATATAGATGTCCAGAAACATGATTTAATAGTAGTTATCCAGACGGTCTCCGAGCAGAGCTAGCCAGTGCACCGTGTGTAGGCTTGAATGCCGTGGGAGTCGAGCAGTCCTCCAGCCTCTGGCACAGCCGTCTTTGCTGGGTGCCAGATTTCTCTGTGATCGAGCTCCTACAAAGCCGTGCTGTAGCCCGCTGGCGTTTGGACTGATTTCTAACCCGTATCGAGGAAGGATTTGGGATGTTAAAGGAAGCCTATAGAACTGTCGTGGTTTAGGCCCAGAATACCTCTCGTGTGATGTGGCAGCAGCTCATGCTGACCCACAGCCTTCAGCTGTTACACCGAGGATGGCATAAAAGGCAGAGGGTATTCTGCAAATGGTATTGTCTCAGGATTTGCTTTCTGTAACTTTATTAATCCTGCCTTGCCCTGCAAATATTCTTCTTTCATGTCTGTTCTTGGGTATGAAGTTGAAAGTATTAAGGTATGGTGAAAGGAGCCTAATTTGGGTGTGGGGAATGGTAAATTAACATTATGCACATCTATTATACGACTTTCCTGCTTTAGACTTATGGCTAAAGCTAGTTAATAAATTTTAACATGAGAAAAAACAGTTGTGGTCATCTAGTAATGACCCCTTGCGTAACTCGGATAATAACCTCTCTGAATAGCTGTGTTTGAACTAGCATGCATACTCTTTCTGAAACAGCCAATCCTGGTGTTCTTTTAAACAAGCGTCAGCGATGGAGAAATTCCACTGCAACCTTAAATGCGTTGTTCCAGTTGTTTCTCTTCACTGCTGAGAGACTGTGTGTAAGTCTGTGTCTGAAAATAAAGATATTACCCTATCTCGAATTTATCTAGCTTGAACTTTTAACTGCTCAGTCCTGTGGTACCTGTACCTTCTAGATTGGGAATTATTGTTAAATCTGAGTTTCTTTGTGGGTACTTGGAGCTTTTGATTAACTGTCTCCCTTTTCTTTCCCCTTTGATAAATAGATTGAGCCACCTGAGCTTTCCATTGTGTCAAGTTTTCTATTAATCATTACTGTTGGCTTCTTTGAATTAATCTCAGTTCTTCCTTCTTAAAGAGCAGACACCAGAACTGATGTAATGGTCCGGTAATGGTTGTGCCACGCAAGTATCAGGTGTAGCATAATCTCATTTAGTCCTACTTGCTATTTGCTGTTTGTACAACTAAAGTATTCCTGGCCAAACTGTCACACTAGGAATTCACGTTCAGCTGACTGTTAGGAACCCCCGGAGCAAGTCTGCCTTTCCCACATCAGTCTCCTGTTTTGGGGAGGATGCTTTATATGTTTTGTGTCTAGATGTATGACTTCTCAGTGCTTAAAGTGCGCTTTGTGTGCTGACTGCCTTGTTAAGCAGTTTGTGTTACTCTATCAAGAACTTGTCTTCTCTTTTACCTGCATGTTTGACCAGCATTGATGTTTTCCGTTGTTATTCATTGATAGAAGTGTTGAATAGCATAGGAACAAAGACCATTCTTTGTTTTTTAAACTAAATTTTAAGGCCTATCCAGTTAGGTGGTGGGGTTTTTTTCAATCCACCATACACTTCTAAATGCATAAGGAAAAGGCAGTCTCTTTACTGTTACATTCTTGTCTTGGGGCTCGCTAGAGACTTTGTGTATTTCTTGCAGTTGGTATCTCCTCCCTTTGGATTTGAGTAACTCATTGATTTAATAATTGCACCTATCCTGTTCTGGAACAAAGTGCATCTAATATTCACCTCTGAATTTTTTGCAGTGAAATACATGTCCTCCCAGGCTGTGTGTACCTTGGGTTGCTTACCAGTTACAGCATGCAGCTGTGTGCTGTAGAAAAAACTGCAAGGGGACAGTTCTGTTTTGTATGTTAGGTTTATTTTTATCCAGCATATAATCTTGCAGCTTTCTGCTACCTGAAAGAAGCAAATGGAACTGAGTGACACAAAGGTGGGGTTTGCAGGGCTGCTTGCCTGGGTCCTGTGTTGCTGGAAGTTAAATGGAAAATCCGTAGTACAAAGGCCAGTTAAAAGATGGATTACAGCTGACAAGTGTAGTCAGACTGTATTGACATAAGTTTAGGTTAGAGAGAAATAACGGCAATTATTCTGCAATCGCAGATCTTTGTATAAAATATTACCCTAGTTGTAGATAGTGTGTGTGTACTCGTTTTTCTGTGGGAGACAGAGGAACAATGACCCTGTCGTTAGGGTGCTAGCCAGGGGCGTGGGAGACCTGACTTCAGGGCTTGCACTGCTAGCTGAGTGCAGACTTCTGCATGTCACAGTCCCAGATGCACTTATCAACATGAGGATAACAGTATATTCCTGTCTCACGAGAGCATTGTGGAGAAGGATCTGCTACAGATCTTCAGGCCCTCAGGCACTGCATTTGTACAAGGTTTATAAATATTTTGGAAGACGGATAATACCTGGTGTTAATACCTATTACTGAAACTGCTTGATTTTCTTCTAAAAAAGGATGCTTATTAGAATGGGAATAGGTGCAAGGAATTAATTATTAGTCAGCAGTTCTTTAACACTTAGGCTTTTACTGAAGTTTTGAAGGGAAGTGCAAGAATAAGTTCCTGCATTTGATGTAACTCTGATTGCATGCAGTATTTATTTCTTTATTTTGTAATGAGCGATTTCACAATTTGAACTTAAGTTTTCAGTGGTCTTGTTTCGGACAATCCCAGAGGAAGGCCCTGTTACATCTATGACGTTAGCATTTAGGTCTGTTAGTGTTACCATTAGTTACAGCAAATTCCAAGACTTTCAGTGGTCATGGGACTTCATTCCTAGGATCTTCCCAGGGCAGCAAGGCTTCAGGTGAACGTGCCGCAAGTAATTTCTTCTCTGTTGCAGGTGTCGAGAAGGCTTTCTTGGAGACTACTGTCAGTACAGAAACCCCTGTGAAAGCAATACCTGTAAGAACGGGGGAACTTGTGAAACTACGTCTCTGATAGGAAAGGCTACCTGCAAATGTGCTCCAGGGTTCACGGGAGAGGATTGTCAATACTCTGAATCGCACCTCTGCTACGTGTCCCAGCCCTGCCTGAATGGAGGAACTTGTCATCCCCACAGCCAGGAAACGTACGAGTGTGTCTGTCCTCCAGGTTACACAGGTGGGTTTCTGCATTTGAACCTCCAGACTCCCTTCATTGTGAATTACTTCATCCTGGAATGTTCTGGGGCAGTCGTAATAAGCTCTCAAATTTACTAGCTCCACCACAGGAAATGAGAAGAAGTCTAAATGACTCCATGACTAAAAAAAGCAAAGAGGGGTAGGGAATCAAACTCCCTACCCTTTACACGTAAGCAGAAAGACATTTAGATCTTGTGGGGTTATCCACGTGGGAAAACTGAGTGGAGAAGCTACTCTGGAGTGGCTGTCACACTTTGAATTCAGAGTCTACCTTGTAGAAAAAAATGAAGTAAATTTGGCCAGCAAAAGCTTTTTATGGGAAAACCATGATTGGGTGCCTGAGGGGAAGCATGGAAACTCACTCCTTTCATTCTTGAAGGGGATGTAGAAGAAGAGTGACTGTCAGTGTGTAGTATGATTTCAGGTCATGGGTCATTTTTATAAATCACAACATTCCATATCTTGCTGCTACCCTGTAAATAAAATGACTTTGTACTGTAACCACAAATTGATTTTCATTTCAAATATAATACTGTAAAGTGCAGACATAAATTTTCCTGTAATAATTTTAAGTTTTAGTACACCAATCATTTTGAGGTAGCCGGAAGGAAATACTATTTTCCATAGAAATAACTTTTTATTAATGGAGTGCTCTGTCTTGATCCTACAGGAAAGGATTGCCAGTGGATTGATGCCTGTACATCTCAACCTTGTGCCAATGGAAGTACATGTACTGTATCTGGAAATAAGTTCTCCTGCATCTGTCTGTCTGGCTACACTGGCCAGAAGTGTGAGATAGATGTGAATGAATGTGCCACACCAGGCCTTTGTCAACACGGTGGGACCTGTGTCAATTTGCCCGGTTCATACCGATGCCAGTGCAAGCCGGGCTATACAGGGCATCGCTGTGAGAGCGTGTATGTGCCGTGTTCCCCATCACCCTGTATGAATGGAGGAACTTGTCATCAAACAAGTGACTTCACCTTTGAATGCAACTGTCTGCCAGGTAAATGATGCTGCTTCAAAGTGCTTGGTTTTGTAGTCTTGTCACTGCATTCCTGTCTGTGTTCTTCTGAAAACTTCTCTTGGAGTTTCTGTGTGATATTCGTGTAATGTAAGGTTGAAGGGAGAAATCTCAGCAAGGCAGGAAGCTCTGCTAGGATGTTAATTTCTGAGCGTCAGGATTTCATCATATGGAAGGGAAGAAAAGGGAAGGGGGCTGGAAATTACAGATTTCTTTGGAACCCAGTTAGAGGCAGAGAATCGAATAGGTAAGAACTATGAGGTAGATTCAAGGAGATTAGGGTGGTAACTCCTAATGCCTGTTTGGAGTGTGAAATTCCACGAACATAAACCTCTACAAATACATAGTTTTGGGTCAGTAAAGGCCACAATTAACTTCAGTGTTTGAATGAACATGTGTCTTCCTCCTTCTCACTCTTTACCTCTAAAACATAGTACATCCTATTCTCTTCCTTTTTCTCCTTCAGTTTCTCCAAATCTTACGAGATACCATTTCCAACTCACCACACCTTTTTGTCCTGCAGTACCTCCAGATAAATTATGCTTGCCTGTTTTGTGATGCTATTAGCTGCCCTGAGTTCATCCACAGCAGGGGTGACATGCTTATTCAGGATCTGAGTAAGCTGTATTGGGCTGTATTGGTTTTGTCAAGCTGGGCTCCAATCACCAAGGCACCCGTCTCTGCAAATGGCGATATGTCACCTGGTTGGGACCCTGGTGGTCTCATCCTGTCCTGCTCCTCCCCATCCACTTGTCGTACTGACCACAGGGCAGTACTAGTCGTCTTTGCATATCAGGGTTGTTTTTTTTTTTTAGGCTGATACTTTTTTAGTGAATAACTCAGTCCATGGGAAACTGATTGTTTGGAAATGCTTTTGACTAGACTTCCTACTTAAGTGTATTGCAGTTTGGCACATGAACACTTGGTGTGTGGTAATCTAGAAAAGTAAACTCTCTTCCCTTAAGCATTTCTCTGTTATTTATGTGAAAGATGTAGCTGCCATATGCTTTTTAGGATGAATGTAGAGTGAGTGCGTTCTCAGGAGGATCATCTGGAGTCACAGATATATGCAGAAAGAGCATTTAGAACTTAACGTGTGAAAAATAGTCTCTTTTTGGAGACCTTTGTCTTGAAGTGTCGGCTCAAATGACCTTAAGTGTACATTGCCAACCTTAGCTAGTGCCTGCTCAACAACTTTTTGGGTTGTCTGAGCAAGCATGTGACTTTGAAGAATTTAGGAAAGTTGATCTTAAAATAGAAGGATGTATCATCTTTATTTTTGTGTGAAAGCAACCATTTCTAACTATGCTTGAAGAAACAGTGCTTGAACATACAGGGTCTTCGAAAATGCCATATCTTAACTAACAGTTGCTCTCAGGGAATTCATTGCTTTTCTGCTTTGCATCCCTTTAAAATGAAATTGTAAACTAAGTATCGCTGGATTAACAGGCTTGATCAGAAATTCAGAATTTTCTTAGTCAGAACTGTTTAACCAGTTCAAGGAGTTTAAGATCTCATGCAGAAGCAGTGTGGTGGAAGGAAGAGGAGAGGAAGATGAAGTTTGAAGGACTTGATCATGTAAAGCTGATAAGACAGTTTGCTTTTGTGATTCTCTTACAGGGGCACGAGACTGGGTAGGAGCACATTTTCCCTTAGACAAGTGTGTGGGCTGGCTAAACTATGGTCAGGAAATGAAAATGAGATTACTATAGTAACAGTTACACACCCACACTGCTCACACACGTTTTGGATTATTAGCTGCTTTTTTGGACTTGTTACACAATGTGTGTAGTGGGGGTGAGTTAATGCGGCTTTGAGAGCCTTCACTTCTGTATTTCCTGTATTTGTTTAAGTTGGCCATGTTGTTTTGCTAGCTTGATTTTTAAAACTAGTCATTTGAAAAACAGCAAAAAAAAGGGAGAGGTTGGAGAGGCCAAAATGCTTACATTAAATTCTTTGATAAAGGCAAGGCACCCAGCCATTTCTTCCCCCTTAGTGAAGCATGCAGAGCGAAATTTCTGAAGTGTTGGAAAAGGTTCTGTCTGGGAAGGAAAGGTCAACAGAAAGAGAAGAGAAATGGTGGCCTGTCACGCCCAGGGAAGATGTGAACAAGGCCTGTTCATCTGGAAGAGTGTGCCAAGATTATGGACTAGAAATTCCTCTTTAGACTCCCTCTCTGAATTGGAGCAATGCCGATGATATTGTGACTATAAATGGAGTTGTTCTAGCCCTTCCTTCTGGACTGCCTTAAGACGTAAGATGTTACCATCGCTCAGCGTTGTGGCTGTAGAGGCAGGAGGCAGTTACATCTCGAACTGCTGGTGTCGTGGTTTAACCCTGGCAACTCAGCCCCACGCAGCCGCTGGCTCGCTCCCCCCTGGTGGGATGGGGGAGAGAATCGGAAGGGTAAAAGTGAGAAAACTGGTGAGTTGAGATAAAGACAGTTTAATAGGGAAAGCAAAAGCTGTGCACAAGCAAAGCAAAACAAGGAATTCCTTCACTGCTTCCCATCGGCAGGCAGGTGTTCAGCCATCTCCGGGAAAGCAGGGCTCCATCACGCCCTTGGGAAGACAAACCCATCGCTCCGAATGTCCCCCCCTTCCTCCTTCTTCCCCCAGCTTTATATGCTGAGCATGACGTCATATGGTATGGAATATCCCTTTGGTCAGTTGGGGTCAGCTGTCCCAGCTGTGTCCCCTCCCAACTCCTTATGCACCCCCAGCCTCCTCGCTGGTGGGGTGGGCTGAGGAGCAGAAGAGGCCTTGACTCTGTGTAAGCACTGCTCAGCAATAACGAAAACATCCCTGTGTTATCAACACTGTTTCCAGCACAAATCCAAAACACAGCCCCATACCAGCTACTGTGAAGAAAATTAACTCTATCCCAGCCACAACCAGCACAGCTGGAATGGTTTTTGATATGATTTTGCATCTTGTGATCTGTGAAACTGCTTCGAGGAAACTGATTGTGCCCAAGCAGCAATTTAGGCATAATTAGGTTACTCCTGGACTGGCCCTGAAATGGGTTCTTGTTTCCTGTAGATGTTTTCTTGTTGGCTTTTGAGTGAATTTCATTTTTTGTGAATACAGATACATGAGAATGAGAGCTTGAAAATGTGGAAAAAACCTACAACCTGGAGTTACATGTCACAGCAGCTTTTTCTACAGTAGCACAAGTACTGTTTATGTACAGTGTAGTCAAGCTGCTATTTTAAATTCTCAGGTTCCCATTTCACTTGTGGATTTATACGAACAAATCTTGCATTAGGTAATTTATGAAGTCGTGTGTGTTAGAAGAAGTCAGCATTTGGTGGCAAGTGTAAGTGAAGAGTTATATATACTGTCAGTATTACATCTGTATGAAAGGTAACTTCTTATTTTCTATCTGTCTAGCGTAATCCTTTTTCCTCTGGGCTTTGTTGATTTAGGTAAAAACAAGATTGTAGACAAGTGAGCATGTTAGGTCAATCATAACAGAGTCTCATAGTAAAAACAAAATACTTCTGTGAAAGAGACTTAACCTGAAGCATTAGCAACTCCTTTAAATATAAGAATGAGCTCGTAGTTATAAATATTTGACAAAAAAGGAGTTCATTTGGCAACTAACCTTTAATGGAATGTTAAACAAGTCAATAGAGGAAGTTCTTAGCTGGGAAAGTGACTATTCATTGTTATCCATCAAAATAATTACCCTTTAACTAAGATAAGGACCCTAGGGAATTCCAAGGGCTTGTTCAGGAAACGATCTGTCAGGCTGGCGCAGGCTGTTTATGAGAGCTGGAGCACTTCCTGGGAAGGGGAAGTAACGGAAGTAACCTCACACCGGTTTGTAGCGGAGCGTCAGCTGCCCCGCGCAGCGAGCATCATGAGTGGGTCTAGCAGACGTACTGAATTTCCCGCGGTGGGGAAGACCCTCCTTGCTGGGGTGTGGAGATGAGCCGCTTCCTGCGGGGTGTGAGGTTCTGCACGGCGGCAGTCCTGGGGTACCGGACGGCGTGCACGTGCCTCTGCTCCGGTGAGCTGGCTCTCTTACGTGGAGTAGCCCATCTCGCATTTATTTCCAGAAGCTGAACCTTTGGAGTTGCATGCAGGCAACGGCTGTTGGGCACTGGTACGCAGAAACTTACTTCTCTGCTAAAATGATGCAGGTCAGTTTTAGCACTCTGTCGAGATCCCTACGTTCTTGTCAGCAGGCCCTAAATCTGGCAATGACTCGACATTTTCATTCAAGTATAATTTCTTGCCTCCATACATAATTGGTCCTGCAGAATGTCTGAGACATCATTTATAGGTTGAAATAAGGCTAAGGATTAAGATTTGGAGGGAATTGGATATAGCGTTCTGGAATGGGCTGGAGAGTTCAGATGACATAGGAGTAAAGTTATCTCCTTGTATACCTCTGTGTACTAGAGGAGGAACAGCATGCTGTGAGCAGTGGGAACACTTTTCCCCTTGAGGTTCTCATTCCTTAGTTTGCTGTGCTTGGAGATACGGAGCAAAAGTCAGGATATGTATTGCAAGCTGTTCTCTTGGAGGGAGAAAGCAAAGGACAACATGTGAGTCCCAGCACAGGGGGGAACAGGAAACAGTGTCAGGTGTCCAAATACATCAAAACAGTGAACTCTGCCTTTCTGGAAGAGAGTCAGGTTGTGTAACTGCGAAATCAGATCCTGGGACCCAGCTTAAGAAAAGCTCGTGTGTCTCAGGGCAACTTCACGCTTGTCGTGCTCAAATGTAGGTGCGTTGGCCCAAACAACCGTGACTCTAAAGGACCGGTTGTACGAATGAAAGCTAAACTTCACTAGGACAGTTTTATTTACAAATTAAGGAGATCGCAATATTGCAGTGTAAGTTCAACTTGAAGAGGACACAAAAATCATGCCTTTACAACTTTTAGATGTTCTGAAACTAAGCCAAAGTTGTTCTTGAGAGTAAGACAAATTTAAAGGGAATTTGGGAGTTGGGAAGTTACCAAAAAGGAAACTTGTGTTTTCTTCAGCTGTGCACTCAAAATAGTGTCGTCTTCACCATTTCAACCCTTCCCGATTCCCTTTCCCTTGGAAATGTCTTTTGACTGAGCACACTTGGCTGTGTGTCATTTCTCTTGAACCTTTATTACATCGGTTTTTTTGTAAGCTTTTTTTTGTTTCTATTCTACTGTCACTAATGGTATCCTCCAGCTTTTCGTGTGGGATTAATGGTTTTCTACATTTGCATGAGACACTTGAGGACCAGCTCTTAGATGGTAATATAGCTGGTTAAAATGTGAAAATGTACAATGGCTTGGTGAGGTTTTAGTATTGGGCTGAGTTCCATGCTTTATTATTACTCAAAATCATTGGGCCACTTAAAATTTGTGTGCAGTACAGTGAGATGCCTGCTGTCAGGAATTTGTTTACTAGAAAGTAGAGTAAGTCTTCATATTGTCCGAGCTGAAAGGATAGGAACTTAAACCTTTCGAGTTTGTGGTTCTGGGTGCATTTCCATGCTGATCACGTTGCTGGCATGAGCGCAATCTGTGGTCAGTGGGATGACTCTCCTCAAGCTGAAAAGCAAGCTGATAGGACACCCCTGTGTTTTACAGCTGAGCCTTTGGTCATGCGTGGTAGCTTTATACAGTTCTAAATATAGTGATCTGATACTAATTGTATTCCTTGGTAGTTGTTCCTCAGCACCTTTTGCCAGGAAGGTGCTGCTGTGATGGTTAGAGTTCAGACTGACCACGCTGTATTTCCTCTTCATTTTAACCTTCCCTGCTGCCATGGAATTTGCAGGATCTTGGGTGAAGGTGGGAAGAGCTTTGCAGGAAGAAGGTAATAATGCAGGTCTCTCTTTTTTTTGTTTGTTTTTTTAATGTTGGGTGTGTTCTCCCTTGCCGATAGATGCTTATGCACTTGATACAGCTTAGCAACAGCACTCCGCTTCTGACTCTTACCTGTGCTATTGGAGAAGTTCAAGAGGCGGGAATGCATACGAATCATCTCAAGTCTCTTGGGAGTAGTGGTAGTCTGGAGAAGCTGTTTCAGAGCTTTACAGTCTGTCTCGTCTGCCACACAGCACGATCTGCGTTGGACCAGATGTTGCTTACAGGGTCTATGTGACTTGACACAGATGTTATGGAAGCGTCTGGAACAGGGCATCAAAAGTAGAGGGGTTAAAGCATAATTTTGGATGAGAGGACTGTGTCATGTTAATATTACATTCCAAAGCAGTGAAGAGGCAGAGCTGATGTTTTAAATTAACGCGTGTGTTCTGGAATCATTTACTTCATCCACATTATCATGCATCCACTTGTGCTTTGATAAGTAGCTCTCTCATCCAGCAGAAATGGCAGGTTTATTTAATGAAGCATGAAGTAAGTCAGCAGGGGAAATTAAGGGGGAGATGGATTATTGATGACTCTCTTCCGTAATGTCCCCACTTCTCCTTATTTGAAAGGAGAGGGAGATCTAGCATGGGTATTTTGCCAGTGTGGCTACGTTCATTAGGAGCCTTGATTTTCATTGGAGAAGGGCGTCTGGTTTCTTCTGCTTTTCAGTCAGGGCTTAGTGTGTAAGCATCATTTGGGTGGTGGCGGATTTGTTGATTGACTGACTTTTCTAACACTGAAGAGGGCCAAATCAGGAATTTGGAAGCTCATTTTCAAAGCATGGAAGATCTTTCTTTGACGTAGCCAAGCATATGAACTGTGCTGAGGTATTCATGAAGTGAACGCCGGGCATTTTTTTGCCATGGGAAAAACTTGCCCTGGGTGGTGCTCTAACTGCTGCTTGGTGGGCAGTGACGGGTTTACCTCATAGGAAATTAAATCTCTTGGTTTTTATTTGTTTGCTTTGAATGACAGTGCTCATTAGTCACTTAAAGAAAAAATACTCTTGTCTTTTTGGTGGTGAAAACGTATTTGGCCATCTACCCGCGGTAGTAGTGTTCTAACTGTGTAATCTGACCTGCATGCTATCAGCAAAGGCATTCAACGAAGTCTCTGGTCAGCGTGCTAGATTGAGGTTCATCAGGCTTAGGTTAACAGGGCAAGAGTTTAAGAAAAAAAGAAGTGGGGAAGCTGCATAAAGGGTGAATTCTCTTCAAAAGAGGCTGGAAGCCCATTTCAGTGTGCTGTGTTTCTGCTTTGTCCAGGTTTCGAGGGAAGCGTCTGTGGGCACAACGTTGACGACTGCCCAAATCACAACTGCCAAAATGGAGGTATATGTGTGGACGGTGTGAACACGTACAATTGCCGCTGCCCGCCGCAATGGACTGGTACGTACTATGGAAAACATTCCTGTATGGGCTGGGCACACTTCATGGGAATGAAATGCAGGACTTCTGGCCTTCACCCGATGTACAACTGGAGTTGTATATGACTGAATGCAGATCACATCTGTGACTTGTTCTGCAGTCTGGGGGGCAGATGTCGGTGGAACCCTTAAAAGAAAATTGTTTGCATCAAAGCCACCACAATGGAGGGCAATTTCCCATTGCACCAGGCAGTATTGCAGGCTTATGTGCGCATGGGTTTGACAGACAGGTATCGTGATTCTTGAGCCTCAATGCAGTGCGACTATCAGAGTTGCACTTCTGCTTGTATGGATTATTTTGTAAGAAGATACGTGTTTTATAAAAGTGCAAAGCATGGCTTTGCTATTACAGGTGTGTGCATTAACAGTGCTTTGCTGATACATCTTGGGGGTATTTTTAACCTGCGATAACAATCTCCGTGTAGATAATAGTAATGCTGCTGAAGAACAGGGCAAATCTGAAACAGGGCGTAGGTGGGAGAAGGGGAGGGAAGAGAAGAAGCGTTATGTATGGAAAGCTTATGTTTTTGCTACTATTATTTTTCCTGCTGTGACTGATTTTTATCTGGAGTTCTCTGACTAGCAAAGCTACTTTTGCTTCATAAATGAGTCTGCTTTACTCTGAGTCTGTAGGGGGAAAAAGTGTGAATTTCAAGAAAGTGATATGCATGATGTAAGGAAGCAGCTTACAGGAAATTCAGTGTAATCTTTAGTCACAAAATGTCTCTATACCTCAAAAATAAACAAATACCTCCGGTTTTGGGGTTGTTTTTTTGAGTCATACTAGTCGTTCTTAGCTGGCACACTTTTTCAGCTGAGTATAGTTTTGCCCTTATTTCAAAATCATAGGTAAAAAAACAGCCCTAGAACTGGAAAACTGAGGTACGGACTTAATTTGCATTTTTCCTTTCACAAAGTAGATTGGGATACTTGTTTTGGAACTAAGCTTGAACTAGCTCCTCAGTTCTGAAGAACCTTTAGCATGTTTTTCTCTGTATTTAGAAAATACTGTGTTTGAAACCAGAACATCTGTAGTGATCGGTAGTTCAGACAAATGCACTGTGAGGAGTTTGACTACTAGAGACCAGAGGTTTCATGTTGTTCTAGCTTTTTTCTCAGAGAGCATCATTCTCATTATAAACCAGTTGTCATTAACTGCAAAGGAGGCTGCCAGTTAAGAACTCTCATTAACTTTAAAAAAATTATATATTCTTAAATGAAGTTAAAACCACATAAAAGTGAAATGCACCACTGCTTGCGTAGCTCTTTGAAACTAGGTGTAAATAGGAGAAAATGAGTCTTTCCCTTAATGAGCAAGTACCCTTGCTTCTATACTGCTTCTCTGTCTGTATGTCCTTAAAGCCTGCAGAAAGTGAAACCTGCAAAGGAAAACATGAAGAGAGCTTGGGTGTGGAGCAAACAACCCTTCAGTGACCCCTAAAATCTTGCTTCATGCTGCAGAAATTACAAACCTTGTTATGGCTTCTAGCATCTGTCAGTAGTAAGTTAATCTCAGGCTTATTACTGGAGCATAGAGGATATGATGGATCATGAGTGTGTACAGTGTGAGTATATAATCTACAAGGGATTATTTTGCTTTGTAGAGGCATTGAAAACTTAGCTTGGCTTACAGGATTTGGGTGGATGGCTGCTGTCAACTAGGGATGAGTTCTGCAACTCACCTGGAGGAGACCTTGGTGGTAATAGGCTGTGATTCTGTTTGGGTTTGTGGTAGATTGTCTTTCTGATTAACCACTGAAGTTCTTGGCAATGCAGTTGTGGTGGTTCCCTCTCTGAACCTCTTATGCTCTCTGACTGACTAGCATTGGGAAAAATGGTTAGACCCATGTTGTGGCCTGGTCTTGTGCCATCTTTCTTCTGTGTGGACAGTCTCTCCAGAAAGCCTTGTGTGCATGAAGGATGCCTCCCTTCAGTGAAACCCTGGAAAGAGAGAGGAACTCCCCAAGCCTTATGTTCCCATGGCTTTCTAAAACAATTTAATGGAGTGGGCTTTCTGAGAATTTTCTTTGTTTATGGTGACATTAAGGTTATCAGCGCAGCAGTGGTTTCAGATGATGACTTCTCAAGGCCGCTGACTTTTTAGACTTCAAGAATCGGGTCAGTTTGGAACTAAAACTGGTCTCACCGTTTAGGAAACAGCAGCTTGGCTGTTTGAACAATGAACGTTACAGCCTTTGGGGAACTGAACTGTCTTGTCTGAAACACACAGTGCCAGTTTCGGTGTTCACAGTAAAACATGAGTAACTTCAGAAGTAGCTATGCATGTTCATACTGGCATATGTTTGACACGTGTAGGGCCGTAGCTCTGTGCATCCACAGGATGCCTTAGTGATAGCCATTTCTCTGCAGTCTCACTGCTGATCTGCGTCTCTCTGGAGGCTGAAGGCTTACGATGGCAATGGAGGGCTGTGTTTGGGGCCTCCTCTATCTTGCTTTGTTTGAAAGCCTGTGCAGTGAAAAGCTCTTGGCCAGCTGGCCTTTAAGAATTCATGTATTGTGTCTGTAATATTCCTTTTGCCCAATAAATGTGTGTGCAGGTGATGTCCCATGATGTCCCAAAATCCTGTCCAGCTCCACAGTGAATGCAGCCATGTGGTGTGAGTGGACAAACATCTTGCAAGTCACCCGAATGCCTCTTGTTCTAATGTGGTCCTGCAGCTCAGCCCAGCAGTGATCCTGTTCTGTCATCTCAGTAGTGTTTTGTTAAAAGAAGCTTGTTTCTCTGGATGGACTTCAATCCCTTTCCTGCATCTTCAATTAAAGACCAAGAAGGTGCAGGATAACAGTACACGTCCAGCTTGGAGACATGAAGTGTGACGCTGAGGCCAGGGCACAAAATATGGAGGGTAGATGGAGGACTGCTAGAACAGTTTGGAGAGAGAGATGATTTTTTTCAAGATTAAACTGCAGCTGATGCTGACAGGAGTAAACTACAATAAAAAATGAGTTATTCAGCAATAAGGAAATGTAGTATAAGTATGGTTTATAACATTGTAAATCATCTCTAAGGTAAGTGAAGAGGGGAGGGCTGAGCAAATAACTCTTTTGGAGTCTGTCCTGATAAATGCTTATAGCCCAACAGTGTGGAACAGTGAGGGTGAACACTTCAGGAAATCAAAAGCTTCCAACGAGACCTTGAGGTTAGAGGACATTGTGTGCAGCTAAAAAAAAAAAAGGCCCAAACACACATGTTTGTAAGTAAACGTCAGCCAAAAATGAAACGATATTAAATTTTCTAAAAATACTTAAGTGTAGATATGCTATCTTCATAAGAGTTCTTCTGCAGTCTCTTCTTTCAAATACTTACTTGTCAAGTAATCTTGGGAGAAGTTTAAATTGGTCTGTTTGCAGTTTTAGTCTTTATTTAATCTTCGTGCTGTGGATGATGATCTAGCATGTTTGTTAATATAGTTTGTGCTTCATGGCATAGAGAAACCAGTCGTCTTCCTTGCTAGAAAAATCAAGAAGCTGTACTGCATCCGATGAAGAATAGTTTTGTGTGAACTAATATGGAAGAATCCTTTACTGAAACAGATTCTGTCCCAATTCCTTTTGGTAACCATCTGCCTCTTGTAATTCCCTGACAGGTGGTAGGCTGGACTACATAACTATGCATTTTTTTAAAAAAGTATTTTTTTCTGCTTGCTACTAGAATCTGACTTTTGAGAGACTGTTTGCTTTTGGTCTAATTTCCTACTCCTCAAACAGAGCTCACTGCTCCTTTTTTGTTGAAGTGCGTGCCTTCTCTTTCTCATTTTGCTGCTTTTTCCGGAAAGATAAAATCTTGCCTTTCAGAAACAATGATGAGAAATTCCTGCTGTCACTAATGTTTTTGTCACCTTCAAAGTTCTCGTATTTCATATGGTTATAATGACTGTCAACCTCATAAATTTGTAACTGGCAAGACAATCTTGCATGTGTTTTGGTGAAACTGCTGCAGATCTTTCCTGTTCCTGAATGTTAACTGATTTTTTTTGTTTGTTTGTTTAAGGATGACTTTATCTTGTCCCAGGCTAAATCCTTTGTCAGAACCAGTGTTTGTTGGCTTCTTTAAAGGCACGATGTTGCAGATGTGTAATGAAGCTCACCTTTTCTTGGAAATAGATAAGGATGCTTTTGTGAAAGACTGAAGTCTGTTCCTCTGTGCATGGCAGGCCAGAGAATTTGGTGTGTTTTAAGTGTGATTTGAGTCAAGATTAGCCCAAAATCCTGGCTAATGTCTGTGCCCTGTGGAGACTGCTTTATGCTGCTGTTCTGCAGCAGTTAGATCAGCCTGCTGGGCTCACTGTGGTTGAGGAGGAAGGTGTCTTTGCCTTCTCTGTCTGCTCCCAGCCACCCTTCCCCTGAGCTGGCTCTGGTATTTGTTGGAGTATGCCACTTTAACTCACTAATCTAGTGAAAAATCCTGTCCAGCTGCTTTTTTTTTTTTTCCTCTTTTCCTTGTCTGGGATCAGGAATTAAAATTCACAGAGCGGTCTCATGGGTGAGCGGATGCAGAGGAGGCGATGGCAGTCCAGGGCTGTAAAGTGGTGTGGAAGGTTAGGGTGTCCTTCCACAGGACACAGTGAAACCATCTGAGGATTTAAAGGCTGCTCAGTCGTTCCAGACTACAATTCATATAAAGAAACAAGACTTTGGTTAAAATGTACCTGTTTATTCTGTTGATCTAACCTACACCACTTTGCGTCAAGAAAGATGACTTGAGAATTTGTGTACTAAAGTGATTAACAATATAAAATGCTGTAAATGCTTTTGTTTTTCTTGGCTGAGAAGGACTCCACTGTGGAAAGTTTGCGGTGTTTCAGAGGATCATCATGAACCTGTTTGGCCCAAATCACCTTTCAGCAATGGTGCACAGCAGAGATTAAGATTTGTATCCTCCATTGAGTTAAGTCCTTTGCATGGTTTGCTCTTGAAGTGCTGCATCAGGAGTTGTGGGATGAGTCTCTGGGTTTGGGGGACACACTATGTCCATGCTCAAGTGGGTTTTGGAAGACCTACATTACAGTGCTTCAGTTGCAGGCTTGGCCTGCTTCCCTCCTTTCATTATTTCTACCCCTGTGGCTGGGAAGGCCTGACTCCCATGGCAGTTGTATTTATTTAGGCTTTGTTTTCCCCTGAAAAGAGGGCTCCAGTGAACTGTATACTTTAAAATCTAGGAGACCTTTGTCTCAAGAGAAGCACAGTGTGCTAACAGCTGACTCCACCAAATAACTCCAGCATTGGGAGGTAGCTTAAGAAGCAAATGTTTGTCTTGAGCAGAAAAGCTCTTCAGGCAGAGGGCTGTGCTTTTTAATTAAAATAGCTGTTAGCTTGATCATATGCTCTTAAACACTAGCACAAGGGTTACTTTTTCTGCAGAGCTTTAGGCAGGAATTTTCCAAGGGGGGAGTTAAGGGTTCAATTCCTATTTAATTAGAGTAATATTTGCTCCCTACCTTGGTTTTCTTTGAAAATCCCAGCCTTAAACTCTGGGCAGACGAGATGTTTCTTTGCTAAGAAGGGAGGATAAACATCAAAAGGCTAATGTTTAACATTTTTATGTAAGATCGTATGCTCTGGTATTTTGTTTTTTAAAACTTTCTTTGCCAAATACCACTTTCCTCAGCTTCTGTATCACAAAGTATACAGTAACAAGTCATGCTAACTTAGTGTTCCAAAAATACTGTCCTGCTGGAATACTTAGAGGCTTGAAATGTAGAGGGACTAACTCTTGACACTCGATGACATGGATCATAAATGTTGAACATGCCACTCTCCTAAATGACGGAATATACATCCTTGCTACTTTCTATAGAGTATTGATGATTACCTGCCAGAGCGCGCTGTCGGGGTTGCACTCTTTTCTGATCCTGGTTGGCATGTGCATACATAACACGCAAAGAGCAGTCTTTACTTTTGTATTAGCACAGGGAGACTGGGGCAGACTCCGGTGAGAAGTGCAGTCATCCTTCCCAGCGGTGTAGCAATGGTGGACTTTCTGGTGTCTTTCCAGACTTCATTAAAAAGCATAGTAACCTCTTTGGTACTGGCCGAGATCCATCTACGCCAGACTTGGCAAGTTGGCTGGTGATTTGCTGTCACTATAGCAGTATCTCCAAGAGACAGCTCTCTGAAAGAGGCCAAGAGGGATTATGATTCTCTTTCTTCCTTCATGTTTGAACTGGCAGATACAAAGGGAGCAGGGAGCACGTGGCAGGCTCCAGACCTGGCAGCTCCGAGTTTGAGTGTACAAATGATTTGAAGCATCGGACATAAACAAACTTTATCCTGGATGTTTTTTGTTTCTCTTGTGGTACTTGATTCCAGTGATGTGCAGAGCAGATTGATTTCACAGGCATTGAAAGTTACACCATTAGTTAGTACTTTATCCCGTATAGATTCTGGAACACCTACCAGAACCTCCCGTTTGTTTCATGCTGCCTTCCATTTCCCAACAGCAAGCCGTGGTTAGGAGGTGGCTGTAATAAAACACCTGAGGTGTTAACAGCTGAACTGATCCGATGACAGAATGACAGCATCCAATTTAGACTGTGCTGCTGCCTCTTCCCTTGTGCCTTTGGTGACTTTCCAGGCCGGGAAATACTCTCTGCGATCAAATGTGCCAAATAATCTCTTGTGGAGCTGTCTTTAAGTTTTCAGTACATCTTGCATGTGTTTGGCACTAAAACAAAATAGGCTAGACCGCTGGTGAGGGTGGGTTCGTGGATGTGCGCTGTGAGACCAGGCTAATAGGTAACAGTTGTTTTATCTGCAGCTGACTTGTTTCTGGCAATTTCTGTCCCTTCCCTTGTACTTAGAATGAGGTGATTTGTCTTTGGATAATTACTAAAGATGCGTTGCTGAGATAGCTTGAGAATATGAAGCTTTTATTGTAGGATTTGGCTCCAACTGTTACATTTTTGCCTTGCAGATCTTTTCACTTGTTAGGTATTTCCCTGATTCACTGGATTTTCCAGAGGAGGTAAAGAGAAGGGCAAAATGGAGAGTAGCTTGGTGATGTGTATTTCCTTTTGGTTACTTCTCTATCCTGCTGCTGTCCCCAGTCATTTCGCCTACCACTGCCATATTAGTCTGTCGTTAGCGAATCACTAATAATTTTTAATGAATTTTATTCTGTTCATTTGTATTAGTGCTTCTGAAGAGCTCTGTCAGGACTGTCCTCTCTACCCAGTAGTCTGTGGGGAGTGATTTAGGGCAGTATTTAATGGATCAGGGTGTGCGTAAGTCTCTTAAAGCCCAGAGTTTTGTATTTGGGGGTTGTAAAATCCCTTGTAAAAGCCCATTAGTTCCACTACATGCTTCCCAGTGTGGTTATGAAATTAAACTCTTTTCTCCACCGTATTAGCCTAAAATAAACACAGATGTTTACTCTGCTCACTACAATTGTAGATTCATTTTCAGTTGTTCAAATTCTATATTAAGCTCTTAAATTTTATGATATCTTGGATGGCATTTGACATTGCCCAAGCTACAGTAGGTCTATTAAACAAAAACAAAAACCCAACACCTGAGGTTTGGGAATGGCTGCTACTGCTTTGCTGCTCTGTAGTTCTGTATTTCAAATGGGAGAAGGATGCTGTGAGATCCTGGGGAAGGAGTGGCTGTGATGCCACTCACTTCTTTAGAAAACTCTTGCAAGGGAAAAAATATTTGGCTTCAGTCCTTTTATCGGGGGAAACAACTGTAATACTTAAGCATGGAAGACTTTTACTAAACATACATGCAACTGGGGGCACTCTTTGCAGATGTAGACAGTGTAGTCCTTTGAATTCTGTGTGTGCCTGAAGCCATCCTTGGAGCTGAAAGCGGCAGTCGTATTCATAGGATTGCCTGCAGGGAGCTGTGGAGATGGCTTTGTCGGAGGGTCTGGAATTTGGATGTGATCCGGCCATCACACTTGAGATCCCTTTCAGTATTACCTGTTTATTGCTCTGGAGGTCCTTATCTGTATAAAGGTGTTGCCTCTTTCAGAGAAGTTTGAAGTTCTTTGCTTTGAGATACCTTGTGTCGATAAAGCAAATTATATAAATGATCAAATATTTTCTTTTGTATACTTTGCCATGTGCTGTAACTTCCTGCAATAACTGTTGTATTATACTTTTTATAATCTGTCTTTCTCCCTTTGTGGGTAACAATTGCTTTGTAAGTCTCTTAGGCAATTCTTCTCTCCATCGGTCTGTCGGACTCTGAACTCTACCCCTTTTCAGTGTCTTTATTCAGAGGTGGTGGCTTCAATACTGCAAAATGGATTCCAGACTGAGGCTTTGCCATTGCTATTACACAACAACAACAACTGTTTGAATTAGTTATTCTTCCTTGTAGTCAAATGTCTTGTCAGCGATGTTTATTTTGTTGATTAAGGCTGTGATTGAGCAGAGGTCCCCACTGAACTCTTCCAGGAAAGCTGGAGTCTTTCCTCAAGGAGTGCCTAACCGAAACCTTCTGCAAGAAGTCTTTTTGCCTTTGTATTTTAGTTGGCGTTTGTGCACCAAGCCTTGTCTGCTGTTGCACTGCCCAGTAACCTCGCTTGGTTGAATCTGTCTGAAATTCCCTGGCTTCCTCTTGGATAATATAAATATTATTTTGTTAAGGATATCACTGCCTACTGTTCATCTCCTTCCAGGCCATTAATTAAATGCTCCAGTGCCTGTATGTATTCATTAATTGCAACTTAGTTTTTTCAAGGAGTATAGATAATTCTGTGGGTTAAAGATTAATTGAATGTTTTTACAAATACACAATTCGAAAACATGGGAGCTAAAGTATTTTTCATAAACACCATTCTACTAGAAGGCTTGATGGTTCCATGCAATTTTTCCTTTACTTTTCCATTTGCTGAGGAGACTCACACAGCAGCTTGAGGAAACTGAGCTTTGACCTGACTGACCAACGTGCTTTGGGTTACGTACGCTGGCAATGCAGACGTTTTCCTTGTGTTACAAGAAAGAACTGGACAGAGAAATGTCCTTCCCCAGCCAGATGTGGTCTGCCAGCTGGCATCCTGAATATACACGCAGGTGGTTAGAGAGGGGAAGAAACTGCATGGTCCCTTGCGGTGGGGCATTGCTAACTTTCTGCCACAATTAGATTCAGTCATTTATACAAATACTGTTTCTTATCTCTTATCCCATTCTGGAGTCTTGATAAGATGCCGTTCACCTTCTCACTTAGTCCTTTGAAAGTTGGAGAAAAAATGTAAACAATTCTAATGAGCCGTGCTTTCTTTAGCTACACTGATCGTATTCAAAAACCATACAATAATCTTTGGAATACTTTGTGAATTAAATTACTCTTTCAGAGAGTTTAGGTCTAGATCTGGTTTATAATTTCCCAGATAGACTTTTCAAGAGAGCTAGTGAGCTCTTCCCTGTGTACTGGGTTGCTAGTCTGAAATAAGTGACAAACTTCTGGTGAGGTACTGAGAGGATGGGGCCATAAGAGCTGCTTGAAACCTGATGCTCCTCTTCCAGTGACTGTCTTAGGACCTTGAGGACCAGTTTGTGACCCTCACTGGATTATCTTTCCCTTCCAGTATCACTAAACTTTTAAGATATTTTGACTTCCAGTTCAGTCTGAGTCCAGTGCTGTCATGGTTGTGATTTTGAGAGAAATGGATATTGCTGTCTCTTCCCAGCTCAGTTTTCAAGGAACTGATTTTTTTCAAGGCGCAGGAAGGTATTTGCATCCTTTGTCCTAGTAAATGTTTTTAGTGCTTAAACTGCATGTGAGATCCCCTCTCAGGAGCTTTAGCCTCTGGTACTCCAGCTGTGCATCGGCAGTCTTTCCTGCTGGAGAGCTGTTAAGAGGCCAAGAAAACTTTCTCCTTTACGGAAAGCCTGCTCTGCCAAAGACTAAGACCTCTGATTGAACTGACTGAAGGTCGTGCATTCAGCTGCAGGATCAGTGCAGTTGGAGTTGGGGTTTATGCAAAGCCTGTATGGTTCGGTAGGATCAGCTTTTGGAGGTGACACTTGCTCCTTCCCAGGATGACTGTTTTGTTTCTTATTTGCTCAAGCTAATGCTCTACTTTTTCAGCGTAGGATTGTACTCATTTTGTGCGCTGTCTGCCTTACCTTTATAAATCAGGCTTTACTTTCTTTTTAACGTAAAGACCTCTCGGAGAAGGGGCTGGCTGTTTCTGGTACAACTACTTGAGGGGCCTTGAATCACTGCGTCCTGTGTCTACCTAAAGAGAAGCTCCTGGAGTTCCTGTCCAGTTCCTGCTGGTCTGAAAATGGGAGCAATCAAAGCAGCAAACACGTCTGTGTTACTCCATACGGCTTTTCTGAGGGGAAATATGCAGGAAGTAACTTAGTTTCATAGTGGGCAAAGAGTGCTAAGAGTTGAAGGCTGTTCCCTTTTTCTACTTCTAGTTTTCAATTTTGAAATACCACATGGACTAGCTGTTTACTTTGTACAAGGTCACTTAGAACCTGAGTCGGCATTTTGCTGATTTCCCAGGCTCTGCAAATATCAAGGTCAGGTTAGGCTTTTATTAGCTTCTTGGAGTAATTTGTGTTTCCTTTCTTGTTGTCTGCTATATGTATGTTTCTACATTTCCATTAAAATATTGTACAGTTAGTGTATTTGCGCTTGCCTTCTCTACTTCACCCTATATTTACTATGTTTCTTTTAGAAATGTAATTGAAACTAGCAAGAGCACAAGAGAAGAAATACCTACAGAAACTTGCAGCTAAATGAATTAACATTTAGCTGGAGTGGTTGTGGCATTCAGAAGCACAAGGGTTATGAAGATGTGTATTACACTGTGCAATTCATAATGGAGTTTGCACTTGGAAGTTGAATTTTGGTTCTGTGAATGAAAGACTTGATTCTTCCTAAAACTCTTAACAAGCAGAAAACAAGCTTACCAAGTACATGGCTACATGTACATTGATTCAGTTAGAGTTAAGTCAAAGCAGCACCCCTTAAGTAAACTGTTTCAGAGATCTTCAACAAGGAGTTGAAGTCTTTACTGAGGGCAAATCAGCCCTTTCGGGAGAATGAGAGATTGTGGCCATCCTGCAGTCCCACTAAGAATTAAGTGATGCTGCTGCTTTGAGGGAGGGCAGTCTTGAAAGCCATTTACAAATGTGTGTGATGGTTTCTGGGGGGAAAAACCTAACAAAACAAGCAACAAAAAAACCCAACCAACCAAACAGCAGCAACAAAAAAAAAAACCCAAACAAAAAAACTTGTCCAAAAACCTGTGTTGAAGAATTACGATATTGACCATTAATGCCATGTTGTTAACACATAAAGATTCAAAAACACCATATAAGCAACCATAGGGTATCTAAAAACCCAAACCCCACCAAACTACCCCACCTAAAAAGCCTTTATTTCTCTCTTTTGAAGACTTTGGGCTACAGAATGCATTTCCAAGCCACTCAAGCCCCACTTCAGCAATAAGGGCTCAAGCATTTTCAGTGAACTTGAAATTGCTTTGCATTCTTGCCAATTCACCAGCTCCAGTTAAGAAATGTGAGCGCCTTGGAGTTTAGTCTGGGATTTGTAGTATTTTAAAACATAGTTCCAAAATCTTTCAAAAACTGTTACACTCATATAGCCTGATGGTGGTGAGACTGAGTACTTATTAATGTAGTTAAATTGATATGATCTGCTTGCCTTATGTTGCTTTTGATTTGTGTATTTTTTGCCCAGAAGTTGAGTCTGGATTTCAATTATAACTTCAATAAAGAACAAGTTTTTTTCATTAAAAAACTCAATAGTAAAATGCAATAGTTAATTGCTCATTTATGACCCTCATATATTGAGTTGGATTTCCTTTGTTTTTAAAACAAACTGCATTAAGATGGAGCTCTGTTTGATTCATATTCATAATTAAAGATTCATATTCATAATTAAACACAAATATGATTGTGATCTGGTAGCTGCAAAAGGAGCATTAGAAATCTGAGAAGCTAAGTGAAGATCAAATTTAAGACGCTCAAACGTGGTATGTTCTTGAAATACAGTTTAATTGCTTGAAGAAGTTTAAGCTCTGCTTTTTTCTCCTCTTGTGGAGACATTGATATACTTTTTAAAAGTTTGTTTTAGTTTAGGGCTGCGGAAATATGGAATAGCCTAGGACACAGCGTTATTGCAAGGACATCAGTGATGTCACTTGGTACTGTCCTTTCTAGATGTGGAGAATAAGTGCTAGGGAAAAAAAAATTAAAAAATCCTAAGAGTTGATATTACTAGTGATGCTTGAATGGGAAGTTAAAAACAAACCCAGAGAGTTTATATGAGGGAGTAGTTTGGTCATCTGTGCTTAAAAAAAACCAAAACAAAACAACAACAACAAAACAAACCACGGACACGTGCGCACACACATCCCCAATCCACCAAAAAACCCCCACAAAATGTCGTATTTCAGGACTTCTATTCAGCCAACCGCAAGGCAAAGCGATTTTGAGAGAGGCACAACAATCCCGAGTGGTGTGGCAACTTCAGCGCTGAAACCTGTTCACGCTTTAGTGATACCGAGTTTAAATTGGCTGCAGTCAAAAGGAGGATGTAAGTGCTGCAAGGACTCTTCTGCAAAACGATTACGCTACGGACGAGTGTTTGTCAGAGAGTATGTTCTTTGATCTGGGTTGGGCCCCCTCCAAGAAAAGAAGGAAAATCACTTTTATAATAAGTAAATAATGTCTTGATTATTTTTTTTAAAAAGGAAGTCAGTTGCGTTGAGTTGCGAGATACGCACGACTGCTAGGAACCAGTGTGAGAAACCTGACTCTTTTCAGTTTGGTTACTGATAAGCTAATATCGAAAACTAATGAACAAACTACTTCTGTTACGACAAATGCGTGGTTTTGTTTTTTCATAACGTAGAGAGCTATGTTTTGCAGATACCAATATGAAGTGTTAGATTTCCCCCCAACTGTTCTACTAAGTAAACTGGGAAGTGAGGATTAATTCTGAAAACTCTATTGTGGTTGTTATTACTGCTAAAATTTTATTATGTTTTTTCAAATGATAAAATCCTTGTTTTGAAGTAGTCCTGCTGGGGGAAGGAACGCATGCACAGAACAAAGTCAGTTGTGCGACTTTTTTTTTTTTTTAATAGTTTTATTTCTTTGCCACTAAGGGAAAAAAATCCAGAGCTCACAGGACCAAAAGCTAAGATTTATTTAAGTACTTTGAAAACAAAAGGAATAATGGTTTGGGTATAGTAGATGGAGATGGGTAAGACTGAACATTTTTACATTCCTGCCAACAATAAATGTTTCAGTTCTGTGTATTGGAGGAGGGTGTGTGTGCACTTGCATCATAATTTCTGGGCCATTAATAAACAAGGTGACTGTTAAACAACACCTAATAAGTATTTTTAAATTGGCAAACCTATATAATAAATAAATAAATAATAAACTGGAGCCAGGCAAATTGGCAGGGAAGATCTGTGGCCTGCTCTTGAATTTCTTATTCTTGGAATACGGGGGGAATTCCAGGCAAATGTAAGCGTGCAGCTAGCTGATACAGTAGCTGGAGGTGACACATGGGAGGATCTCCGTGGTAGCAATGCAGTTACTTAAGAGTCTTGACCCAAATAATGGAAAGCTGCTGCAGGCTAGTGAGGGAGGTGATGTTGTGAGCTGGAAGGGGGGCAAAAAAAAGGTCACATCAAGCAAATCTAATCTTATTCTCTGATAAAGGGCGGTCTTTTTGTGCTACGTACATTGTATTAAAAAAAAAAAAAAAAAAAAAGGGCAAGCTTTCAGTGCTAGAGAGTTCTTAACGTAACAGAAAGGGGAGAAATAGTTTATGAAAAAGGAGATTGTGGACTGTGACCAGTACTGCATGGTTGCACATGTGCACCCATATGCCAGCCTGGGAAGAAATTAGCTGGTGCTTAGTCATTAGGTTTTATCTGTTCAAGAAACTCAAAATAAGAGTGAATGACTTGAAACTTAAGCTAAACAATTTCAGCTTAGAAGTATACCATGCAACTTTAATCGGGAAGATGAATAAGAGTTGAAACAAAATATTGATGTAAGTGGTAGGTTCTCCGGATCTTGATGTCAAAGCAAGATGGATTTGGATAAATAAATACTTCAGTAAATGTGAGTTGCAGAGCTTCCTATAGATGTGAATGTGAAATTCAGTATCTGTTGAAACTGATTTCATACTTAGTGGTCCAATGGTCCTTTTCCATAAAACTCCCTGAAACAGTGCACATTTGTTTTCTTCCCTCCCATATCTCCAGTCATTAAAGCGTTTTATTAGAGTATTTATTTTGTCTCTAAAAATAAAACAAAGAAACCCCAACTATTTGTGGTTGTCTGTGGAAATACCTGGGGGAAGGAAAATGAGTATTTTAGGTAGAAGAGTCTCAAGAATTCTGTTCTTCCTCATCAAGTAATATGCATTGCATAATCATTTAGGAAAGAATTATGTTCTCCTGACAAGAGTTACTTTGCTGCTGGCCTGTTGACACTGCTTTGGCCAAGATTTTCTTATGAGGCCATCTTCCCTCTTCTTAGTCCCTCTGGCTGCTCTGCAGGCAGACCTTCATTCTTTCTGCTTCTCACATCCTCGCAGATGTATCTTCGTATACTGCAGGCTGCCTGCTGGCTCTCACACGGTGCCTTTTTAAAGTTATTTGCAGTTCAGCTCCTACTTTGGGGTCATTTAGGGATGCTAGTTGTCTTTGCCTAGTTTGACAACAGTGTTATTGGAAGTTCTCAGGTCGAATGTCCTAGAAATAAGAAGTGGCAATCAAGTTGGACTACAGTGTTTCCTTTGGTTATGTTGTCTGTGCAAGAATCTTCTTGTGTCTGAACTTTTATTAAACGTTTTTCTTTCTGTGCATCAGGCCAGTTTTGCACTGAAGACGTTGATGAATGTCAGCTCCAGCCCAACGCTTGTCAAAATGGGGGTACCTGCACCAACCACAATGGAGGCTATGCCTGTGTCTGCGTCAATGGTTGGAGTGGGGACGACTGCAGTAAGAACATTGATGATTGCTTCACTGCCTCCTGTGCTAATGGATCTACTTGCATTGATCGAGTGGCTTCTTTTTCGTGCATTTGTCCAGAAGGAAAGGCAGGTAAGGGCAGAAAACTTGCATAGGTCTGAAGTTTATGCATTTGCTTGAAGTGGTGTGTTTATTTTACGCACTTTGTGACCAAACCAGGAAGAACAAAAGGAAAAGTGTGCTGTCCATGAGCAAAGAGCTTTTAAGCCTCTGTAGCTTGGGACAAAGAGGTATTTGTATTAGACTGGAAGACAAACTTACTACAGTTTAGATTGCAAGGAAAGCAGATCTTTTTCTAGCGCTTAGCAGGACCTGTTATTTGCCTGAGAAGTTATGCGTGAGGGTGACTTGCTTTGTGCCACTTACGATAATTGTACTTAAAAGTCTAAAATGCAGATTTAGATATTTTTGCATGAGTGAGGATGCCCTTACTGGTATAGTAGAAAATTTGCTGTTGTATGGTAGGTAGAAATATGAAGGTCTCCTAACTACTACCTGGAAAGACAAGGGGTCAGCATATCTGAATTAAGAAAGTGAGCTTCATGTGCACCTGTGTTTTCAGCTGTCAGAAATATCGTCACGCTGGCTAGAGAGAAGAGTTAGTTAACTGCTCCAAGGAGGAGATTTTGGTAATGGTAAGCCATTGTACTACTCCAGAAGTGCTGGAGACACCTCTGACATCACAGAATCTGTATTTAAATATAATGTTTTAAAAGTGTGTGGTGAAATTCCTGTGGTAGTCTATAGATTGAAGCCTATAAGATGCTGCTCAAGCTTCTGGCTGTGGGAGTCTCTATTTGAAATATCAGGACAGAGGATTTGATTGTGTAACATACAGTCTGACTGCTATATCTCACTTTTTTGAATAAACTCTCGGATGCTTCTCTAGGTCTTCTGTGCCACTTGGATGATGCATGCGTTAGCAATCCATGCCAGAAGGGTGCCCTGTGTGATACCAATCCTGTGAATGGACACTATATCTGCACCTGTCCTCAAGGCCATAAGGGAGCAGACTGCACTGAGGATGTGGACGAATGTGCAATGGGTGAGTTTCTATTTGCTATTTGAGAGTACAGGAACAGGGAGTTGGGTTGTTTGCTTTATGAACTAACAGAGGGGCAAGAATACACATTTTGTCATAGCTTCTCAACATAAGTGCGACTCCTTTCCTGCTCTCCGCCTTCCATTTCAGTGTCTTTAGATGAGTTTTAAATCTTGTGTGAGACTTGGGGCAAAGGGCTGAGTCAGATAGCTGTCCATGTTGAACTGTTAGCCTCTGGAATATGAAAAGCAGCGAGATGCTTAACCATTCTTCATTGTGCAAGAGGGCTTTAGCATTGTGCGAGGAGTGCACGCAAACAGATGCGATAATTAAGCTGACCCTTAGAACTGCAGTGTACAACGAAGGTACCACAGTTTGTTGGGGAGCTGTTGCAGCTCTTGCCTTGGTAGAAATACACCAAGGGTGTTTGACAGCCAGAATATGGCTGGATCTTTTGAGTGCTTTCCGAGACTGGTGGGCTTTTAAAGCTGTAGTTCTCTGATATCATCCTTGTGTTCTTTTGGGGATTAGCTGGACTCTCACAGACTTGCTTATAATTTTGAGAGTGCTAGTTTATGTTTCTAGAGTGTGATGCATGAAGGTAATACCTAACCAGCACTCATGGAAGTATGGGAAAGAAGCTCTTCTTTGAATTTCATTCCTCAGTCTGCCTTGGACAAGAGTGCTGTTCCTTTTTGAAAACACATGAAGGACTAGTTTGGTTGTTTTGTGGCTGTGGCGGCATCTTGTCAGCCTCAGGAGTGAAGTAAATGTAAAAGATGATCTGAAGATAAGGCCTTGAAAGCATCGTTAATTCTCTAATCCCTGCTAGCTGATACTCTCCCCTTAAGAACTGTCATTAGTAATACGGACCAGAGCTGCTCCTTTGGTCCATTGGTAATGACGGCGATCTTTCTTTTTGCCTCTGACAGGCAAGTAACTGCCACATGTTTTCTTCAATCACAGTAGCCTTTCCCCAGAAGGATGACCAGTCTTTCCCCAGTATTACTTGCCAGAAGGGAATGACCACTGGAAAAGACCATGACTAATAAAGAATGCTGTGGCTTTCCTGCTCTGAGGAGAAGTTTTGACACACACATGTATATATATTTCTTGCAGCAAACAGCAATCCGTGTGAACATGCTGGGAAATGCGTAAACACAGAAGGCTCTTTCCACTGTGAGTGTTTGAAGGGCTACACAGGACCTCGCTGTGAAATGGACATCAATGAATGCCATTCGAATCCATGCCAAAATGATGCCACCTGCCTGGATAAAATTGGAGGATTCACGTGTCTCTGTATGCCAGGTGAGGGGAGTTTCTGACAGCAAAGGGGGCTTCCAGCAAAGGAAGAATTCAAGGCAGAACACAGGGAAGGTTGCCAGCTCTGCTGAGGTGGAACACAAAATTGCAAAGGGGTGAGGCTAAATGAAACGGTGAGAGAGAGCTTGCTGTGGCGGCCCCAGCCAGGAGGACTTGGCATTTGTGTGGGGGAGGGAGAAAGCAATTAGAGGACTGAGAAAGAAACCAATCTCTACATCATCAAAGGAAGTTAGTGTTCTGAGCTGAAGTATATGTGAAATTTGTTACTATACCCGGTAAAGTGCATGTGCAGAAACTTTGTGAAAGCAAAGCAGATGCAAATTTTAAGAGTGTGTTTTGAGATATGTATATGACGATTCTGGATAATAGCATTTGGGTTTTTTCTCTGTTTAAAATATCCCAAATGGTGCAAGCTCCTGTTAATTTGAGGAAATAACTGTAAAAAAGGTAATTGATTGAAATCGTGCGTGTAAAATTTACATGTCCAGCATACCAGTGACCTATATAGTCTGCTATTTTGCTTTCTGATAGAAAGTGGTAAAAAAAGAAAAGGGTGTAAGTTGCCAGTTGCAGTGTCTTATAAAGTATAATGAAAGAATTGTGACCCCTGCAGGTGATCAGCTGATACCATGAAAATTAGAATGAGTTTTTATTAATATCTAATCTGTTTTGAAAGGTGGAACTCTAGTCCCAAGTATTTCACGCTTTTTAATGTTTTTCTTTTACTCGCTCATTAATTTTAGCTCAAGACTTTTTAGCTATCTGCTGCGTTTGTTTCTTTACCTTTTACCTTCTGTTGGTGCATACCAAATATATTGATATCCTCCCGAGTGTTAAAACATAACCCCTTCTCATCAAGTGAAAGAAAACATTAGATGTGAATTCAGCACAAACTTGTCCTGTTACCACTGATTAAGGGAGCATGTTCAGCACCTGTGAAAAATACACATTCAACATCCGTTTTCAACCTCTGGTCTATATTCTTACCTCGTACGTTCTGTCCAAACTGCAAACTTGCGATGAAACCAGGCTTAGACTTTCAGTGCTGGTATAAGAGGCAGTTATACTCTTAAGGGCACTTTCTAAGGCCTTCAGTCACCTCTTCTTTTTTTTTTGTAAACAGGTTTTAAAGGTGTTCACTGTGAAGAAGATATTGATGAGTGTCTGAGTAACCCCTGTGTGAACAACGGAGAGTGTCTTGATAAAGTCAACCGCTTCCTCTGCGTCTGTCCTCCTGGTAAGCTTTTTCTGCTTCACCTGACCAAGAACTGCGTAGATAACCGGTGAGAGACTGCGGGCAGTGTGTTTCTTGTGAGTTTCTGTTGTCTGAGTGCAGCATCTGTTGGAATGAGTGAGTTGCAATCTCAAACTGGTAAATAAGAATAGGCATGTATTGGTTGCAGTAGGATTGTGCCTGTAACGGGATATAAGTGCTGAGAAACATACAGTTGGACATCTCACCTTAAAGGGTAGGTGACAGCAAGAACTTGCGTTATTGTGGATATCATAGTGGGATGTAGATGAGTAATTCTAAGTACACAGCCTCTGCATGCTTTTTGTCTTTTTCTGAGGTTTTTAGGCAGAAGCCATTTTTGCATCAGTATAGCTTATGTTGCTTGCATGAAGAGGGAGGTGGATTGGGTCTCCTCTTTAGAAAAGAAGGACAAATGCTGAGCTGAGAGATCAATGTTAGCTCTAGGGTAAACATCGCTTGTCTTCCTGATGGCTGACAAAAAGTTTTGAGATCAGAATATACTTGACAAAAGCCTGCTCTGCATCTCTTCTTGAGCAACGATGTTCTGGCTCCTCCTTTGGTTCCTTCCTCCAAGAAACATTGCTGGAGGGGTTTTTTTTTTCCTTGAAGTGCCTAAGGATCTGCATCATGTGACATAACCTATTGATAGTTCATTAACTATTTCAACAAGTGTATTGAAAGATACAGTGCTGTATTGTACCACATTCCACACTGCTGTAGTAATTCTAGTCTGAAGTCTCTAGTGATGTATGCGTTGTTGTTTCATTTTAAGTTACTTGCTTTGATTACTTGAAAGTTTTTATTGGTGGCCTCTCTGTTTTATAGACAGGCATACTGTCCAGTGGTGGATGCCACTTGTGCTCCATCTGCTTTACTTCTGTTTGACTTGGCCATCTCAGTTTTCAAGCTGAGGCTCCTTTGACCTGGAAGATAGAAACTATGTTTTCACTGGTGGTTTGGACAAGGAACCAATCCACCCAGGGTGTGGTGTGTGTGCTTAATGATGCAATTGAGTTTAGATTTACTGAGCTTATATTTGGGTGGTTTTAAGGATTTGCTAATAAATAATTCCTGACAGTGCAGCTGTTTAGATTAACTACTTCAAATTACTTCTGGATTTTCATCTTTTTTTCTGCCTTTCAGGATTCAGTGGTGCCGTGTGTCAGATTGATATAGATGACTGCTCCAGCACGCCATGTCTCAACGGAGCCAAATGTATCGACCATCCCAATGGCTATGAGTGCCAGTGCGCCACAGGTTAGTCTGGTGTTCAGAGCTCCTGGATTGGAGATTGTGTGTAACCTAAATACATAATGGAGTGGTCAAAGAAGTGTCAGCGTCCTTTCTTTCTCTGAAATACTGCTTGTTTGTTGCGAAGCTTTGTCTGCTCCTTTGCGGCATAGAATAGCATTTAAGTACAGAAAGCCTTTCACTTGTGACAGCAGTAAGTTCACAATTGATGGGAGTTCTGGCCTCCCTCTTTCAGCCCCATCTCTTACTTCCCAGAAGGTGACAGCTTCTTCTGTATTGACTATGGAATCCGCAAGTGGAAAAACAGCACTGTGAAGCCTTTTATCTGTGGCTTACCTTTCTTCCTTCCAAGTCGGATTATATAGTATACAGTTGAAGAACGAGAGATGGACAAAGCAGTACTACTCTGTATTCTAATTTCTGTTGTGTCAGGCTATTTTATGTCAAAAGTGGAAGATTGAAATGCAGTAAAAATTGTGTCCATTGGAAAAAAATAGCACACAGTAGCTGCTTGCCAGAATGTAGTTAAAATGATTTGTACAGAAATACAGAATTTCATACAGAAATTTTGACAGAGCTGTGGATGGAACTCAGGTCGTTTTTTTGAATGCACTGAATTCCCTTAATGCTTGGTTAATTACTTATTTAGAAGTGTCAGGTTTAATTACGGGATTTTCTTATCTTCAGACCTCTGGGAGTGATGTAGATCTATTTTATCTTAATTTTTACATCTGGTCAAATAAGATGGTATGGGCAGTTCAGAGCTGTTACACTCTAATTCTCAGTAAGGAATGACTTTTGGTTGCTTTCAGTTAATGGTGTCTGATGTGTTGCTTGTGATGCAGATTCAGGTGTGGAATGTATTGGCTTTAGCTCTTCCATTAGGGAAGAGGCTGAACGATTCCTGGAGCTACCTTTGTCCCAGAAATGTGCTGTTAGGTTGGCTAGACTTATGTGCAATTTGTCTCATTTTGAACCTTTCCAATAATCAAATTGTTAAGGCAGATTTGACTTTGCTAATTTACTCTGCACTGTACAGAATATAGCAGAGATTAGCCTAAAAACTCCTCCCCAGTCTTTTCACACACACCCTCTCCCCCTTCCCCAAAGTGCCTGAAGAAAGAATGAATTTGTTTTAAGTAGGGGAATGCAGTAGTTCTAATCAGGAGAGGAATAATTATTGGTGTCAGAATTCTCCTTTTGATTACTGCCTGTGACAGAATAAGCTAACACTTGCAAAAAGAAGAAAAAGCTCAAATCTTCTCCAGATTTGGAAACTATCTTAGAAAGTCTCTGTCAAGCTGGTGTGTGGTCTGGTTGCTTTCATTCACCAAGAATGCAGAGCTTATTTGGCCTAGGAGGGGTTTGGGTCGTGTAGTGGAGGACAATGTGGAGAGCTGCGCCTTGAAAAGCATGTTCTGAATTCGGGCACTAAACTCCTGGAACCACCTCAGTACAGAAATCCTAAGTTTCCCAGGTGAGGAGGGAAGACTACTGCTTCCGTGAAGGCACATGAGGTATGGAGCGTTTTCAAGGAACAGGCTGAAAGCAACCAAATGTATCTTACTGAAGCAGCAGCTCTTAGTAAAATCCTTGGTTAGTACTTTCGCTGAAAATGGAAGGAGGACTCTGTACTAGAGCTTTTTTCCATGCTGTCTGAGGGATTCTTGTGTTCTATATTCAAGTGGGTTTTTTTTGTCTAACTCTTCTCTGCAAACAGGGAAATCGTATCTTAGTAAGGTATGTTCAGTTAAGAGGTCGAGAAATATATCTGATATTTAACTGGTCTAGTTGAGCTACAAATAGGAGGCAAGGTAATAATTTTTTGAACAAAAGTATGCTAAGTATTATATTTAATATTGACAGCCTTCTGTAAGACTGAAATGTGGAGTTCATCATTGGGGCAGGTCAGTTACTGGAAAATAATGTTTGAGTATGTTCTTGCTCTGTTAATCTCGTATTATGAGTGATATGTGTTCCCTGAATGGTAATCGCCAGCTGCCAAGTGATTGAAAACTGCAAAATGTTTGGCCAAATGCTGTACAGATAGCTCTATTTACTGCTTGCTTTTTGTCTTTTCTTTCCCTTCTGGCATTATTCCACTTCTCCTTCCCAGTGGTAGATCATGGCTTTTCTTTTCTTGAGTTGTCTTAGGTCTTTCCTCTTTTCTTTGCCTCCGTCCTCTTTTTTTTTTGCCACTGTTCGTCCTCTTACCGGTTTGTTTTTCTTCCTTCCCTAACATCTTTTTATATCCATCTCTCTAACTAGCTTCCCTTCCCTCTCCCCACCTACTTCCACACCCATTCATCCATGCATACGTTCGCAGAACTTGGAAATGTTAGCCGTCACCTGGTATGTTTGACCAGAGAAATAACCACAAACCTGTATGAAAAATGGGGAGCCTGTTATCCACTTATAATACTCAGGTGAGAATCACTCTTCAGCTGTTGAAATTCCCTGCAGCTTGGTTTGTATCTGTCTCCAGTTCGTGTTTGAAATTTGAAGTTCTACCTTCCTAATCTCCAGCTGGTGGAAGGCAGTGTGAGCTGTTGCTCCAAAATCTCATCTCTGAAGACCATTTATTTTAAATTGTCCCTGTTCCATATAGCTCTGCTCCATCACGGAAAAAGGGCTCTTGAGGGAGTTGATTCCTGCTCTGAGCTTCCTGAACCATTGTTTTAGCCCTTCTGGTGAATTCTGTCCTTCTCTGTTGCTCAGGATGTTTCCCAGCTGAAGCAGAATGAAACAGGCCCAGTTGCTGCTTGTTTCATTGCTCCTGACTGAAGAGGTTGCATGCAGTCTTTCATAAATTGGCTGTTGGTGCTTGACTGGAGTTACTGAAAGGTTTCCCAATGAGAGGGGCAAGAAACTTTTTAATAAGCAGAGCTGCAGAAGCTTTGACGTGAGCCAAGGGAGTTCCCTTGGGAAGGTTTCTGCAGTATCTTTGTAATTTCTCATACTAAAAAAGTCAAACCCTCCTGGTATTGTGTAGAGGAAATCATGACAGGAGAGTGCCATCAGATAGTTTATGCTGATGCGAGTAAATATTTCTTATGGAGATTTACATGTTTCCTCTCATTGCTACTGTTCTGAATAAACTGAAGGTAACCACTTCCAATGCCAGGATTCTCCATGCAAGACGTTGTTCTGTAATGCTGTGAGCAGTGGAAGAGTGTTGTTTTCCAGGGCTGGAAAATGTGCAGCCATTGAGATGCCCCGTTACCTTTTGTGCTGTCTGCAACTTTGCTGATTCTTAATATGATTCTTTCTATATTTGCATTATGTTCACTGCAGCATCATACCACTTAACTTCTTAATTACTCCTCTTCATCATTTTTCCTTAGGTTTTACTGGCCTTCTGTGTGAGGAGAATATCAACAACTGTGATCCTGATCCTTGCCACCATGGGGAATGTCAAGATGGAATTGATTCATACACATGTATATGCAATCCTGGCTACATGGGTGCCATATGCAGTGAGCAGATAGATGAATGCCACAGCAATCCTTGCCTCCATCAAGGGCGCTGCATTGATTTGGTGAACGGCTACCAATGCAACTGTTTGCTGGGCACTTCAGGTACAAGTGGAAGGATTGAATTCTAACAGAATTCAAGCATTTAGTTATTTCTTACGTGTGCTCTGGTGTGTGCTAAATTTGCATACAGAGATAAGGTTATGGTATGAGAGTATCATTTTCACATTACTTTTCCTTGCTGAATTTTGGTGTGTTTGTGTGGATTGCCTAACCCGTTCTGGTACCACAACTCGTCTTGGAAGAATTCACCTCCTCTTTACTCCCAAAATTCAGGCATGCAGTAAAAAATTAGGTATGGTGTTCAAAACAGTTTATTCTTTAAACATTTAGTACAAATTTAAGGTCATATTCAGTCAGCACCCAGTGACTTAGGTGATGTTCCCTGGTGTCGCAGTGCTTCAGCATCATCATCTGTTTGAGTTGCACCAGTGCACATGTAACTTTGAAGCAGGTGGGGTTCTTAGTTTGGCTATTTCTGGGAAATAGTTTTGTTGTCTTCCTTGTAAGATTTGGCCTCCTTATTCATCTAACTTTTTTTCCAGGAGTGAACTGTGAAAATAACTTTGATGACTGTGCAAGTAACCCATGCATTCACGGGGACTGTATTGATGGCATTAATCGCTACAATTGTGCTTGCAAACCTGGATTTACAGGTAAAGTCAGCTACCCGATAGCTTTGAGTTGTTTTGAAGATAGTTATCCAGGTAGCTGTTCTTTGCATACTGACTGCAAGGGATTCGGTTAGTATCTCGGTAAATCCTTCTAATCTTTGAATCTCAGCATCTTGCATTACAGCGAGTTCTACCAAGCAGAAAAATGGCCAAATCTGTGCTGTGAAATGCCATTCTTGTTAGGTAATTACATCCGATTCATGGTTCTTGGTTTTATAACAAATAAACCCATGTGACTTCGGCTTATTATTTACAGCTTCTTTCCAGGGACAGAGAGATTATGGACAATATAGAGAGGTGTTTGATTAAACAGTACCTTGGGCTTTGACCATGAACAGTATTTCTCTTTCTGTGAAAGCAAAGCACTAACTCAGTGTTCTAATGAGCTGCTCTCCACTCTGAAGTCTCCAACTGAATAACCTGCTTTTTTCAGTACTTCTCTTTCACAGTGTGGTCCGTTCTGTTTCCTTTTTAAATTACAAAGGCTTACCTAATACAGTAAAAGTAGGGCTGAAAAAAGAAGCTTTTAGGCACTTTTGGTTCCATGCTTAGAACTGTAGATCTACATCAGGACTATTTCTGATGACTAAAACACATCTCAACACTGTTTATAATGCACTTAATATACTTTGAGCCATGTAGGGTAATATGCTTGTAAAATAATTGTTGTAAGGCAGTTGGTACTGTTTATAACAGTTTTCTCATCACGTTTGTTACTGAATGATTCTAATTAGAATTGATCTGAAATGCATTCGAAAGCGCACTAAGAGGTTTCATGTGTTTGGTGCTTTTCTCTTGGCGTCTTTCTAAGCTTCTGACGCTCCTTCCTTCCTTTGGCTCTGGCATGGTGGTACTCTCTAGTCCCCAGAACAGGAAGAGGCATGATCCTGGTCACTCTTGCCTTTCAGTCGTCTTTGTTGCTGGCATACCGTATTTGTTATCCTACTGGACTTCTTACTGTTAGGCTGTTGAAGTAATTCAGTAATATGATGAATTGCCCTATTCCAGTATTTAAAGAGCTGGCTTGCCTGGGGTCTCTTTATTTTGTCCTTTCCTTATGTTAAAAATGCTTTCAACTTACTGCAACATTCACTTTGTTTAGCTTTCCAGCCTCACAAGATCTTATGGTCACTACTTCAAGGATCTTGCAGTCATAATCAGAGGCAGGCAAAACAGGAAACGGTGTTTTTTAGAGTCCCTTTTGCGCAATAAACCACAAGAACTGTATTTACTGCAGACACTATGGCAGTATTGGTTGTTCAAAGGGTAGGTACTTTCAAAGCAGAAGAGCAGGGCTATGACAAGTGGAGCTCAAGAGGTTTGTTCCAAGCATGATACAGTTGAGTGATTTTTGTCTTCCTAATGAATATTAACCGGTGATTTTTAGTGGAATTCTGTTGAGATTCTTGAATGGTTTGTAAACACTTGTTGAGTGTAAGTGCTGTTTTCCAGGCACAGAAAAGTGCTGCATCTTCCAAAAATGCTTCTCTTGACTTCAGTTAAAGCACGGAGGCATGCAAGATCTGTCCCGCTGCATTGGCTTTACTGAGTTGTCTTTCAATGTATGTTCTCGCAGGCATGCAAAGGAAATGTTCTTATAAGAAATACTACTTAATAAGTATTGTTATTTTTCTAGGCCCGCGTTGTAATGTGGACATTGATGAATGCACATCCAGCCCCTGTCATAATGGTGGGACATGTATAAATGAAGTCAATGGCTTTCGGTGTGTATGTCCTGAAGGTTACCATCATCCTCACTGTCAGTCACAGGCAGATGGCTGTCTTAGTAATCCCTGTGTACATGGCAACTGCACACATATTACTAGCGGGTAAGTACTTATTGTCACATCAAACTTATCTGCTGCTTTCTATACCTTTTTTTTTTGCTTTGCCCGCAGTTCCATCTTGACTTGAGGTTTCTGATTTTTCTCTAATTTCTCAGATTAGAATCCAGACTTATCTGCTGCCTATGACATAATCACAGTAAGATGTAGACCTTTAGTCACCAGCTGCAGTCTGTGCTGTTTCAACATAGGTTTTTCTGTCCTGCATTGTATTTTTTGCTGTCTTTGCAAGGGCATGTAGCGCAGGGTGGACTGCCACCGTCTAAAGGGTGGGTTTGGCAATTCAAGTGAGCAGAGTGAATGCAATTAAAATAAAGAAATGATTCCAAATTGAATCTTTGGGGAGCAACAGCTACCTATTCCATCAAACTCTAAAACGTTGAGCATGGAGACTGTCTTTGTTGGCTAGTGCTGTTCTTGCTACCCAAATACTCTGTATTAAGGAACAGGCAGACAACTTTTGACGCTAGGAGATAGAGCACTATTTGGCTTAGACAGTTTATCCAAGGCTGAGATTTTGTCACCTTTAGTCACACTGTTGCATGCCTGAGATAAAAAAAAGGAAAGCTCTTTCTGGCTATTTTGATGGCAGTAGTTGCTTCTGAATCTTGCCATCCAGAAAGACCAAATGCTGATTTGAGGAGCCCTGAATCAGATCTCTTTTTGGTAATGGTAAGTCTGGGAGCGCAGGGTCTGTGGAGTCAACAGGTTTGGGGAGGTAGGGCTTGCGTTTGTGAAACTTCCCAACTGTATGTGGAATAGCAGTGACTCCCAAATGTGTGCTGCGTCCTGGAAAGTGTTGTCAGCACTTGGGCAAGGAAGTGATTTACCACTGCGGGTGGCTCTGTAGGGCAGGATTCAGCACTTTCCCTGGAGCTGGCAGGAAGGCTGCCTTTATTGCTAACTCAGGCTCCGTGTAAGCTTGGAAAACAAATGTTTTGGTTCATCTTGTCTATCATCTGTCACCTGCATTCATATTTATGCCTATGTACACCTTACACTCAGTGCCAGATAAAATAACTCTTATTTGCATGGCAGGAGGTGTGTGTGTTGTGTGGCCTCAGTCCAGGGTGATTCACCAAGTCCTTGGTTCTACGTCATATGGGTGGAGTGCTGCTCTACTTCAGATTTTGAAACGTGATGGAGAAGATTGCTACTGCTCCCAGCCAGCTGTTTTCATTTGTAACCACTACTTTGTATTAAATCAGTCTAGTTATCTTTGGAACCTATTGTTCCCCTCCACTTTTTTAATCTTTTTTTTCTGTCTTTGTTTAAATGTGTTGAGATGGTCTTATCAAAGCAGAAACATATTGCTGGTTGACTGAGCGCTTTGTGAAAACTGTAACGGAGGGAAGTGTGGTTTTAAGGGAGGGTTTATTTTCAGTATTTTCAAACCTATACAGCTGGGGTAAGCAATCTAAACGTAACTTAGGGCTCTCCTAAAGAGAGGTCTTCTGGTTTTGTCTCCAAAACTAATCTGCAGGAGAAGCTGGTAGGGGAGTTATTTCGGAATGCTCTAAAATTACTGCTGTTTTTCCCTTTAAAGGTACAAGTGTGTCTGCGACCCAGGCTGGATAGGAGATTACTGTTCAACAGAAGGGAACGAATGTAAATCAAACCCATGCCAGAACGGAGGAACTTGTGAGGATCTGTTGAATGGATATAGATGTACCTGTAGGAAAGGATTCAAAGGTGAAAATTCGGGGAGAAGTTTCTGTTCTCTTTTTCCTTTCCACGTCATTGCACCCTTAGTGCCATTTTAATCTTTTCATTAAACTTCATGGAAACAGGAATCAAGAGGGGAAATGCCATGGTTGTATGAAGTTAAATTACAGTCAGTTCATGTAGACATGATACAGTAGTAGAATACTTAGCAAGACCGTATCTAAGCCTTGTTTGGACTCATTAAGAAATGTCCTGGTGGCAGCTCAGCTTAATTTTCTGTGTGAGAAAGTTAGACTCGGATATGTAAGTGCACTGGGAATTGAAGCGGCATTAAACTAGAATTACCGTAGCTGCTGTCTGCTTGTACTGAGCCCATGAGGAGTGCTCTGATCTCCCTTTCCTTCTGCTGAGATTTTTCAAATATAGAAATGCTGTCCACTGCTGTGTAGGATAATCATGCAAGTTGCAATCTCTTTATTCGTTCTTCCAAGAAGCACCAAGCTCTTAGCAGCATACTCTCCTGGTTTTTCCCCTTCTGCACTCCAGGTGTGAACTGCCAGGTAGTGGTTGCTCCTTGTTCCCCTGATCCTTGTGAGAACTCGGGAATTTGCCAAGAATCTCCTGACGCTGAAGGCTACACCTGCCAGTGTGCCCCTGGCTGGGAAGGTAATGTGGATGGGGAACGTACTGTACTTTCAATGCTGAGCAGTATTGGCATTGAGCCTTTTGACCATTGCCTTGTGAGGGGTCTTACTTCTGGACTCTCCATGTTTCAGGGGAGAGATGTACAGTGGATATTGATGAATGTCTCTCAAAGCCCTGCAAAAATCATGCTCTGTGCCACAATATTCAAGGCAGTTACCTGTGTGAATGTCGGCCAGGCTTCACTGGAGGAGACTGTGACAGTAACATTGACGACTGCCTTTCAAGTGAGTATCAGCAGATTGTTCTGTGTATTCCATTTTTTCCTAGAAATAATTTTGCTGTACTATTGGTGACTGCTATTTGACAGATACTGAAAGTTCTTTTATAATCTCTTACCAAAAAAAAAAACCCAACCCCAAACCTTGGCTTTGAAAGACTTGCATGTTTGAGGCAGTCAAAATCCATCACGTTCAGCTGCTAGAAATGGACTACAGTGTTCTAACTGACAGCAGGAGTTGTTCACAGATTCTTAACTTGAAAAGGTCCTTAGAGTTTACATACTTTAATAAGGAGCACTGTTAAATGAAGAATTATATTTGCCTGAAATTTTAATACACCAAGTTAAAGTAACACTGCAGGGCTTACCTGTATTTCAACGTTAAGCTTGATTGAGGTGTGGTGGGAATCTGGGGTATAGCAGTCTTTCCTGAAATGTCTCTGTCTGACATTAATATTCTGGAAAGAGTGGGAAATAGCTGTTCCAGTTCATCCATATTTGAAAGCAAACTGAGCAGCAGGAAGGCACTCTGTTCCGGAATAGGTATCAGCTGCAGGAGGATAGCCCATGTACTGATGAGTACTGAAATTGTTTCAATTGCAAGAAAGTAAATGTTAATTTCATGCCCTTGACACTGCTGTTTACAAGGGAAACCAAATACATAGTAACTTCTTTTTCTTGCTGGGCATATTCTGTGTCATCACCAGATAAAATCAGAGTCTTCTGAGAAGCGTCATGTGTTTAAAAGTTCATCTGTTACTATTTGAAAAGTGTGTTATCAAACCTTGGAGAAGTTCACAATGTTATAATTTTTTAATTGGCTGGTTCTTTAAAAAAAAAAAAAAAAAAACAACAACAACAAAAAAAAACCCCCAAAACCCCTCTATTTTTTATTAGCATAGCTTAAAAACAAACCAAAGTCTTAAAGCCTTTAGATATGAATTTAGAGAGTTGTGTTTTGCATTAAAAAAATTTAAATTTGTGACTGCTGTAGAGAAGGATCCAAACAAGTCTTTTAGCAAAAGTTTACCGTGGGACACCCCAAAGCAGCACTGCTGAAACAACTTCTAAGACATCCGGCAAGCCTGAGCTTTTGATTGCCTCTTTCTGAGCAAACAGGTATAGTACAAAAAATGTCACGTTGGTGCATTGGCTCAGAGCTTTGCCAACAAAATTATTGCTTGTCCTCTTAGTTTTTATGTGGGTGTCTGAAGATAAAAACGTTTTTAAAGTGTTCATCTTTCTCTCTTGAACAGCTGGGAAATCTCTCTCTATTCCTAAGTGTTCTGAGAGCTATGAGATTCGTCCCGTGTTTTCTGTTAGGCAGCACACCCATGAGGTTGAAGAATTTCAAATTACTGCTGCAGCTGATTTCATTTAGCATAACAAAAACCTTCCATGGCTTGAGCCAAATGTCTTTAATCTATGAAGCAAACAAACCCTCCAATAACAAGAACTTACTGAAAAGTTGATACTTGAGTCTCCTTTTTCTGTCAGTAAATGTGCGGCACAGAAAATTAATGCGCAGCATTTGGCTTCAGTCATAAATGGCTGGCTGCCATAGACACAACATTTTATAGCTGCCAGGGGTCTCACTTTGAATGTGCTTTTTCTCTGCAGTAGTCAGATGACCTTTAAATGGATGCAGGTGTGTCTCTTATAACACAATTTTTTATCATGTGAGCCTATTTCTCAGTCAATAAGTGAGCTTTAATTACCTTTTGAGTCCGTTTTCTTTGTTTACCAGTGAACAGAATGATCCTGTACTTATGTTGAACTGAAAATTTTTGGTGGAGTCTATTTGCATTTAAAGTTTGTATTTTAGTATTACTTAAAGATAGTCATAGATCAAAAAAAACCTGCTCCGTAACCTTTTTTTCATCCTCCTTCCTGTCCCCCCTTTTCCTTCCCCCCTCCCAGTTTCCCTCCCTGCCTTCATATACACAGGCTTTTGGTCTAGGGAATGCAGAGTAGAAAAGGAAACTGGCTTCAGAGGCAGTATCCAACAGAGGAATGTGAGCCTTAAATCCAAAGGTGGAAGGAGCAAAGCAGGAAGAAACTACTGAACGGCGGAGCTCTTTCAGGCAGATTGGTACTTGTGGAAGTAGAGGGAATACAGTAGTAGGGGGTGGTTTAGACCAAAAAATGGTGATACGCAAGTAGCAAGATCATGGTAGGGATAAAGCAAATGTCAAGAAATGCAGAGGTGAGGAGAATCCAAAGTTGTGTACGAATTTGTGAGCTTTTCTGCCAGCCTGTCCCAGTCAGCCTTTAATACTGGGAAAAATGCTAAGTGCTCAGTAGCGCATAAATGCTCATATATATACTAATTTACACATGCACATTTGATTTGACTGGACTACTTTCATGCTTAAAATGAAGCACACAAGTTCTTTCATGTGTTGAGCAGTGTCTGGAAAAGAGAGAACGGTCTGCATTCTTATGAATAAGACTTGATAAGAAGAAACAGTTGCTGTGCTGTTTGTATTGTCTTTGTCAGTAGGCATTTATCAAAAAAGCAGAGTGTGAATTTTAAATCAAGAGACTTTGGGTCTGGTTTTGCTGGTTTTGGCTGAACAAATCCGAGTAGAGAAACCTTTAGGCCCTGAAACTTGGTCTTGATCCACACCTTCTTGTGAATTTCTTATTGATAATGCTTTGCAATTATTTGTTCCGAAAAGTGGCTCAGAAAAACTTGTCAGTAGTCTGTCACACTCTGGGCTGTGTGATACTACTCTAGGCCTGGCCTTTGACTGTTACCCATTTTAACGCTTACTGTAATGCTTCTATCTTAGATCCCTGCCAAAATGGAGCTTCATGTGTGGATGGGATAAACTCTTTCTCATGCATCTGCCTACCTGGATTTCATGGAGATAAATGTCAGACAGATACCAATGAATGTCTGAGTGAACCATGCAGGAATGGAGGCACGTGCACCCACTACGTCAACAGCTACACGTGCAAGTGTCAACCTGGGTTTGAGGGAACCAACTGTGAGAACAACATCGACGAATGCACTGAGAGGTGAGACAACTTCACTGTGCTGCTGCACTAAGGAGCCACACAGTGTGTGCTCATGGCTTGACGTCAGTCCTACTCGGAAGCAGTTTTTAACTCTCTTTTCCTGCCTTTTGTCACTGAGACATACTTGTGATTCATGCAAGGAAAACTTGCTTACCTTGTGCAGGGTACCAGCTGAAAGACAGTTTCCTATCAAAGTTGGTCTTCAGTTTGCATGACTAGTTAGAAGCTTAGTTCCGTTATAGGAAGAATTATGACAGTGTTTAACAAACGTTAAACAGTAACAGATGCTAGCTTATTAAAACATAAATAATTTATATTTTTATAAGACCATTATCATATAGGGGAGGGGAAATAATTGATTGGTTATGAACAGTTACTGTGTTCAGAAATACAAAAGCTGCAAAAATGGAAGTGATGACCAACTCTCAGAAAGGCAGGAAAATGAAATTAGCCCCAAGTTGAGTTATTGATTGCAAAGAATATGAAGAAGCAACCAGGAGGAACACTGAATCCACAAATTCTGTACCGGAAGGGTTTAATCATCAGAGATCTTTTAATGCTCACAAGTTGGATGTGGTTTAGCAGTGTTGAGATAAAACCTGACGTTCTAAGGGGGAGGTGTGGAACTGAGTTAAAATGCTCAACAGCTGGTCCTTACATAAATGGTTCACTTGGTAGTTTTAAAAGCTCTTTGAGAGTTAACCCTGTGTATCCATCATCTACCTGCATATTTATTTTAAGCTTTGTTAGGATTGATGTAAGTAACTTCAGATTCTCAAATGGAAACAATTTCTAATAAAGCTTGAAATGGTTAAAAAAAAAATCAAAAACCAGTCTGTTCTAGTCTAGTTACCAGAAACAAATAAGGTGCCTAAATGCAAAGTTCTTGGTATTCTCATGTGTTTTCTGCACAGAAAGAAAAGATCTTTCTTATCTTTTATAAAATTGCGTTTGTGGGGGAGGAGGTATTTTAACATCTTTTACTTAAGAACAGGATTGTGTCACTGATGAGGGTGTGTTTAATTTGCACAACAGTTGTTTAATCAAGTGAAGTATGTTGGGTGTTTTAGCAGAACGCCTGGTTCTTCCTTGAGGTTTATCCTGTTTTTGTTTTTGTTATCAGTCAGGACAGAAACCAGTCTTGCAGGTATGAATGAAGGATGTAGCAATTTTCAACGCTCTGCCAAGCTAAACCAGTCACACCTTCTCAATCAAAATTTACTGAGCTATACTTGAGAGCGCCATGGTGGTTGGCTAATTTGAATTCGGTTCAAATAATTCTTCCATGTCTTATGTGAGAAGCCGCCTATGAGAGAGTGCCATCTTCTTTTGGAGATGGGTACCTGATTTCAGTGAAACACGCCAAGTGATTGACAGTTCCTCTGTCTTCTCTTCCTTGTTTTGCCATGAATGTAAACAGCAGTTTCTGCTCCCTGTAAAACAGAATTCAACCCACAAGGCAGAGGAACATCTCTGATAAATAGATTAATGTTGACATCTCTACCGAAATCACAGTCAGAATTTAGATACTTAAAACTTGCACTGGAAGTTCAAGGAGGTGAGTCAGTAGCTTCTCCCGTGGAAGTACCCTTTCACAGTGCACAAAACAGATAACAAGCATGAATTCGTTTTGTGTACTTTATCAAACTGATTATCTTGAGTCTGATCTAGAGTTATTTTCAGAAGAATAGGAGTTTCCTGGCAGGCGTTTCTTCAGAAGGAAAAAAGAGACAATTTTGCGTGAGGCATCGCTTCTCCTAACTTTCCCAGTCACTTCTCCATAGGACACCTAATCTGGCAGAATTTCTTATGATTGGAAGATTGGGGGGAGGGGGAGAATTCCTTTGATCTGAATTCTGCCAGGGCATGTATGAGTAGTTTTACAAATCAAGGACTTAAGGTTCTCATGAGAAGAGGAGGAAGGGATTTAGCAATACCAATACTTTCACATAATTTCAATGAAGAACATGCTTGTGTTTTGCATGTTAAATGAACTTTTTCCTTGAGAAAACATACCTGTGACTCCTTTGAAGCTTTAAAAAAAAAGGCAAATTGTTTTGTTTCTCACAATTTGTAATACAATTGTAATTTGTAATAAAACTTGTATAAAATCTATCAGTTTGAGCAAGCCACATGCCTACCTGGTACAGTACTGTTTGTGGTCACATTGAAGCTGGGAAGATTTCATTAAATAAGTTACCTCCATCACTAATGACTCATTGAAACCCTGCTTTACTTTCTTTGCGTGCCAAGGTGAAAGACAGTGAGCTGGAGTGTGAGCTGGAGTCCCCTTGAATTGCTGTTATCTGGTTTATGCTTCTTTAGCAGGAACTTCCCAGTGGCCAGAAGATCCTGTAATCTGGTTTCCTCTCTCATCTCAGTAATGTTTACATGCTGTTTTGGCTGTGAACTAATTGCATTTTGTCTCAGCTTACCTTTGTTCTCACTCTCTTGCAGCTCCTGTTTCAATGGAGGTACTTGTGTGGATGGGATCAATTCCTTTACTTGCCAGTGTCCGGTGGGGTTTACAGGACCCTTCTGCCTCACGGAAATTAATGAGTGCGATTCACACCCTTGCTTGAACAAAGGCTCTTGCGTGGACAGCCTAGGCACATACCGATGTATATGTCCTTTGGGTTATACTGGGAAGAACTGTCAGGTGGGTGACACTTTCCTGCCCGTTTTGCACGGGGCACTGCTGGCTGAACTGTCCAACAGCAGAAGTGACCGGGTTAGATGTGAGGTACCAAACGTGGCAGAGCTCTTGTTCCTTCAGTGCCGGTTCCCTGGTGCTACACAAGGGAAAAATAGGTTCAGCACCTCCGTCTTAGCAGAGCAGGTGCCCCTGTTCAAAACTCTGGAAATCAAGTGTGTTTAGTTATAAGGAGGAAAAAATGCTCAGTTATTGATGAGGACAGGTGTCATTGGAACTTTCTAGATTATTTTTCTTCTTAAATGAAAACCAGCTGTTAGCTTTGAAAATGGCTGCATTTCGTTTGAAGCATAAAATTGTCCTGGTTGAAGGTAGAGTCCTGTATTAAAAAAACCACCAAACACACACAAACCAAGACAAAAAACCACCAGTTTAAATGGCAGAATATCAGTCTGATTAGCAGGACCTTGATTTAACTGTTCTATTTTATACAGGGAAGTGTAGTTATTCCGGATTGATTGTAGATTTTTTTTTTTTTCCCATAAGAAGCCAGAAAATGTTTTGGGGCAGTAACTGATGTGATTGTCCTGTTAAAAACCTCAATAAAAATCTCTAGCCTTACTTTCAGACTTAAGTTCAGGCAATTTACAGTTTTCCACAGTTGAGCGTAGGAGCTGCAAACCTATACTTTAAATGGCTGATGAGTACCTATTAAAGACTTTAAACTTGGCATGTCACAGCGGAAACAGAATGCTGATTTAATTTTTCAAATCAGAGCTTTTTCTTTTTATTCTGTGCTTATCAAAACAGCAAGTATGATTTGACACTCTTTCTAGCTTTGGAACAGTAAACACTATATTGGCTTCCTTCATAAGCAGCCTGAGTGCTGCCATTTAAAAAAAAAAAAACTGAATTTCTTAAACTACTGGAAAACACTACAATTTTCTAAGGATTCTGCAAGTGTCTTTCGTGCCAGTGTGTCTTTGTAAAGCAGTGGGTGTTAGAAGAAGCATTTTAGTGGCAGTGGGGGAGGTGCTTTTCCAGAAGTATGTTGCTAGACATTAAACTGTCAGGTCTGCTTCTAGGTATTGCTAATGGAGGAAGTGAATGCGAAGTAATGAAGTGATATAAAAAAGCAACCCCTCTGCTACCCTAATTATGCATTCTGGGCACACCGCTTAAACCTCATTGGGAGAATTAGCATTGAGAGTGATCGTAAAGTACAGTGAAGTTCAGTAGTTCCTCTTCTGTTATGTTTGCTTTGTTTTCACTTGAGAAAAGGATTAATGTTCTTGTCCCCAAATTAAATGTTGTGGTTTCTCAGAAAGTCTGATTTATGTTCGGAGAAGCTTGATCATAAAGTATTACTCATTTTATACAAGGAATCAGAACTTTCTAAATTTATAAGTACTATTCAAAGCTGTATTGGAGAGATTTATAGATTACAGCTACACTGTAGTTCTTGTCTTAGTGGTAAACTGACTTGACCTAATTAGCAAAGCTAAATAAGCAGCACAAAATCAGACAATGATTCATAAGTTATAGAATTTGCATGTAAAACAGTCAGCTACTCATTACAAATGCAGAAGCAAGAGGCTCGGTGTTTTTCTTCTTCACGCTCAACTACATGTGATAAAACTTAATTCCAAGTTTCTTTTTGGTTGCCTGTGAAAGCGCAGATTTTTCTACTTTAATCTTTGTAAGCAGACAGTTTGCATCTGAAAAGCAGAACTTTCTGCAATTGAAATTGCATTTTACAGCCAAAATTCAGTACTACTCGCTTTAAAAACCTCGTCCTTCCCTCAAGTCAGCTTGAAATCAATCAAATAGCTGTATTACTTTGAAGACTAAGTGCTCAAAAAGGAAATGATGGTTAGTGGCTGGTTTGTATTAGGTCATACAGTTATTTTGGGTCCTCGCTCCACTTTCATATGATGATTTACTGCGTTTTAGTCTCTTTGCCTGGAAACTGGTTTTTTTGTATAAGGAATCAAGATAGCTGGAAGCCTCCTACTAATGTGGAATTAGAAGCCTGGTCTGAGATAAAACTGAATTTTCTCAAACCCAGCCAGGCAAAGGTCCCTCTGCATAGCAAGGTGTGATGATCAGCTTGCTCTTGAAATGATGCTGCCATCTGGGGTTTACTTCTGTGTACATTTGCGCTTTCCTAGGCATATGAGCTCTTGAGACTGTCAGTGAAGCACCTGGCTTAGACTTGGGAAGCACTGTCCCTTTCTTTCCAGTGCCACATGGAACCAGCTTTGCAGAGCTTCCTTTCTTTGCTTCTTGAACTTGTACTGAGTAGTGTTTCCTACTGCGCTTGCCATGTATCATGTTGTGGGTTTTTTTTTGTCCAGGCACTTATGGATCTGTGCAGCAAGTCTCCCTGTAAGAATAAAGGCACATGTGTCCAGAGTGGAGCCCAGACTCGATGCGTCTGTCCATCTGGCTGGACTGGTGCTTACTGCGATGTGCCCAATGTCTCATGTCAAGTGGCAGCTTCACAAAGGGGTAAATAAGCATCATCCATGCTTTGACTTGAAAACATTTCCCCATGCATCATTAATGTGCGCCTCCTTTCCCCATACGCCTGTGAACACAGCATGTTTTGGAGATCCCAGAGAGCTTTGCCTCTAGGTGGTCGATCATGATCGCTTCTAAGGTAAAAAATTCTCTGCAAGGTTGTATTTGGGAGTCAAGGCTTTCTTGATTCTCCTGACATAAGAAGCTTCTTGTTTCTACCATAAAAAATATTAGAAAAAAAGAACTAAATATTTTAGGAAGTCTCAGAGTTTCAGTAATAGTGTTTTACGTGGACTGCCTTTTTGGGAAATATATCAGCTATTTATGCCTTTCTGCTAAATCCAAGGCACACCAGGTTTAAAACATGTCCTTGAACGAGAAGTGAATCTTGTAACTCATGATCTTTGTAAGTATTTTCCCAGAGAAAATAGCACTGGCTATTAAGTGCGCTATTTAACTATATAGGTAATACCATGGCCCCCCAAAGTAGTAATTTCCTGCTTCAGATGATGTACATGTAAAAGATTTGGTTTTTAAGTGAATTTCTTCCTGGAAGGTGGTTTGTAGCCCAGGCTGATGGACAGCGTCATGCCATTTTTAGTCCAGGAAATCCAAACAAGCAGATTCAGTGTCAAAGGAGAAGGGTGTCAAGCTCCCATACCTTTTACAGACCTTCTAGGTACAAACGTTGAACCTTTGTACTGCAACAGTAGTACTTCAGATGTGTATTCACCACCCAGTGGTAAAATAATACAGCAATACAAATACTTCATGCCGGTGTTGATGCTGATGATCCAAAGGGGACAGAGCAGTGACTTCATTTGGAAGCCATTTGTGGTTCTGACCCACTGTAATTTAAAGAGTAACTTCAATTTTTGAGTTTCAACTTTCCAGTTTGTTGGGTCTAGCCATATTCGTTCCTGGCTGAGCTACCAGCGCTGGCGGCAAATGTGTTTTACGTATTTGCTCACTTTATTTAACTTTGTTTCAGGAGTCACAGTGGACCAGTTGTGCCAGCACTCTGGTCACTGCCTCAATGTTGGAAACACGCACCACTGCCAGTGCCAGGTGGGTTACACTGGCAGTTACTGCGAGGCGCAGCTGGATGAGTGTGACTCCAGCCCCTGCCAGAACGGTGCTACCTGCCGGGATCACCTGGGTGGATACCAGTGCGAGGTAAGGCATGGTGGTTTCATAGGAAGAGATCTAAATATTTAGAGCATTGTAATGCAAAGGAATCAAAAGAAATCAGAAACACGTGCAAGTGGTAGAATAGCTTCAAAGAAGGGGATAAAAGCAACCTGCACCTGGAAAGAATTTTTAATTTAGCTGTGGCAGAAGCAGTGCTCCTGAGAGGCTTTTAAGACTGAATTAGAGGTGTGATCATAAGGAGGTGTGGTTGATGGGCATTTGAACTCTTTGCCTCTTTGGAGATGGAGTTCTTATCTTGAAAGATTTTTTGCCTGAGGTGTGGTTTATGTTAAAATATATGTAGAATACATTAAAGGAATGTTGTATTTTCCCCATTGGATGGGCAAAGTATCCCTTGCCTCTCAAAGTGGGAGATGTCTTCCACTGCTTTTTGTTTCCTACAGCTGATGCAGAGAGCCATGAGATTATGGTATATCAACCTTCCTAAACTTTTCAGAATGATAGAATGCCTTGGAAGCTCATGCCCAGAAGGAAAGGATGAGTTTTATGTAAACTTTAAGTCAAAAGTTCTAAGCCACTCTCAGTGCTAAAGGGTGTAAGGATTTGATCGTTATATTTTGCGGGAATAAAGTCACTCAAATTCAAACATGCAGTGTGCTGTTGAGTAGTCACATGGTCAAGTTGTGTGCTTAAGCTGGCTGGCTGCGCAGCCCTTGAAATCACTTGCAGTTGTATAGCCACAAAGGCCGTCATAATCTGTCCCGTTGAGGGTTCGTTTTGTCTGTGTTAGCCTTTCTCAGATGTCTACTAATGTATCTCTTAGGAGAAGATTATTCACACTTATTTTTATACCGGCAGTGTGTGCCTGGATACCAGGGTGTCAACTGCGAATATGAAGTGGATGAGTGCCAGTTCCAGCCCTGCCAGAATGGAGGAACATGTATAGACCTCGTCAATCATTTCAAGTGCTCCTGTCCACCAGGAACTCGGGGTATGAAGCTCAGCAATTAAGTGAATGTTACAAGAGTGAATTTTCCTTTCTGACTACTGGTTTCATGACGCAGAGTCTAAAGGGAATGCATTATTTTCTTTGAAGAATGTTCCCAAAGTGCACTGAACCCCTTGAGATACATATTTTCTCTTTAAAAATAAATGCTGCTTTTTTTTCTTTTTTCTTTTTTTCTTTTAAAGGAATAGGTCATGACAGTGTCCTTTGGGAATGTTATGATCTGTCTTTGGCAATGGGGATGGACTAGGTTATCGTTAAGGTCTCTCCCAACCATATCTGTTTTAATACAGTAAATCCAAGGTTTCGTTTTGGCTAAGATGCTATGAAATATACAGAAAACTTGCTTCGTTCTTGCATAATTTCCAGTGTCCTTTACTTGTTTAAATTTTGGCCTTGCATTGTCCTCTGTCCTGGAGTCTTTTGTGGAAAGTAAGTTCAGTGCCTCTGGGCTAGCTTAAACTATTCCAGCAAATTTGAGCTCTTTTATTAAAAGCTCTTTTTTTAAAAAAAAGTCCACAGTACATAATGGTGGTTTTCAGTAAGTATGATTCCACAGCCTGTTTAATGTCATGTTTCTTGAAACCTAACCTTCCATTTCCCTGTTATATCTGACCTGATGGCCCTGACTTCTACCTTTGAAAATATTCAGGACTGCACATTTTAACCCATCAGTGAATGCTTTCTCACTTGACTTCTCTTCTTAAATTTATTTCTCAAGTCAGTTAAAGATTTTACATTCCTCTGAACTTACTTTTTCTTTCTGAAGTGTGTCGTCTCAATGTAGGCAAAATCTCCAGATGTGTGTCAGATAGAACTAAATTCTTGCTTCATAAAGTAAATTTAAGTAAAATTATAAAATAATCTAATATATTTTCCTCCTGCCCATGCATATTACCAGCTCATTCACTTTAGTGCGGCTGTCAGCACATCTCCCCAGCCTGGATAAGTGTTTATTTCATTGTAAATCATTGCGTTAGCAGTTCTTCATGTATTGCTCTTAATTTGGTCCTCCAATTAAAAAAAAAAAAAGTTGCTTCTTATGTCTCTACATCCAAGTGTGTATTTTATGTACTAATTTCTGCATTGCCAGAATTTCTGTGTTGTACTAAAGCACCCATCCTCCTTTGAGAGGTTCTGAATGTATAGCTTTCAATTCTTCAGTCTTTATTTGTTGAGATGAATTATTTTTTGGATGTGACAATGTTGTTGTTTTTTTTTTTTTAAATGAAAGAAATTAGAAAAGGTTGATGTAATTATTTATGATATCAAAACTTAGCTTTTGTCCCTGGCCCAGTTTGAAATAAATACTTTACTGATGGCAATGTAAGCATCCTCCATGTTTAGATGAATGGCTTTACTTGCTCCAGACGAGTCAACTGTGTTAAGGGACAAAACTCCTTGCTCAGCTTGCCCTCTCTGTACCCTTTTATCCGTCATACTGTGCGGTGAAGGCAGAACCAGTACCAGAGATTGTCTCTTGAAAGGGAACCCCGTAGGGAGAGGGAGAAACTGCCATCCCTAGCCCGTGTTGAGAGTTTACTGTAAGTCCCCAGAAGTCAAACTGCAGGAATGGCATGCTGGCCAGGAATCTGTGTTTTATCACAGTTGTTTTTCTGTTGGTTTGTTGTTGCTTGTTTCAGTGATATCGCTACAAATGCTTTTTGCCAAGTTTCAGGGTTACCGCCAAGTTAAATGAATGGTGGGAAGCTCGCAGCCTCGCAAGGGCAGCACAGGGCTCTCGGTTCAGTTGCAGGGCTAAATTGAGTGCATCTTTTTTGGTTTTGTTTTGTTTTTGTGTTTTTAATTATGCCCTTAAATTAAGTCAAGCATGAAAGCTGCTAAATACCAGTATGACCTACCGTTGAGAACAGCCTGGATCTAAAACACATGCTCCCTAGGTCTGATCTGAGGCTGGATGTCTGCTCGGGGTATGGATTGCGTTAAGCTGGGATCTTTACCTGTTTATATCCGGGACTGTGTGTGAGATGGTCTTAAAACTTAATGAGCAGTGTAGGAAATGAGGCCATGACACTGTATCCTCAAATTGTTACTTTTTACCGTCCTGACAGGCCGTTTCTGTGAGGAGAACGTCGATGACTGTGTTTCAGCCTCGGGAGCACCCCGCTGCTTTAATGGAGGGCAGTGCATTGACCAGATCGGGAGCTACAGCTGCATTTGTCTCCCAGGCTTTGCAGGCGAGCGATGTGAGGGAGATATCAACGAATGCCTCTCTAATCCTTGTAACCCTCGTGGAAGTCTGGACTGTGTTCAGCTGATAAATGATTATACATGTATCTGTCGTAGTGCTTTTACTGGTGAGTAGTTGTAAACATATTTCCAATTTCAGAGCAATATCTTGAAAAATGGTCATTCTTTCCCTTTCTGGCAGTCGTGTTATCTAGTCACTTCCCTTTACAATATCTGATTGTTTCCCTACACCATGTCTCCGTTTTTAAACCTTCTAAGAAATTTGGCTTCCAGAGCTGTCTCAGACAAAGGAATCTCCTGAGAAACTTGGCTGCCAGGATTTTTTTTCTGTGGTACTTTTCTCTCCTTCATAATTTCACATTTCTAATATCGGAAGTGTAACTGTTCACGCGTCAGCTGCTCCATGGCTTTTCCTTTTGCAAAGCAGCATATGAATTTTCTCTATAAATCAGTGTCATGGTACCCGTAATTAGCTTTTGGCCTTCTTTTCCACTCCTTGCTCCCTTTCTTCCTTACATTGGTGATTTGGTCAGGATGGAATACTCTATGCATAGACAGACTGTACATTCCTAGCTTAGTGATGTGATCCTTCCACAATCCAACTTTGAATCACAGCTTTGCAAGAATTTCACACTGCGCAAACTTATGTCTCACTCTCTCCAGATCTCTTCTTTGTTAGTATTGCTGCTATTCTGCTTTCTGCCTCCCACTGGGCATAAGTTTGGGCTAATAGTCTCCAGATGTCTCTTAACTTTCAGCTTTCCAGTTTCCATGTCAGTTTAACTTCGTATGTATTCAGTTTTCCTCCGTTAAAACTTTTCACTTTCCCTGCTTACCAGTGACCTTCTCTGCTTGCTTTGCCAGTAGTTTTTACTCTTTTTTTTTTTCTTAAAATTTAAAGATGCTGTGATTTTCCACTAAATTTGTGTTTGTCAGATGCAAAGAAATCACGAAGACATACATCTGAAGAATTCTTGTAGTAGTTTTTGAATGCATTACCTAGACTGACAAAAGAATTTCCTAAAAGAGCGACATATGAGGGAAATGGAGCCAGGCTAGCCAGTGGGACACTGGTGCGGGTCATCAGATATGTTTATATTTAAGCCCGTCTGTTAAGCTTGCTTTTATGAATTATGCCTCATGTTGCTTCTGGCTCTCATGGAAGGGTTGCTGGAACTTGCAGCGTGGGGAATGCAGACCTGCTGCACCCTAGGAGGAGCAGGGGGAGCTGCTGTGTCTCAGACATGAAATCTGTCTGGAAATATTAGGCACAGAGGGGGAGCATGCTTCTTCCTCTAGCTGTTCGTCTTCTGCGCATTCCACGTTGACCCTTCTGCCTGGGAGGGGACGGGGGTGGCTTTGGTGTGGTTTGTGACTGATAGGATGCCAGGACTCTGTGGGCCATCCTGCCCTGTCTGCTCCTGTCTGCGAGCAGTAGTCTTGGCTGCACATGTGTGGAGACTTCTATTAACTTTTTCCTAGGGGGTCCAAGTCATTCTTGGGTCATCCTCATCTTTTTAAAGCCTGATGTCAGAGTTTGACTCTGGGCGATGCTGCAAATGCTAGTCAGTGCAGTAAGACCTCTCTGTGTAGCTGATCAGTCTGAGGAGGCTCTGCTTGCTTGTCCTATTCACTCATGTTGCAGCTGGTCCTGAGAGTTGTTCATTTATGGTTAGAGAGTGATTTGCCTTTGGACTCATTGAGCATCTCCCGAAAAGTAAAGAAGACTTAGGAATCCCCAAATTGATGTGGTGCAGCACCTGCAGCCTCTGTGCCTGGCTGACTTGGGGTTGACAGCAGCAAATTCTGTCTTCGTGCTGGGTTGCACGCATTCCTGAGGAGGCAGACAAGGTGGACTGTCTCCAAATACCCTTTTTGGATTCTGGGGCTGTGCCTTCCTCTACCGCTACTTTGGCAGCTACTTGGAGACCGTGTGTTATCTATGAGATGTTCCCTGCCTGTTCTGAGGGGAAGGTCTCACTGGCGTGCTTGGCTCGTTGGCTATTCCTTGGAGTGTTCTGCTTTGTGATGCTTTTTGATACGCGCACACACACATTGCTCTGCTCTCTTCTCCCCATGTGTGTACATCTCAGGCCGTCACTGTGAAAGTGTGATTGATGTGTGTCCCCGGAAGCCTTGTCAGAACGGAGGTACCTGTGCTGTTGCCAGCAATATGCCGGATGGGTTCATCTGCCAGTGTCCTCCGGTAAGCACCGTATCCTGAAACTGGATTGCCTGCCTCAGCTATAGAGTTCTCTGGCTACGGTCTCATTAGTTTTACTGGTCCACTGTAGGTGAAAGTTATCTTTTCTGTACTACTTGCAAAGCTGTGTCCCTGGACACTCTTTACTGACATCCTTTAGTTTACCTACTTAGCTGTGAAACCCGGGGCTTCCAGGTGCCCTGGGAGAGTGATGCTGCCTGTTCCCACCTCAAACAATTCTGCTATTAAGGAAGGATAGCTGGCTTTTCTGTCTTAAACCTAGCATTAAATTTTGACAATTTTTTTGCTATCCTGTGTTCTCAGTGCTTACTGCAAGATTCCCCTTGTTCATGGCTCTTCTAAGCCCATTTCAAAATGTAATGGGGCCTTGTAAATTCCTAGTTTATCCCTGAGGCTAGATCCAGAAAATCATGGCTCCTGCAATGAGGCTAGAGGAATTACGGGGGAGAAGGGGTTTGCACGTGATACCTTGCCTCCAGCCCTCAGAGCGTTGAAGAGTAAGTTTGTGAGCCTGGTTGTTTTGCCTTTTTTTTCCCCTTTAGGGTTATTCTGGAGCAAAATGTGAGTTCAGCAGCCACAGTACTTGTGGACAAGTGAAATGCAAGAAGGGGGAGCAGTGCATCCAGACATCTTCTGGTCCACGGTGCTATTGTCCCAAGCTGTCTGTGGGAGAGGAATGCCAGACAAACACGGGTTGTGCCAGTGCGCCCTGCCAGAATGGTGGAAGCTGCCACCCTCATTCTCAGCCTCCTTACTATTATTGTCAGTGCCCTGTTCACACCCAAGGCAGCCAGTGTGAACAGCCCGTAACATTCAGCCCAGAGCCCCGAGGATGTTTGGATTCCCAGTGTGCAGAAAAGGCAAAAGATGGCTATTGTGATGAAGACTGTAACACTCATGCCTGCCAGTGGGATGGAGGCGACTGCTCCCTGACAATGGAAGATCCTTGGGCTAACTGCTCCTCTTCATTGCGCTGCTGGATGCTTTTCAATGGACAGTGTGACGAGTTCTGCAACACGCCCGAGTGCCTGTTTGACAATTTTGAATGTCAGCAAAATAGCAAAACATGCAAGTAAGGCTTGATCCTGAGAACGGTTTACTCTGTGTCTAATATATCTAATGTAACTAATATATCTCCTGCTAGCGCTTTCAGTGGTCGGTACGCTTCATGCCTGCTGCTCTCATCTCTTCTGTTGTTTCTGTTGCTCATCCTTGCTTTTGCTGAAAGTTTGGCATCAAGGAGTTTCTGCTGCTTTGTGTACTTACCGTCTATTTTTGGAAAGAAGTTCTGGAATTTGTATGCTATGAACTAAGCTGATAGCCTGAGCAATGGTAACGTGTTAACCTGCTTGATGGATGTGCCCTGCTTTCTGTGGAGGCGTTTCACCTTGTACTAGATTTTAATAGTACTGCCTCCTATGCTGAATTTCACTCCATACCAGCTATACCTGTATTTTTATCCTAGCTGTATTTGCTGCCTCTGAATGTGTTTTCCAGCTTGTTTGTCGTGGCACTTCTTTCTCTTCAGTTATTTGTGATAAATGCTACAGCTTTGCTGTGATGATTCTCCCTTGGTGAGGCAGGAGGTGTTATAGCTTTTCTGTAAACAGAATAAGCAGTTCTCTTCCACCGGTACCAGAATTGAACCACGTGTTCTTGGGCTGTTCTGTGCTTCCTACTTCCACCCTGCCAGATTGCAAGCTTATCCTGGGGTTATATTTCTTCTCCTTATATCCTGAATATGAGTGTTATTTTACCTCAGATGATTATGAGGAGTGTAAGGCCTTGGCCCTTAGACTGCAGGTATACTGTACAGAATGTGTACATCCTATATGCTGCCTGTAACCCTTTCACTGTTCTAGGTATGACAAGTATTGTGCAGATCACTATGCAGATGGCCGCTGTGACCAGGGCTGTAATAGTGAGGAGTGTGGCTGGGACGGTCTGGACTGTGCTGGTGACAAAGCTGAGAAGCTGGCAGAAGGGACGCTAATAATTGTGGTCTTGATGCCCCCGGACGAGCTGCTGGGTGATGTTCGCAGCTTCTTGCGCACTTTGGGAACTCTCCTGCACACCAATCTGAGAATCAAGCTGGACTCCCAGGGAAACCCCATGGTATTCCCATACTATGGGGAGAAATCAGCAGCACGGAGTCGGCGATCGCTTGTGGTCATTCGCAAGCACAGAGAACTAGAGCAAGAGGTCATCGGGTGAGTGGATGCCTTTGTGTTCCTCTGGTCTTGTTATGCTGGTAGCTCTCTGGGGCATTCTGGACCTTCTGGGGCTGTAGCCCGTCTGTATTTTTATGAGGAAATGTAAAGCTATTGCAACTGCCAAATTCAGTGCTGGGTGGAAAGATTAACTTAAAAGGCCGCAGTTTAACCCAGTGCTTTGGCAAAAGTTTCTGTTGCTGACTTCTGTGCCCTTTTACTGTGTTTCTGCAGCACCAGGGTGTTCCTGGAGATTGACAACCGTCAGTGTGCAGAGGATTCGGAGCAATGCTTTCAGAACACAGAAGCTGCTGCAGCTCTCTTAGCTGCTCAGGCCATCAAGGGCATGTTGCCCTATCCTTTTGTGTCTGTCCAAAGTAAGTAATTGCAGAGGGAAAATGGCTTGTGGAGGAAGGCAGTCAGTAAATGAGCTTGCAAAATTCATGCTTAGATTATTGATCATATGTCTCACTGTTCAGTATGGTTTCTGAGAGCTAATTTATTCATCCCCAATTATGGAAGTATGCATGTGCAATATACTTATTCTGCTCTGAGAGGATATCTGGTTAGTAAGGCAGGGCACTTAAGTTTGCAGTTGCTTTAATACCTGTAGAAACGGTAATCTCTCATGTACTGCAGCAATGTGTCATGCACCGCAGTGATCTTGGCTGCACTAAAAACCATTCATGTGCTCTAATGAATTCAGTGAAAAAGATGCCATTGGGGGGCAGGGGAGGGCATTCCTCAGTCTACAAGACGTTTTCTCCTCTGGCAATATGTAATCCCTTTGATTTCTGTTCCCCTCTCCCTCAGTCTGAGGCTCGGCTGCAACCTCGTACTGGATTGGTAATATCACTGTTTCTAGTTGGGTCATGCTCATATCTTTATGTAGATCAGCTCTCGCTACACTGATTCAGGGTGGCTGTCTTCAGCCAGCAGGACTCTTGAGGAAGAAGCGAGATCTTCCTTTCAGCAGTCATATACTCTAAAAAATACTTTGAGAAACAAAATCAAGGGAAGCCAGAAAGACAGGATGTATTCTTACAACAGTTGCAGCAGAGCCTAAACTTCCTCAAGCCTTTGCTCTAAATGCATCACAGTATAGAGACAATACACTCTCTGTGGGGAAGACTCCGAGTGAGAAAAGAAAGTATGTAGATTGAAGATCGTTGTCTCCACTTTGTTAATCTCATTGTATTTTAACTGGAATTTGTAGGTGAACCCTTGTTACCACCGAAGACCCAGTTGCTTTACCTACTTGCTGTGGCAGCTTTGATCATCCTCTTAATCCTTCTCTTGGGTGTGATGATGGCAAAGCGTAAGCGCAAACATGGTTCGCTCTGGCTCCCAGAGGGTTTTATTCTGCGCAGGGATCCTAGTAATCATAAGCGCAGGGAGCCAGTTGGGGAAGATGCTGTTGGACTCAAGTAAGTTTGCACTTAGGCCACTGACAGTGTGTTTATTAGTGTGTTAGAGGATTTTGAGAACGTGGTGTATAAATCTTTCATTAAAGGCACTTAACTCCATAGAGAAAGCTGCCTTTTAAGCTAAAACTTCTTAGGCTATTTCTCTAAATTTTAATACATCTGTTTTAGACAGAAGAACTTTAATTAACTGTAATCTATAAAATGCTAGTAAGGAATCTAATCTCCTGGTTATGTTTGGTTTTCTGACACTCTGTTTAGTTCAGTGGTTGGGGAGTGTTTGCATAATTTCCTCCTGGATTAGGTGTGACATTTTTAGGTTGATAGGTGACAACGAACTTTTAATACATCTAGCTCAACATGTTAAAGACATGACTCAGAAATAATGGAAAGTTTCAAAAGAAGAATCCCATTTATGCAGTTTTGGCTTTCCACTGAATTAACCAAGTTTGCAGTTCTAAATGCATTTAATGCCACTGTTGGCTGGCTGAGATTTCTAATTTCTTGGTCCCTCTGTTTGCAAGCCACCACACTTGCAAGCATCCCATCCTTGGTCTGTGCAGGCTAGTATAAGAAGCAGTAGTAGGACCTGGTCAGCCTGCAAAGTGATGTGTTCTCCTTGTTTGTTAGAAATCTGTCAGTCCAGATACCAGAGGGTAACCTGGCAGATTCTGGACCAACTGAACACTGGGCAGGTGATGGTGGACCTCAGCCAAAGAAAGCAAAGGTAAGGAGCTCCAAGACTTGAATATCACATGCTTACCACTGAAACTGCTCGTGAGGAAAACAACTTCCAGAGTATGCCCCTTGCTCAAAACCTCCCTTTGCTTAGGGTTTGTAATATATAACTAACGATATCTGAGGAGCAAATCCTCAGGTTAACACTGCCACCACAAGTCAGTAGAGAAACCAGGCAACTTCTGTTCCAGTGTCCCCTCCCTACCCAGGCCCCGCTGCATCAAAGGGAAGAGAAGGTTAACAGTAGTATAATGTCCTGCAGTTCAGGCCTGATAACATATGGTGGGAGTGTGAAAGTTGAGAATGCCAAGCAGAGGTAAATGGAGACCATCATTAGCTTAAAAAAAAAAAAAACCAAAAACCCCCAAACAAACTCAAAACTAAAAAAACCCAACAAGGCAAAGAAAACCCCAAGAACTTTCAGTTTCTTTGGCCACTTGATGAGCATTTTGAAGCAACTGCTTGTTTTCCAACTGCTCAGGCTGAGGATCAAGCCTTGCTCCCGGAAGGTGATGAGCAGATAGATCAGCGCCAGTGGACACAGCAGCACTTGGAGGCAGCAGACGTCTGTGGGAGCACATCACTAGCCCTTACACCACCTCAAGCAGATCAAGAAGTGGATGTTCTGGATGTCAATGTCAGAGGGCCAGGTCAGTACTCTGAGCGTCCGTGTGTTCTGCCAGCCAGCCACCGACCTCCCCTGTCTCCAATGGCTGGGACTGCTAACATTTAAAAATTATATGGAGTATACAGGGAGACCAGCAGAAATTTTATTGTACTTAAGGAAAGCTCATGTGCGCTCCAGAAAAGAAAGCCGGAGAGATTGGTTCATGGTCTGTAGCGCATGGAATATCATGTAACCAGGAGAAAAAGAGTTCACTTAGCAAGCACCTGTAGGAACTACAGCTATAGGATCTCCTTTATAACAATGCATGCCCAAAAGATATTGTCAGAATGCCATTGCGGCAGAAATTTGGAATGCCTCGTTGTGCTTGGAATAATCCCCAGCTTCTCCAGCTGGATCACTGCAGAGATTTATGCCAGACTTCGCTAAGGACCAACTTAGCAGGGTTTATACCTGAGGTGTCTGTTATCTGGGGTGGAAGCAAGGGTGGCCTTTTCCTGAATAAGATGACTTCTGGCAGACAGTATACCCTGATTAGCAGTGTGAGACATCTGTGTGGGAACAGAGCAGCAATGCAGCAGCTTGTTAACGATTTTTTTAATCACTGATTTATATCCTCAGCTTATAGTGATCAATTCATTGAATTCGTAACACAACGGTGAACTTTGACGGAGACTTCTTCAACACGCACACATGCACACAGGCTTGCTTTCTTTCAGTCTCAAATGACTAGATGCAGTAAGAATGCTCTGCTGCTTTCTGTAAGTGTAGCACTAAGGCTGTGTAACCTGGTAGGAGACTGGGTGGGCCATCTGGTAATAACTGATTCCTGTGTTCTGAGAGGAGAGAGTTGACCAAGAACTTTATCCTAGTCAGAAGAGCTGCAAGCATGGCTCTTGTTCATATGCAGAGAGGTGATTCTGATGATATTGCTGCAATTGCTTTTTATTGGATTTAGTGGGAATATTTCCATGTAATTTAATGATGACTGGACCCATTCTCTCCGTTCCCTTCTATTGTCTTTTCTGCTCATTGACCCGTTAGCTCTCCTAAATGCAAAGCACAGGGAAGGAGGGATTTCTGTGTAATGAGTGTGAGAACATAAACCATCAGTTTCTGCCAAATTTAAGCTTTTCTTTATTTCCCCTATTGAAGCTTCTAGTTGTGTGGCGGGGTAAAAGCTTTCCAAGTGCAGGCAATAACGTTCTTAAGACTTCAGACTGCTTATTTTCACATTCACTCAAAGCTTTGTCCAACAACAGCAATGGAATAATACCTGCGAGTTGCTTTCCTGCCATTCAGATGCAACCGTGAAGCTTGCAGCAAGCTGCTGTAAGCTATCCCCCTCTGCGGCATCAGAAGCAAGCAGCTGAGTTACTGCCAGGGGAAGAAATAGTTTTAAAAGTCTGAGAAGTGTTGGAGTAACGGGTTAGTAAGGAGGGGTAGGATTCCTCACAGTTAAAGTAGCTATTCATCTGCCCTGGCCACCTTCCTCTTCTTTTGCAAGTAGAGGGAAGAGATAGGCACTTCTGAGAGGCAGTTCACCTCTGTTTCAAGCAGAAGTCTTCCGAAGACTAGATGGCTCACACTCCAGTAATGCTTCGCTGCCCTTAATTACAAAGGGTGTTGAGGCTGACTGACTTGGGTGCAGGTGTCTGGGCTGGAGCCATCTGAAGCTGGGTGAGTTAGATCCTGGCCGCAGGTCAGGTGGCAGGTAGAACAGTAGAGATTTTTTCTAGAGAGAGAGGCAAGTCGAAACGCCTCAGTGTACCAAGGGGTTGTTCCCTCTCTTAATCCAGCACCTTCTGCAGTTTCTCAAGTTTAGGGGGATCCAAGGGAGTCTCCTACAGAAGTATTGCCTGGAGACTTTGCCAGTGGGTTCTTAACATCCCAGCTTTCAGTATATTGTACGAGTCCTTCAGTTGTACCTATCTGGTGAACTTCTGACTTTACCATCTCACTATGAGTTTTACATTTACTCAGGGGCTGTCTTCTTGAAAGACAGCAAACAGAAGAGTTTTTATAAAAAGCTGCTGTCACCTTTGTCTCCCCATGCTGTTCTTTCTCTGTGTCCCCCAGAGTGGTGAGGACATTCTTTTCACTGGAGTTATTGTGAGTGTGTAACCAGGGTAATGCAATTATAGGCATAACTGGTAACACCACCTATAATTAAAACTGATTAACTGTCCCTATTATATGCCCCTTTTTTTCAGTTACTAAAACTTCAGTGGTTTGGACTGGAATTTTCCATGCTGTGTGTCTGCCTCCAACTGGATCCTTTTGGGTTCTTTTCCAGCTATTTCAGAGAACAAGCTTGAAAGAGGAGAAAAGACATTGTGTCCTCAGCTTTTTTTCTAGTAGTCCATCAAGAACTTAATTGTGACGGTCTAGCTGGATGTGCTTTTTGCTAGCCTCATAAAATTACCCATGTGTGGCCAGCTTACAAAGCTCTGAAAAGAGCTGCACATACCTGAGACACTTTTTGGAAGGTGGCAGGTAATTTTTCCAAGGATTTAATGCATACTATAGCTGTGTCCCTACAGAGCAGCTAGGCATGGACTACTGCAGTGACTGAGCAAGCAAGACCTTTCCTGCAAGGAAAAAACCTTTTTTTCCCAAGGTTGTGGTGCTGGAGAAAAGGAAAGCTCCTTTCTGTGCTCCGTCTCTCTGTTCTTTGTGTCGGGGCAGTACGGAGGAGACCACAGCCTGACTTGAATACTGAGAAGTATTCATTTGGGACAAGGAAGCAGAGCCAGCAGTGGGAGGGAGAAGCACAAAAGGAGGTATAGCCTTGGCCAACGGGCCAGAGGGTCTATAGACAGGACTGGATCTTGGAACTGAAGCCAGGCCCATACGTCAGCACTTCGCTGCCGTCCAACAAATCCTGAGAAAGCAGCTCTGCGAAAGCCTGCGTGCCCTGTGACTGTGAGCCACTAGGAGGAGCGTGCATGCTGCTGCCGCCAGCCTGGCTGGGGAGCAGCTCTGGAGGCCACAGCCCCGATCTCTGCGGGTGCTCGATGCTGTTCCCTGTGATAGAACGATAGATTTCTAGAAAGTTTTGGAACTGCTGTAAAATAGAGAGGAATCAGGAAAGCCTGGTGATCAGAAGTCGAGAAGTGGGTCAGGGCATTAGAACTCTGCTTGTTACTTTCAATAGGAGATCATCGCCTTGTTTATCTGCACAGAATCCTAATTCTGCCATTTCTGCCTTTCTGCAGGGCTCACGCGCTTCATTCAATGCAGATAGTGCACTGTGGATTGAGAGTTGTGCAGGCAGGGAAGCTGTTGTCTGTAGGGTCCAGGAAGGTCCCCCGCTTGTACAGGGAATAAATCAGGCAGTTGCTGAAAAATTGTCTAGAATTTCTGCTAGCAAGCCACACTGGAGAAGGAAAATTTGTGTTCACTTTTGCAGAGCTCCAGTGGGGTGCTTAGCACTGAGTGTTTCACTCCTGCTGCCATCTTAGTCCCTCTTATTTTCCAGGTGCCTACGATGTGTGTGGAGTAAAGCAGTAAAATCAGTAAGCAAGCATTAGCGTCTACAGTTGGAGTCTTTGGTTTTAGGTAATGAATATGCTGTGAAGTTCAGAGTGTGCTGAAACTGAAGCACTTGGCATTTGATAGGTTGCTGAAAATATGTGGAGATGTTTCATTAACAAGGGTGAAAAATCAGCAGTGTGAGCTAGTCTTCCTGGACCACTCTCTCTGATCAGCAGACAGGGAGGGGAGGTTCTTCCAAGGGAGCTAAGTTAAATTAGAAGTTTGGAGGAGCCTTTCTCCTTCCAGTGGCAATGGAAGGATGCTGGTTGGGTGAACGTGAACTTAACCTTTGTGGATGTCCCATCAGTGTGAGCCCATCACTGGAGACTTATGGAGAGACACAAGTATCTTCCAAAGCACTCAAACTGTGGTGAGACTTCCAGCAATTTGTAGCTGCGGACAGTCCATGCTGCGATGGAGGGGTGCGTAGGGAACAAGGCATTGCATATGTGTAGGATGCTACTGGTACACCAGTGAATAATACTGGATTAGATCCTGTTCCATGGTCCCTTCCTACATGGTGTACTTCTGTGGAACTACAGCGTGTGCTTGATCAGTTTGTTTAGGGCTCTGGTCATGGGTGTTATTAAAACCAAAATGAGGCTGGTTCAGGCAGTCTTACTGTGGTGCTTTTCAGCTTTGAGTGCTTGACTTGCTTTTTCTAATGAAAACTTCGGTGTGTAATAGATGTAAAGGCTTTTGTCTGCATTTCTCTTCAGGTTACTATCTGCAAAATGCCGCCCATAATCGGTGGCTAGTTGTCCAGTAATTTTTCTCTGTAAATGGTTTCTTTTCTCCAGGTATGTGATTAGAACATCCACGTGAATAGTTATACTTAGTCATCTGAAGTCTTTGATTTTTATAGCCCTTGCTTCTCTTTAGGAGCTTAGCTAGCCTTTACATTTTGAGGAACTTTTTCAGTTTAGCAGCAAACATTTTTTGTTTTATAATGATCTTACTTATTTGAGAAGTATCTAAGTTCTGTTGGGATTGCAGTAAGTATTGAAGTCCTGCTTGGAAGGAAAACAACTCACTAACTCTGGGCTTTAAGATAAGAGACGACGTCTGAGTTAAAGTGACTGGAGGGATTGTCTCTAGCTGTAGGTGCTCAAGGGGAGAGGATTGTGTGAGGGTTTCCTTTCCTTTGCTGTCACCGTCAGGTTACTATGATAACATCTCTTCTGTTGCAGATGGATGTACTCCGCTTATGTTGGCATCTCTGCGTGTGGGCAGCTCTGATATTAGTGAGGATGATGAGGATGCAGAAGATTCCTCAGCAAATATAATAACAGATTTGATCTATCAAGGCGCCAATCTGCAGGCCCAAACAGACCGTACTGGGGAGATGGCACTGCACTTAGCAGCCCGTTATTCAAGAGCAGATGCTGCGAAACGTTTGCTGGATGCTGGTGCAGATGCTAATGCACGGGACAACATGGGACGGACTCCCCTGCACGCAGCTGTGGCTGCTGATGCCCAGGGTGTCTTCCAGGTACAGCAGTCGAAGAACCCCTTTTAGAGTAGCTGTGCTCTGTAATTATATGAGCCCGCCCAAGCTGTGCTCTGTTCACTCACAGCTTTACTCTCATGCCTTCCACAGTGTGATGGCCAGGTGAAACTGTATTTTACATCCAGTTTCCTCAGGTATTCTAGCTGGAAGAACTCAGCACGCATAAATCATCTGGCATGTATTTATTTGATCTGTTTGCCTCTGTCACCTGTTATCTGGATCCTTGCATTTCAGTGCTCACGTTGCTTTTTCATTATAAAGTTTCTCTTGAGTTTCTGCCAAATCCTTAGTTTTGCTCTGTAGTGGTATTGAAAAAAATCTGTCTTCCCCTGTTGTCCAGATCCTGATCCGTAACAGAGTGACGGACTTGGATGCTCGGATGAATGATGGAACGACGCCATTAATTCTGGCTGCACGGCTGGCTGTGGAAGGAATGGTGGCCGAGCTAATTAATTGCCAGGCAGATGTGAACGCCGTAGATGACCACGGTAATGTGAACACGACGTACTGGGCTGGGCAAACATTTGTCATGGTGCGAGCAAGGAGGGGTGGGCTTCTGCTCTGCTGGAGTGTGGCCTGCTCATAAATTCTGTAGCTAAATCAGACGCTAGGCTCTCCTGCAGAAGTCCTCCCAGCAGTAATAAACTGCAAGCTGCTGCACAGTGGCTTGGTTAGACAGTCCTGGAAGAGAAGCAGAAGTACGGGGTTGGATATGCTGGGATTTTCTGTACTGCAGATACGACTCTGTGGACAGGTTATTTAAAAAAATAAATACCAGAGCAAGTGCTGAGAGTCCCATTGCAGTTTGGTAACATAGGTGTATGTCACAGCGTGGTGATTTCCAAAGTGTAAACGTGACTTCAGGACATGGTCACATGCTGTGAGCTGCACTGCATTTGTTTTCTTTCCTCGGTGTACTCTGTCTATCCTTGGTTTGTTACTGAAGTTGTTGGGTTTCCCTGCAGGTAAATCTGCTCTTCACTGGGCTGCTGCTGTCAACAACGTGGAAGCAACACTAGTGCTGCTGAAAAATGGAGCCAACAGAGACATGCAGGATAACAAGGTACAGTTTGGGTGTGCTTACCATGGCTGTCCTTCCTAACACAAAGCATCTCTTTGCTGGTTGAAGTGAGCTAAGTTCAGATTTTCTAAACTGGGTGCTCAGTGCAGGTCTTCCAAACCCAGACTGTGACTGGAACTCTCCCCAAGCGCTGAATGTCCTGTGGGCTTTCTGACGTGGGAGAACCGTTCTCTTCCTTGTCTGGCCAAGTCCCGGGCATCAATGCTGTCCTGCTTTTCTTGCAGAAACGGAATGCAATATGCAGGCAGCGGTGTGTGAGAGCACCAGAGTGAAGTGCTGCTGGAGTCAAGCAGCTGGATTCTGCTTAGCAGAGAGCCAGATCTGGCAGGACAGCAGCAGTCACGTTTCCAGGGATCTCAATGCAGGGTGGATATGGGGGAGAAGCCCCTCTGTTTGAGAGACAGTCTGAAGCTACTCCTGTAGCTTCACTGTTAGTTTTTGCTCTGTCTTTAGTCCTTGATTTCTTTCCTCTGCCTGGGGTTTCTTTTTTTTGGTTTATTATGTGTTACTCAGTGGATTTTAGAGCTACCAACAAGCTGCAGTTCTTCACTGGGCTGTTTTAGTCCTTTGTACCTTTCCCTCATGGGGGACAATAGGAGAAAGGCACCAGATGCTGTCACAGTTCCTCCAAGGACCCATGGCAGAGTAGTGCACTTCCTGGTGGGATAGTTTAGCCTGTGTGCTCCATTGCCGTGTATGAAATAATCTCCTGTTATCTGCCTTTGTCAATGGGCACCTCTCAGGGCGGGTTGTTCTTAGAGACGATTAATGCGACACTGCATTAAACAGTGCTTCCAGATGTTGCCGCACCATTAAGGGAGTGTTAGCTGTGAGTCCGTCCCCCCACAGTGAAGCCGCTAAAATACTTATTCTCTGTGTTTTCAGGAAGAAACACCGCTCTTCCTTGCTGCTCGGGAAGGCAGTTTCGAAGCGGCAAAAATCTTGCTGGACCATTTTGCCAATCGAGATATCACGGACCACATGGACCGCCTGCCCCGAGATGTGGCCCAGGATCGGATGCACCACGACATAGTGCAGCTTCTCAACGAGTACAATGTGGCGCACAGCCCCGCTGGGCACCCCGGCGCCATGCTGAACTCTGCCCTCTCCCCGGTCATCTGTGGCCCGAATAGGTCCTTCCTCAATCTGAAGCACGCTTCGTTAAGCAAGAAGTCACGAAAACCGAGTGCCAAAGGCATCATGCCCACGAACCTCACCAAAGATGCAAAGAGGAGAAGGAAGAAGTCCCTCAGTGAGAGCAAAGGGCAGTTTTCGGAAAGCTCAGTGACCCTGTCACCAGTTGATTCCCTAGAATCGCCCCATGCTTTTGCATCTGAACCAACGTCATCTCCTGTGATGCCGTCGCCGGGGGTGTTACACTCGTCGCCCAGCTCACTGCTGACTGCTCCGTCAGTGCAGGCTGCGCACACGATGTCCTTCTCCAACCTCCACGAGATGCAGCCCTTAGGACGTGGATCCAGCACCGTGCTCCCGTCCGTCAGCCAGCTGCTTTCGCAGCACAGAACCACTCCTCCTAACAGCGGGCTTGGCAGGCTCCGGCCAGCCAACGTTTCCACCGAGTGGATGAACCGTATGGAGGTGAACGAGTCCCAGTACAACGAGATGTTTGGCATGGTGCCGCAGGTGATGCATTCACACCCCAGCGTTTCTCAGCAGAGCGGTTTGGTTCAAGCAGATACAAAGCACATGGGAGTGTCCAGGGAGTCTCTGCCCCCTATCATGACTTTCCAGCTGGTTCCCAAGGGTGGCATAAACCAGCAAGCACTGCCACAGCAGACCCAGTCAAACTGCGCTCAGAACATGGCTGGTCCTCTTAGCTCCATGTACCAGATACCGGATTTAGCTCAGCTGCCCAGCGCCTCATTCTCCATGGCTGCCATCCCTCAGCAGGACGGGCAGGTGGCTCAGACGGTCCTCCCGGCCTACCACCAGTTCCAGAGCTCGATGGGGAAGTACCCCACACCTCCGTCACAGCACAGCTGCTACTCCTCGGCCACAGAACGGACTCCTAGCCACAACCGGCACTTACAAGGGGAGCACCCATACCTGACTCCATCACCCGAGTCTCCAGACCAGTGGTCAAGCTCCTCCCCACACTCTGCCTCTGACTGGTCTGATGTGGCAACCAGTCCCAGTAACAACCAGCGCGGGCCGGCGGCCGCTCACATGACAGAGCAGCAGCGGAACAACATGCAGGTGTATGCCTGAAGGCTGGCCAAGGTGAAGCCCGATTAAAGCGGACTCCAGAACTCATGAAGGTCTTCCAGGATGGAAATGAAGAACCATTTTAGTATCCAAGAGTCTTAATGAGCCCAGGCTGTTCATTCCTTGGAGGGACTGTGGCCGCTGTAGGCTTGTATGCTTTTATGCTAAACAGAAAACTGTAGAAGCTGGTGACGGAGAAGACCAGCTGGGTCACTTCTAACCAACTCCCATGCACCTTGGGTGATTGCTGTCTGCACTGGATTCTCCAGTCTGCTTTTAAATATGTTCCACCATTTCTTTGGGGAGACAGCTCTTCAGCTTAATGCATCTCATGGTCGTTTCTCCAGAAATTTAGCCAAAACCAGCTTTGTATCCTTATTTTGTTACTCCTTTCGTTACCCGCATAACCTCTCTCTGAAGCACCTTCTACTAGTTCTCCTCGAGTTCAAGTTGTCTTGTCTTGACACAGCTCAGAGCTCCACCCACATTCCTAGACCTCTCCTTTCTGCGGCCGCTCTTGCTCAGCCAGAGCCGGACTTCCCAAAACACCTGCAGGTCAAGTGACACCTTCTGTCACACAGCTTCACCCTTTCCTCTTCAAGAGCCTTTGTCTTCTACAAACCCACTAACACCCCTTAGCGTTCTCACTGCCTGCCCCCCAGGTATTATGAGATTATATATACATATAGTCTTCTCTTAGGTCTTCCCCCCTGCCCCTTCTGAAAATGCTGGTCTGACCTGGTCTTCCCCCGCGGCGGCCTGTAGGCACATCTCTCCCGTGTTGTTTGTCTTCCCCAAGACACGCCTGACCATTTTGACACACTACCCTCCCTGTGCCCCCGTCCTGCCAGGTGTGTCTGTGACCGCCTTCACGGGCTCCCGTGCCGGAGAGATGCCCTACAACCGATACAGGCCTTTTGGGAAAATCTTGGGATGAGCCTGAGTGTTTCAAAACCTGATAACACAAGCTCCCAGCATTCTTGCACAGTACTCCCCTCCCCTCCATCCAAGGGCGGCTGTGTGTCCTGTCCTCCAGGTACCATATGCTGCCTCTTTATGGTATTATCAAGTGTCGAGGATGTCGTTACATGTTTGCAGTGTGTGTCCTTCTGCATCAGGAACGGTGTCCAGCCCTTTGAAAGTGCCCCTTTCGCTCCAGCCCTGGGGCAGGGCTGCCTTGGTCTTCCCCTCCCAACAAGGAGGCTGCAGCACTCCCGAGCAGCAGCGTCCTTCAAGCCAGGAGCTGGGCTTAAGCGGCAGACCAAATAGCTCAGAAACCGTTGTCTAATGCAGTTTGGTTAACAGGTTTGGGGCTGTCCTCTGCTCTCAGCTTCAGCCTGTATTGAGATTTCCCAACTGAGATGCCCCACGTGCTCTGTGGGACGGTAGTGCCATTTGTACTGCAGCTCCCCCGATATTTTTGGAGTTATGGAAGCCAGCTGTAGCTGACCTTAGACAAACAGCTGCTCTTTCTGCTTTGTCCGCAAGAGTAACGCTTCCCTGAAGGGCTCTGAACCGATCAGCAGCCGAAAGTGAACATTTCTAGGGATGGTTTGCTCCTACCTCTTCGGGGGAACCCTGCAGACACGCGGTCCAAAGAGATTGGGGCTGTCGGCTGCCGCCAAAGGACAGAGAAGGCCTCTCCCCTCCGAGCAGCGGCCATTCAGCATCCTACCATGTACAGTATTTTCGCCGATGTTTCTTTCCATTCTAATCAAGAGTAAAAGCTTTTTCTTTCCATTCGACTCAATGGTACATGAAGGCAGGGCCTCAGGAGGAGCTGGTTCCCGGGGCTGTCCTTTTGGGCTGAAGTTTTTAATTCTGAAGTTACTGCTTTTTACGACGCACACAGCGTTCCCCGGCACGCTCGCCGTAGTGTGTCCTGTGAAGTTTAGCTGCAACAGACTCAGATCTCCGGGCAGGAGCCCGCAAGCTCCTGGAGGTCTGTCCAGGTACATGTTTCACTGCAAATAATGAAGTGTTGCTACATCAATGCTAAAGAAACAAAGGGCTTTTTCTCATTAGCCCCAAATAACCAAGTGCCTTTTTATATATGTGGCTACCTTTTACAAGAGGAGTGCTTTCTGTGGAATGAAGCCGGTTTCGTGCCTGGTGTGTTAATACGATGGCCCTCTGCCTTTCTTTTTTTTTTAACTACTTGTAAAGATATCTCCTTAAGGTGGTATTTTATCTCGTAAGTTGTAGAGTAACCATTCACACAGCAGCATTTTCCTATATTAATAATGGAAAATATTTGCTTATTTTTACATTTTTTATAAAAGTCTTTTATGAAAATAGTTGCTGCAAAATGTATAAGCAATTTTTATCCCCAGAATAAAGAGTATGTGCCCGGCGTCTGTGTGCTGCTTCGTTTGTCTTCCTGGCTATTGCAGCACAGCCACTGGATTGTAAAGACAGGATTATAAATGAATCATCGGTGTTCGATAGCTGTTCAGACCCCTGGCAAGGGAGGGCTCGTTGGGACCTCCGCAGTCCACGTCAGGAGAGAGATTTTGGGGATCAGGGGTGCTCTGTGCTGTGGCTCAGCAGCGCACGAACCCCACCGCTTAGCTCCATGCAAGGGAGTTGTGCCTGGGAGCTGAAAGCAGCCTAGCTCGGGTGTGTAGGAGGAGGATTCTGGGTGTCTTGGTTAGCTGAGAGGGGGGCAGTAACCAGCAGCCAAGCAGCTGGGCATACTGGGAAGGACAAGGAGGGAGTGGGATGGAGCCTTTTTGAGGTGCTTTGAATAAGAGCTCTCACTTGCCTGGGAGCTGGAGAAGGGCTGGGGCTTTTCTGTGGCTTTTAGAAAGGTTGTGGGCAAGCATGGGTCGGGCAGTTGGTTAGTGGAGCCATGGATTCACTCGCCCTTCGAGGTCCTGCTTGCTTCCCTGGGCTGTATCTGTTCCTGCAGCTGGGAGGAGACCCTTGTCCCTGGAGCTGAGGCTGCCTCCCTGGCTTTGGCTTGGCAGCTGATGCATGAAGATGTGTGATTCTCCAGTCTCTGCAACAGGGAATCATGGCTCCTCCGTGCTGTTTTCAGACTTGAAAAGTTTGACTTGAACAATTAGAGAACAATTTGACAATGGCTCTGTTCCTGTATTTTGAGCAGGGAGGTGCCACCGAAGCCTTGGGCTCAGCCAGTGCTCACCTGGCCGGTTTCCAGCTCTCACCACGGACTTGGATGGAGCCAGTAGCTGAATTACGACGCCTCGCAGGGATAAAGCTGCTGGGGGCATTTTAAGGGTTTAATATTCAAACAGCGCTGCTTCTTTATCTTCTAGTAGAGCCAGCTTGGCAAGTACAAACCTCCGGGAGGCTTTCATCCGTGTTCTCCCATAGGTTGCACATCTGTGCCAAAGTTTAGTGAGCTCTGCTGTGTCTCTGGCACAGCTGCCTTGAGTTTGCTGGTGCTCAGGCTGAGACTTGAAACTGCGTCTCCTCGGGGACGGTGCATGCCTCTTCCCCTGCCCTGGATGACGAGGGGCTTGTGAAAACTTGTGTTGCATCCGAATAAGCCTAATTGAACCAGCCAGGGAGGGAGCTGGGGTATCCCTTATCTAATGGAGGAGTAATGGAGTAGCCTCAGGCTCCTTTGGGGGACGTTTTCATGGTTTTTCATAAAACAAGGGTGGAGTCTGGTCTTCTGGGCGGGGGTTGCTGTGTTTGAAGAGTTTCCCCATTAGTCAGAGCGGCTGATATCCTCTGTAAGGTTGTTTCTTTACGCCTTTGATCCCGGAGGGTGCCTAGCAAGCTGGCCGAGCCTGGAGAGGTGTCGGGGAGCAGCAGCAGCTGTATCGTGGCTGTGTGGGCGAAGGGGACGGGTCTGATCCTCCTGCCCCCCCGGGGCGAAAGCCGGACCTGCCTCTGCACGCGGGGAGCTGCTCCCTGTGGGCGTAGCAGCACTCGCTGTGCGTTTCGGCAACTGCTGCCACAAAGGAGCCGTGGGAGATCCCTGGGGGCTGGGGGACGTGGCTCGAGCCTGACAGCCAGAAGTAACAGCTTCAGCCAGCTACAGGCCCTCTGTGGTGGGAGATGAGGGGCTTGGCTCTGGGGCTGGATCTTCTGCAGGTACCTGCCTCCCGGGCAGCTCCCAGAGGCCTCCTCCGAGGGTCTTCAAGAGGACTGGGGGGAGGAGAGCTGGGCATTGCTTAGCTGGCAGCAGCAGGGTGCTGGGCAGGAGCTGGCAGGTTTGCAGGAGGCCGTGGGACAGGCAGCAGGAAGAGCTTTCAAAGCTGCTTTCTTATGTTAGGAGCCAGCAAAGCGATGCTCCAGAGCAGCGTGGTCGAAGCAGTAGGGTAGATAGCTTCAGCTGCCTCCCACTGGTGTCCTCTTGCACTGGGGGTGAGGAACGAGGACCATGATGGAGAAGGCTGTGCCTGACTATGCCAAAGGGCTCTGGCTGGGGGCCAGGGGCAGCCCCCCTCTGCGGCTCCATGCCAGCAGCAGCCTCCCCGGGGCCAGGGCTGCGGGTTCCCCACATGGGGCAGGGGCAGTGGGGAGCTGCTGCTGCAGGACCTGCCCCTTCCTCCTGGAGGGACGTGAACTGACGAAGACTTGCATCACCACCAGGCGTGGAGGCCGGGCACCCCCACCGCTCTCTGATGGCGCCCGCAGCCCCCGGCCGCAGGCTGTTCCCACATCCCCACGTCCTGCATCCTGCTGACAAACATCCCCAGGCAGTTCAAACAAGGGTGGTGTATGGGTGACGCATGGCGGAGCCAAGGAGGGCGTGGGGCCCGGCCGGGTGCCAACCCTCAGCCAGGGATGCGGGCGATACCGGCGGGTGGTACCCACAGCCCAGCTGGTCGCCGCAGGGATGCTCCAGCTGGGATCAGGGCAGCCTCCCCTGGGGCTTGTCCCCGCCAGCCCCTGGTCCAGCTGGGGCTGGGCCAACGGGCATCCCTGCCTGGTGCCAGGCTGCTCCCTGCCGCAAGGTTAACTCTGTGTTTGCGTTAGTAATTCACACTAATTGCAGGGGGTTTATTGACCAACTAGGAGAGGTTCTTCCTGTCTTTTCTGGAGAAATGTAGAATGTAAACAGAGTGGAGATCTGGGCGGCTTTCCAGGAAAGCGGGGGGGGATGGAGGGGAGTCAGCAGTAAGATTTTTATAGTGGGAATCACCTGAGCTGGGCAAACAGTGATGCTGGTGAGCACCAGGCTATAAAGGGCAGCTCCTCTCCTCTCCTGGCGACCCACAAGAAGCCATTATTCCTCCCGATCTCTGGACAGCAGGTGAGGAAGGGGACCCTCACGGGGTGGCTGCGGCCTTGGGATGCTCCGAGGTGGCTTGTGGGCGAGCAGGAGCCAGTCCCAGCCCCAGCAGCTCCCAGGGGAGCTGAGCGCTGCCCTTGCTGGATGGGGCAGGCTGCAACGATGCAATTTTCAGCCCCGTGTGGACTTTTGTCACTGCTTTTTTGAGGGGAAGACAAGCTGAGTCTGCAAATCGGCCCCGGTGCCCGGGGATTAGCCCAGATAAAGGGGAACTATGCTGATGTGGCCAATTTGCCTCCCTGGCCTGGGTCTGGCAGCGCTTCCGGCTCAGGGGGTGAAAACGATGCTGCGCACATAATCCCTGCGGCCCTACCAGCCCTGGCTCTGCCTGTGCCATTGCTGCTTCTGCCCGATGCCAGGGCAGGGCTGGGATCCCCCCACCCATGGCGCCACTCTCCCCATGTCCCCACAGAGCAGCTTGGCTCACCCAGATGCTCCTGCCGAGGTGGGGACCGATGGGGACACCCCACTGCCAGTGTGGGCTGGGGACCCTGAGCCGTGCCTGGGGCATGGGGTGCAGGCACGGGGCAGTGACCTGTGCCAGGGAGGGGAGAGAGAGGCACAGACCCCAGGGCTGCCATCTCCTCCAGGTGAAAGGGCCAGATTCAGTCCATAGCAGGGTGGGTTTGCACCCTCTGGGTGCAGGCGGCATCCCCTGTCCCTGAGGGACCTGGTGTGACCCCCCGAGCTCTTGCAGGAGACGTGTCCAGGAGTGAGGAGGATGGTGGCAGCGGCCAGACTTGCCCTCCTGCTGCTGGGCTGCCTGGGGCTCCTGCAGCCGGCCGGTGAGTCCCACGACTCGGGGGGCAGCCGCTTTCGCAGCGGGGCCGGGAGGGAGCCACGCTCCTCTCCAGCCAGCGACGCCGGCTGCCCCCCATCCCTCCCCGCGCTCTCCCTCCGCAGGCGCCCGGTACATAAACTACTGCCCCGAGGGCTGGTCCTACTACAAGCTCAGCTGCTTCAGGTACTTCAGTCAGCTCCAGAGCTGGGATGAGGCCGAGGTAAGCCCGCCGGGGTACGCACACGGTCGGGGACCCCCAGTCTCCCGGGGGTGCCCCGGCACTGACGGCTCTCCCCGCAGAGGCAGTGCCAGGCCAACCACGCCGGTGCCCACCTGGCCTGGGTAGAGGAGCCCCGGGAGGCGGCCACCCTGCAGAAGATCATCTCCTACTACCAGCGCGTGCGGCCCGTCTGGCTCGGCCTCCGCTACAGGCACGAGGTGAGGCGGGGGGCGGCAGGGGGGGCGGCAGGGGGGGCGGGGGGCCGCGGGGCCATGCCTCTGACCCCTTCTCCCTGCACAGAGCCAGGCCTGGCAGTGGGTGACTGGGGACAAGCACGGCGTCACCAGTGGGCTGGCCAGGAACGGTGCCCACGAGGGGACCTGCGGCATGCTGACCCACCTCAGTGGTGAGTGCCTGGACCCCGTGTCCACCTCCAGCACTCGGTCTTGGCTGGCAGGCCCCCCCATCCTCCTCATCCTCCTCCGGGGCCGGTCCCCCGTGGGGGACTGTGGCGAGCAGAGCTGGTGGCTCTGTCCTCGCTGTGGCCCCCGCTGACCCCGGCCCATCTCTCCGGCAGGCTTCACCGTGTGGTCCGGCGCCAAATGCACCCAGCAGCATCCCTACATCTGCAAGTTCACCCCCTCACACTGAGCACAGCCCCTGGGTCCGCAGGGGACCCCATGGAGGACCCCAGGCCGGCGATGCTCCTTCCTTGCCACCTCTGCCCCTCTCTCCCCAACTCCTTAAAACACATCTGTAAAAAAACAAGCATGCAAGTGCTGTGTGAGTTTGGTGCTGGTGCAAAGCCCTGGTACGGTCCACCCATGGGTGTCTGGGCAAGGGAGCGGCAGGCGCTGCCGCAGCTCCCCGGGCTTCCCAGCTGCTGGGAGCTTAGGTGCTGCCGGTGCCGGCAGAGCCGTTTGGGGTGAGTCCCCGGGAGCTGCGGGGCCAGCAGCTCTCCCAGCTGGGTGCTTGTGTTCACTCATCCCCAGCCCTTTGGTGCTAAATGGAAGGGGTGGGGGGACAGGATGTCCCTGGGGTGCAGGTGGGGGGGACAGGAGTGTCCGCAGGGTGCAGGCATGGAGGAGAACTGGGGCACAGATGTGGGTGGGGATGGGAGCTGTCATGGGTGTGCAGGTGTGGGGATGGGTGCCCATCCCAGATGCAAATGGCTCCACAGGGGTCCGGGGGCTGCGATGCTGCCCCGTGGCCATGTTGACAGCAGCAGCGGGACCAAAGGTCCCTTCTTGTGTCACCGCAGTGTTGCCACAGGCATCACGTGGCTGTTTGCTCTGCTGTTTTGAAGATGGCTCTGCCCCCACCCAGCTCATGGGTTTTCCCCCCCTCCCTCGGAGCTGCAGCATGTGATGGAGGTGGACCGCGTCCTGGGTGGCACGGATGGTGCCGGCACCAAACGCCCAGCCACCCTCTGCTCCCTCCCCGGGACCGCAGGGGCAGTCAGGGAGGCGACACAGCACCTCGCACACTGCGCAGTGACGGCAGCCGTGCCGGCAAGCCGCGGGCACCAGCGCTGCCACCACCCCGCGGCACAGGGAGTGGGGGCTGCGGGAGAGCCCATCCTGCGGCTCGGCCCCGGCTCCGGCTGAGCGCGTCCCCAGGCTTTGGGGCACAAGACAAACTTCTTGCAAGTCGCCCCCTCCAAAGCCAGTGCTTGCTCCGCTGTCCCTGTTGCGTTGGCTGGTGCTCGGTGACCTTTGAGCGCTGGGGTCCGGTGTGCTGATAAGGGCCAGGAGGGCTGTGTCGTGCCGCCCGCGCAGTTTATAAAAGCACCACGCAAGGCCCATTCCGCTGTCCATCTGTCCGTCCCACCATCCGTCCCTCTGTTCGTGCAGCAGCCGGAGCGAAGATGCTGCGCTTGGTCGGCCGTGCTGCGTGCTGCTGGGGGGCCAGGCGGGCACCGCCGGGGCCGGAGCGGGCACCCCGGGGGGCCCAGCACTCCATGGCTGTGCAGAGGGCATGGTGAGCACCCATGGGGATTGGGTGGGGATGGAGGCATAACCAGGGGGGTGTCGGGGAGCTGGCAGTGCTCTTAAACCTTGCTGGGGAAGGGGATGGTCTCCCTCCTCCCTGCAGTGCAACCAGGCACAGGGAACCAGCAGGGATTTGGGGTGCTCACAGCCTGGGGTGCTTGTTGGTGGCATCTCCCCAGGGGCCACCACCTGTCCCCAAGGCTCAGGGCTGCCACGGGACCGTTGCCGCTCCCTTTGCCCTGCAGCCTCTCCAGCGCTGCTGGGACGGGTGCCTGGCCCAAGGACGTGGGCATCCTGGCGCTGGAGGTGTACTTCCCCGCCCAGTACGTGGAGCAGGAGGAGCTGGAGCGGTACGACGGCGTGGAGGCCGGCAAGTATACGCGGGGCTTGGGTCAGCAGCAGATGGGCTTCTGCGCCGCTCATGAGGACATCAACTCCCTGTGCCTGACGGTGGTGCAGCGGCTGGTAGAGCGCGGGCGCCTCTCCTGGGACGCCATCGGCCGCCTGGAGGTGGGCACCGAGACCGTCATTGACAAGTCCAAGGCAGTCAAGACTGTCCTCATGCAGCTTTTCCATGACTCGGGCAACACTGATGTGGAGGGCATCGACACCACCAACGCCTGCTACGGGGGCACGGCCTCGCTCTTCAACGCGGCCGCCTGGGTGGAGTCCAGCGCCTGGGACGGTGGGTGAGGGCAGCGACTGTGCCGTGGGCATGGGGGGCCTGGACGTGGGGTGGGTGCTGTGGGATGGGGGAAGGAGGCAGGAGGTGGCCTGAAACCCAAAGATGCTCTGGCAAGCCTTAAAGGGAGCTGCTGCCCCTCCAGGCTCTCCATCACCCCCGTTTCTCACTTGCCTTGGCCGTCACATCCAGCACGGTGGGGATGGGGATGTGCGAGGGATGCAGGATGGAGGCTGCCACCCTCTGATGGCCCCGCCGGCCCCCCTGTTCTCCCCCAGGTCGCTACGCCGTGGTGGTGTGTGGGGACATTGCCGTCTATGCCACGGGGAACGCGAGGCCCACAGGAGGTGCCGGTGCCATTGCCATGCTGGTGGGACCCAATGCCCCACTGGTGCTGGAGAGAGGTCAGTGCCATGAGACCCCGGGGGTGACAAGCAGATGGGTGCCATTCCTGGGGGCCGTACATCCACGTCCCAGCTCTGGACGGAGCTGCTCAGCTCTGACAGCACTGGCTCTGCCGGCCCCAGTGGCTGCCCGGTGCTGGGTACCCCAGGATCCTGGCCAGCCACATCCCTGTGGGCACCTCAGAGTGACCCAGGGAGACTGGTGGATGCTGGGGCTGGCATGGCAGGCAGCACCTGCCTGGGACCCCTCCGGCATTCCCCGACAGCCGGCTCTCCCTGTGCCCCCAGGCCTGCGGGGAACCCACATGGAGCACGCCTATGACTTCTACAAGCCGGACCTGGCCTCTGAGTACCCGGTGGTGGACGGGCAGCTCTCCATCCAGTGCTACCTGCGGGCGCTGGACCGCTGCTACGCCGTGTACCGCCGGAAGGCGGAGAGCCAGTGGCAGCAGGGTAAGTGGCGGCACCCCTGGGATGCCCGCGCCATCCTGCCGGGTGCTGACAGCCCCCATATTGCCTTCCAGCTGGCATCCAGCGGCCCTTCACCCTCGACGACTTCAAGTTCATCATCTTCCACACGCCCTTCTGCAAGCTGGTGCAGAAGTCGGTGGGACGGCTGCTGCTGAACGACTTCCTGGCCGCCCCCAACCCCGACACAGCCGCCGGCCTCTACAAGGGGCTGCAGCCCTTCAGGTGGGTCCGCACACCACGTCCCCCGTCCCCCAGCCCAGCCGGGGACGTGCCTGTGCGGGGTTCGAGCCGGCCTCTCTGTGGACAGTGGCGTGAAGCTGGAGGACACCTACACCAGCAAGGAGGTGGAGAAGGCGTTCCAGGCGGCCAGCCAGGAGATCTTCAACCAGAAGACCAAGCCCTCCCTGCTCCTCTCCTCCCGCAATGGCAACATGTACACGCCGTCCATGTACGGCTGCCTGGCCTCCCTCCTGGCACAGTGAGTCCCCCAAAAGCTGGCTCAGGGTGGGGGGCAGTTCATTTTGGGGAGAGCAGTCCCTGGCCCAGCTGGCTCGGGGGGGGCAGGCACCAGCACTCACCCCCCTCCACCACAGCAGAGACCCGATGCTTTCATTGCACATAACCCCCGGCGTGTTCACCTCCCACCCTGCGCTGTCTCCCAGCCAACCTTTTCATCCCAGTTTGCTGGATTTGGGCCGGCGCATAAAGCCCTTCTGTCAGCGCCGGGAGGATGAAAACCCCCTTGTCGTGCCCGGGAGAATGGCTGTGCCCTGCTGCTGCCAGCGGCAAAGGAGCCGTGGGAACAGCCAGGCACCGGGGGGGACAAAAGCCTCATCCCACTGCCCCTCCTTGGGCAGCCCTGGTGCTCCCCAGCCCCGAGCCCCCGCCGCAGGCACCCCCTTGCTCCTGGGGCCACCCAGGCCTTGGCAATGTGGCCACTAGTTGCCATTTAATCCGGCCCCAAGTCCCAGGACCCCCCTGCCTGTGATGGGGGCAGGAGGCAGCCCCTTACGCCGCCCCCCAGCCCCCAATCCCGGTAACCCCTCGCTGCAGATCCTCGGCGCGGGACCTGGCCGGCTCCCGGATCGGCGCCTTCTCCTACGGCTCGGGGCTGGCCGCCAGCATGTTCTCCCTCCGCGTCTCGCAGGATGCGGCCCCGGGTGAGCCTCACGGGAGAGGGGGGCTGGGAGGGGAGGGTGGCGAGGGGCTACGGGGCCAGGGCTGCTGGCAATGCCGTCTCACCCGGAGGGTGCCCGCCGCCAGGTTCACCCCTGGATAAGCTGGTTTCCAGCCTGGCCGACCTGCCGGCTCGCCTGGACGCCCGCAAGCGTGTGGCCCCACAGGACTTCGCCGAGATCATGAAGCAGCGGGAGGAGACCCATCACTTGGGTGAGTGGGGCCGGGGGGCCATGACACCTCCCCGCTGGTGTCCCATGGTCCCGCTGAGCATCACCGCCCTCTCCCCGCAGCCAACCACGCTCCCCGCGGCTCCCAGGCGGATCTCTTCCCCGGCACCTGGTACCTGACGCGGGTGGATGCCAAGTACCGCCGGGAATACGCCAGGAAGCCCATCTAGGGGGGACTGGAGCGGTGAGCCCCGGGGAGGGGGATGCTCTCCTCCCCACCGGCACCCCTGCTCACCCCCAAATCCGGGGTTGGCCTCTGCGGGAAACCTCACCTTGGGTGGCCGGGAAGTGGCCCATGGCGCGTCGGGCCCCGGAGCTGGTGGAGACAGCGGCGTTTTCTGCAAACGCCCGGGCGGCACGGGGGAATAAACACGCGGATGAGAGGGGGCAGCAGCCCGGCTCTGGCTCCTGGTCACGAGGGGTCCCCTCCCGCCCCGGGGCCCTTCCCTCAACCACCGTGGGGCTGGATCGCGGTCCCTTGCAGGATTTATCCCATGGGCACCCAACGAAGCCCCCTGCCCCGTTGGACACGTGCCTCAGTACCCTCCATTTCCTCAGGATGGGAGCATGGCCCGACATTTTGGGGGAGCCAAGTAAACAGTTTGGGGGTGGTAGGATGCTGTTTTCCCCGCGACGACGGCAAATTGAAACATCCCCATGGGAAAATGTCGGGGGGGAGGAGGGGGCATGCGACGCGGGGGCTCATGGGAGGGCTCAGCCCCCCTTGGAGCGCTGCCTGCTCTCTGGGCCATGCCCTGGCACGGGACCGTGGCCCGACGGGACCTCGGTGAGGCCACAGCAGCCATGGAGACCTTTGCACCCTTGAGCAAACAGCAGCGGGGCCGGGGGGGGGGGGGGCAGGAGGGACAAAGCCTGCAGGAGCTTTGGGGTCAGGGACAAGGGACCGCACAGAAAAGGCATCACACGCTCGCTTCTCCTGGACCCTTTATTGAGCACGGGGCCACCCCAAGCCCAGCGTGGGGGCCGGGGGAGGCCAGGTGGGATGCTCCCCTAGCTAGGGGAGGGGTCCAGGTGCTGCGGCCATGGGGAGAGCCCTTGCCGGCGGTCGGGGACTACAGGTGGAGCTGGAAGACCTCGGTGACGCGTGGCTTCAGCTCGCCAAGGTCGGACAGGGGGGCTGAGAGCCCCACGACGCTCCACTGCTCCCCTGCCACCATGCCGGAGCTGTGGTAGAACTGGAGCTGGACCCCCACCTTCCCCAGCAGCCCTGGAAAGGAGGAGAGGGGTTAGGGGCTGCAGGCTGCCCTACCGCCCCAGCACCCGGCAGGTAGCAGGGCTCTGCCCACCCCAACACCCCTCAAAACGTCCATGATGCCGTTTCTTTCCCCCACCCCAAGTCCTTTGCTCCAAGCCCCCAACCCTCTGCCCAAGCCCCCCCATCCCCGTCTCTCCATGCAGTATCTGCCCCCTCCCTGCTGCAGCTGGGGCTCAGCTCCAGGGCGGATGTGGGGTCCCCCCCCAGGCTGCCCCCCCTGCTCGGGAGCGACACAGGGAGCTCACCGGTGAGCACAGGTAGCATGCTGGGCTCGGAGGCTTTGACTCTGTAGATGAGGACGGGGCCGGCCAGGGGGGCCGGCTGCTTGAAGGTGGCCCCATTGATCTCCCGCAGCACTGGGGTGCTGCCCTGCACCGTCCCCGTTGCCCGGTGTGGGGTGCCCTGCAGGGCCACCTGCAGCAAGCTGGTGCTGCCATCGGGCTCAGGGGCCATATCGCCATGGGTGGTCGTGACCTGCCGGAGAGATGTGGCTGCTCAGCACCCAGGTCCGCACACAGCAGGGCGCGGGGATGGGATGCCCCCCCAGCCTGAGAGGTGCATTAGCAGCCCCACGGGGCCACCCCGGGCTCATGCTGCTTGGCAGGGAAGGACAGGGTCTGGGTGCACCAGGCTGACTTGTGGAGCCCTGGGTGTCCACGCACCTTCAGCCCAGCCTCCTGGGCCAGCAGCAGGGCGTTCACCAGCGTCACCTCCTTCTGTGCCCCTCCAGCCAGCATGCCCGCGGCCACGGCGGGCGTCAGGTAGGTCCCGGCCTCCCGCAGGGGTGTCCCTGGGGTGCAGGGAGGAGGCAGGCGGTGGATGGGCCGGCAGCAGAGAGGTCAACCCCACACTGGAGCAGCCAGCCTGGGGCTGGTCCTTCCACCCACCCATCCATACACCCATCCCTACTCCCATCCTCTCTCCTGTCCATGTACCCATCCATATACCCATCCGTACCACCACACCTCCGTCCTCCCACCATCCTCCCAACCCGCCATCCAACCACCCTCCCATCCATGCCTCCACCTGGCTGCGCACCCACCCCTCCTCCCACCCACCCCGCCCAGTGGGTCCCCACGCGCCCCTGTGTGCTGGCCACCCATCGGGGTCCCTGTGCACGGGGTGCAGCCTGCCTGGCTCACCTAGGGTGCAGACCTGCACGCTGCCCTGCGTTTGCTTGCCCGTCGAGCGCAGCACCGTGCCCAGGGCCCTGGCCAGGACGATCCAGGGCTTGGTCTGGGGTGCGAAAGCCTTGCTGAGAGCCTGCCCGTTGACCTGCGAGGAAGAGCAGGACGTGCGATGGGAACCCGCCAGCGAGCACACGGGGTCACTCCCAATGCACCCACGCTTTACAGACAGGGAAACTGAGGCAGAGGGCTCAGGTGCCCGGCGGGGGGACTCACTACGCCAGCCAGCCCCTTCCCTGTGGCCATGTCCACAATCTGCATGGCGATCTCCTTGCCGCAGCGGCTCTGCGCCTCCCGCGTGCTGGCACCCAGGTGCGGGCAGCAGATGACATTGGGGTGGTTCACCAGGTCACGGTCCTTCGGCGGCTCCTGCCAACACAGCCCCATCCTGCCGTCAGCCCCCGGCACCCCCCTGGGAGCCCAGGGCAGGCATTTACACCCTCTTTCCTTGCAAGGAGGGGAGCTGGGGAGGGCTGTCCCCGGCTCCGTGGGGTTTGCCAGGCTGCCCTGGCCCGGCTTGGGCAGAGTTAAGGTGATGCTGAGCCGAAGCCAAACTCAGGGGGTCCCTGCAGCCCCACTCACCTGTGTGAAGACATCGAGGGCGGCCCCGCCACACTGCCCTGACCGCAGCGCCCGCAGCAGCGCACCCTCATCCACGATGCCGCCACGGGCGCAGTTCACCACCTGCACGCCGCGGCGGCACTTGGCGAAGGTGCTGTCGTTCAGGAGCCCTGCGGAGGGAGGGAGTGCTGTGAGCAGAGGGGGGCTGCACTGGCTCCCTCTAAACCCCCCCGTGCTGGTGCTTGCCCCGTACCCGTGGTGGAGGGCAGCAGCGGCGTGTGCACCGTGATGAAATCGCAGCGGGGCCAGATCTGCTCCAGCGGCAGCTGCTCCACGCCGAAGGCGGCCGAGGCTTCGGGGGTGATGATGGGGTCATAGCCTATAGTCTGAGGCAGAGTGGACGCTCGCTCCTGCAGCCTGGCATGGTGCTCGCAGCCAGGCCAGGGGGGTGCATGCTCCCCATCGCTCCTCCCTGCCTCGGCTCCTTACCTTCATGCCAAAAGCCTGCATGCGGGTGGCCACCTCCCTGCCGATGCGCCCCAGCCCCAGCACGGCCAGCGTCTTCCCGTTCAGCTCCATGCCCATGTACTAGGGTGCAAAGCAGAGAGTGAATGAGCGCACCCCACACAGGCACCCACCGCCCTGTCCTGCCCGGGGCGCTGCGCCCACCTCCTACCTTCTTACGGTCCCACTTGCCCTCCTTCATGGAGGCAGCTGCCTGGGGGATCTGCCTGAAAGGGGAGGCTGTGGTCAGCGTGGGGGCAGGGGGACACGGGGCGCATGTCCGTCCCCCCATCCTGCCCCGCGCTCACCTGGCCAAGCACAGGATCATCCCGCAGGTGAGTTCGGCGGCGCTGAGGCTGTTCCCAGTGGGCGTGCTGGGGATGGAGAGTGGTGTCACTGGTGTGTCACCCCCCGGGTTGATGCCAGTCTGCACCCCGTGAGGATGGAGACCCGCAGGGTGGTGCCATGGGGTGTCACGGGTGGGGAGGGCACCCTGCTGAAGCCTCCCGTGTCTCCCCAGGAGCGCAGGCAGGGATGTCCCCATGCTCCTGCTCTTACTTCATGACCAGGACACCCTTCCTGGTGGCCGCCTCCACGTCAACATTGTCCACGCCGGTGCCCGCTCTGCCCACCACCTGCAGCCTCTCCGCCGCCGCCAGCACGTCGGCTGTGACTTTGGTGGCCGAGCGGACGATGAGCCCATCACAGTCCTGGGGGTTGGGGACAGACACCACAGCTGGGACCGGGGCCGGGGCTGCGGTCCCAGGGGCTGGCGGGTTGGGGACAGCCGCTGCCGGGGGCCGGGATCCGCCGTGCGAAACCGGCGGGGCTCTTGCATCAGACGGGAGGCGGGGACCGGCCCCGCTGGGCGAGGGGGGTCCGCTGCCACCCGGGACAACCGGATCCCAGCTGAGCCCACCCACGCCCCGAACCACCCGTGGGTGCAGCCCGGCCGCGCTCACCCGGATCTCCCGCAGCAGCTCCTCCTTGCTCAGACCGGGCTTCTCCTGCACCCGGAGGCCGCCGGCCTGCAGGATCTCCCGGCAGCAGGGGTCCAGGCTGTCGCTGATCAGCACCTTCTGCAGCTTCCCCAGCGCCATGGCGGGGCCGGGCCGGGCCGGGCCGGGGGTGCCGGCTCTCTCCGCACGCCGCCGGGAGGCTGCTGCCGCCCGCCCGCCGCGCTAAAAGGGCTGCGAGCGGGGCACGTTTTTCGGGCTCATTGGGTCCCGTCTCCATAATCCCACCTCCTACCCTTCCCCTCCCCGCCCCAGCCCGCCCGGGCCCCTCCACCCCCGCCCCCCGAAGGGAGGGAGGAGGCGGAGGGGAGCGGGACCAGGGCTGTGGCGGGCCCCCCAGCAGCCCCAGAGCAAGGGGGTGTCCCGGCAGGACCCCGCTGCCCCCGGGCCGAGGGGAGCGGGGGGCACCGTGTCCCCAGCCCCGCGCAACGTGGCCGTGCCTCAGTTTCCCTGCCCCGCACATCACAGCACAGCAGAGCGGGAAGGGGACAGTGGTGGCAGCCACGGTGGTGCAGGTGGCTCCCCACAAAGCTGGGGGTGCTGCCAGTAGGGGAGCAGCCCAGCCCCCAGCCCATGGCAAGCCCAACCATATCCCCCCAGCTCACCAGGAATGGGGATTCCCCAGACCCCACAGCCCAGAGGTGAGGCAGTGCCGTGGCCCCTGCTCACCCCCGGCATCGCGCCCACCATTGAGCAATACCCCCGATAAGGGGCCGGGGGCACATGGCCAGCCATGGCCACCAGCTCCCAATGATGTGGGGTGCACAGGAGCCGCCCAGCAAACGCCCTCCATGGGGCAAGAGCCACATGGCTGTGTCCAGTGACCTCGTGGGGGAAGGTGCTGGCCCTTGAGAGGGGACGTCATGGGGACTCCATGGGGCCGGGCACAGCCCGGCATGAGGAATGGCGAGGGATCGTCCAAGGAGGACGTCCCCCTGCTTATGGGGACAAAACCTCACTGTGCAGCTGGACCAGACAGACCATGGGTCCTGCCCAGGGGGGAGCCAGGATCTGGCCCTTCCTTGCCCACCACTTTCCATGCACTTCGGGTGGGCAGCAGGGACACGGTGCTCCCAAGCCAGGTCCTGATGGGACTGAGCCCTTCCCCAGGCTGCGCGTGCCCCAAGCAGCAGGGCTGGACCAAACTGCTCCGTGTGAGACCTGGGGTGGCCCCTGAGGCTGTTAAACCCAGCAGAGCCCAAGTGACGGACCAGCACTGCCAAGGTGTGAGAGCCCAGCGCTATGCACACCCCAGTGCTATCTACCCCCTGGCACTACCTATACCCCGGTGCTACGTACACCGCAGCCCCAGCCAGGGAACAACGGTGACGCCAGAGGGGGGAAAGTCCAGGGCAGCCGACACAGGGCAAGAGATATGGGGTCATGGGCAGCAGCTGGAGAAATCTGCAGCGGGGTCCCGAAATGGCCCCTCGGTGGGACTGTGTGACCGGGGGACAGGGACAGGGCTTCCTCTCCACAGCCTCGCGTGTGGCACGGGTTGGGGGCACCCATGCTGTGGGACGTGCCATGGCTGGGACATGGCCCCACAGCCCCGCTGGCCCTTGGCACAGCCCCGCTGCTGTTAACCATTAAGACCGTGCTCCCTGTGCCGGCACAGCCTGTGTTTACCCAACCCCTCCGTATGTCTTCATGGCCCCTCTCCCACGCGGCGCCTGTGGCCCACTTGTGCGGAGGCCACGCGTGGCCAAGCCACCGCTGCCGCATCATATTTGCCGGCTTTTCCCGGCCGGCTGGTGCCCTCTCCTGGGGAGCAGTGCTGGAAGCACAGCCCCGCTGCACCCCGGCACCTTGTCCCTTGCAGGGGGCCTGCTGGGACGCAGGGGGTGCTGGCAGGGTGGCAGTGCCAGCAGGCATGTCCCACTGCTCCTGGCCCTCCAAGGGAGCCAGCCGGAGAGACTTGAATCTGGTCACTGCCAGTGTCCTGAGGAAGGGCCTCTCGGGATGGCAGGGCCAGGGGGATGGGTGCCAGGGGGACATGGGCTGTGGTGGCCGATGAACCACTGGGATAGAGTCCGGGGGTTAGGGGACACGGCAACCCACCACTGACCCCTGAGGTCCTAGATGGGCTCTGCTTGGTGGCAGGTGTGGGGGCCCCCAGGGGACGGCTGGCCAAGGGGCTGTGGGTGCAGGATGGAGGAGAGTGCTGGGAGGGTGGTCCCTGCAGAGGGGATGGGACTGGGGGAGAGGGCAGGGGCAGCACTGGGACTGGAGTATCAGGCAAGGAAAGGAATTAGGGAGGTCAAAGGGGACTGGGGTTATTGGGGTAGGGGGTGGCAAAGGAGAGGCAAGTGTGCGGGAGATTGGGGGTATTAGGTTGGGATGGTGGGTGTTAAAGAGGGATTGGGGTGATGGTGAGGTCAAGGGGGATCAAGGGTGACAGGGGTGTCCCAGTGAAAGACTGGGAGGTCATGGAAGATTAGAGGGCAAGTGAGGGTGTTGTAGGGCTGGAAGGGTACCCGCGGGCCTCTTGGGGCTCTGGGGGTGACAAGGGGGATTGGGGGTGCCAAGCTGAGATGGAGGCATCCAAGGAAGACCAGGGTGGTAGGGGATGATAAGGAGGACTGGGGGTAACTGAGGTGTCAGGAGGGATGCTTGGGAGTGCCATGGGGGATCTTGGCTAAATGGGGGTCTTTTGGGGTGACTGGGAAATTGGGGGAAGGATTGGGGGGTCAGGGAGGGATCAGGGATGGTGCCTGGGGGACTGAAGGGTGGGGAAGGATTGGGGTTCAGCCCAGAGGGATTGGGGGGAGTGGAGAGTTGGGGGGGGGGGTGGCTGTGTCAGTCGGGGCAGGCTGGCTGCTGGGCGGGGGGACTGGGGAGATGAAGGGAGGGATGAAGAGAGGGGGGCAGAGGGAGGGAGCAGGGAGGGGATGGAGGGAGGGATGGAGCGGGAAAGGAAGGATGGAGGGTCAGAGGGAGGGATGGAGGGAGGGATGGAGCAGGAAAGGAAGGATGGAGGGTCAGAGGGAGGGATGGAGGGAGGGAAGGAAGGATGGAGGGAAGCAGGGATGGATGAAGGATGGAGGCAGGGAGGAGGAGGAGGAGAAGGAGGAGGAGGGGATGCAGCGGCGGGCGGAGCCGGTCGGTGCCGCAGAGCCGCCTCCCCGGCGCACGCTGGGGCGGCCGGCAGCGCCTGCGGAGACCCGCCGGCTCGGCCCGGTGCCGCCCGGTACGGCCGGTGCCCGGCCCGGTGCCGCCTGGTGCCGCCGGTGCCTGGCCCGGGGCAGGATGCGAGCCCCGCGGCGGAGGTGAGGAGCGTGTCCGTGCGTGCCTGTGTCATCCGTGGGTGCGTGTGTCTGTGGGTGATGCGGGTCGGGATGTCCGTATGCCATGGGCACACGTGGGGGCTGCGTGTGCCCGGGACGCCCGTGGGGGCTGTGTGTGCCCACGCCGGGCTGTGGGGATGCCGCAGCAGGTTGAGGCCCAGGTACCAACTGGCATCGGCGTGGCCGGGATGCGGCTGGGATGCGGGTGTGCTCCCTCGAGGCTTGTGGGGCCAGACACTGCCTGTCCCCAACCCCATCCCCCTTGGGCCATGGGTGTCTCCTGCCTGCTGCTGGGGTCCTGCGGGTTGGTGCTGCCGGCGGGGCTACGGGACACCCCGCTTCCAGCTGGGCTGTGGCTTGCCGGGCCCAGCACGGGGTAAACCTGGGAGCGCTGCCGGGCATCCAGGCAAGGGGTTTGGGGGAGCTGCTGGTGTGCGGGAAGGGAATAGGGGCCCATCGTCCAGCACTGGGGGCACACGGGAGTTCGCTGCCCTCTGCCGTGAGGACCCAGGGGTGCCAGGGCAGCATGTGCTGTGCCAAGCAAGAGGCCAGGGGCCGTAGGGTCCTGCAGGGCTGGGCTGGCACCAGCACCTGCACTGGGCCCTCCTTGGAGCACTGGGCAGGTGGGGTTTGCTGGGAGATGCTGGGCCAAGGGAAGGGTGGCCCTGTGGTTCGGGGTGCCGGCGCGGGGACCTTGTCTTGCCCCATCTCCCCAGCCCCGATTGCATCCTCCCTGCTCTTCCCCTGGCTCTGCCCATCCCCAATTCCAGCCTGAGCCGCCGGCCAGACCGTTTGTCCCGGCACCCAGCCAGGGCTGCTGGGCCCCGGGAGCTGTGCCGGCTGCCACGCGTGCGGTGCAGTGCCGGGAGCTGTCCTCGCCAGGAGTGTGGGTAACACCAGCCCCCAGCTCCCCCCGTCCTGCTGTGCTCAATGGAGACCTTGTTGCCGTGCCCTGTGTGCAGGAGGGTGGCTGTGCCGTGTGCCGTGTGCCGTGCACACAGGCCCAGGCGCGCAGGCGGCCGCCGCGGTCGTGGCCGGCTGTCCCCGGCTCCACCTCCCCCGTGGCAGCACTCAGCCCCTGCGGAAACACTTGTGCCGACGAGTCAGCAGGGAGCCGGGCTGTGCCACGCTCAGCATCCCGACCCCGGCACTGAGCCGCCACGCTCGCCTGGCCTTGCCTGGCCCTCGTCACGGCCCCTCTGCCAGCCCGGAGACAGCCGCTGGCACCCGGAGTGGCTGTAGCTGAGCACAGGGGCTGGGGGCTGCCGCCCATCACTCCCTCCATCCCTCTGTCCATCTGTCCGTGGGAGGTGACCCAGCAGCAGGAGGCGGTGAGTTGCCATCGGTGCGCTGAGCGGTGCCGGGTGCTTTGGGGATGTTCTCCCGTGGGGCAGTGGCCACCCTCACGCAGCCCATGTGCCGTGGCCCTGGCAGCCGCCCCTGCGCTCACCCCTCTCCTCGGCGGCACCCAGGAGTGCCGGTGCCGGCAAGCAGCCGCTGTGGCCCTGGTGTGATGCCATGGAGATGCTGTGAGTCAGCGGGTGCTCTGAGTCAGGGCCGCGTGGCACCCCTCGTGCCAGGGCTTGAAGGTACATCAGGGGTGGGAAGTGCTGCCTGCTGGGTGGGGGGGCCTGGGGCTGTGCCCCCCTCCGGCTCTGCACTGCTCCGGCAGCTCTGCTCTGCGCTGCGGGGTAGCATGGCCAGCATGAAAGGGCTCTTGTCCTCCTGCAGCCCCGGCAGCACCGCGCGGCCTCCCCTTTGCAGCAAACAAATTCCCAGTGTTGAGCACACGGACGGGGAGGGGGGGGCCCCCGTCCAGCCCAGCTGGCCATGGCCGTGGCAGAGCCTGGGACTCCTGCTGGCCCAGCGTCCCTGTGGCCCGGCACGGGGCTCCCAGTCCTAATATTGGAGGTGCTGGCTGGGCAGCCAGGCTGCAGGAAAGTGGGTGCTCTGCTTGCTCACCCCAGAGCCTACAGCCAGCCACAGCGCCGGGCTGGTCTTACCTCCGGGTGGCCCCGAGGAGCCCCCATGGCACTGGAGCCACAGGGGTTGGCCACCCTCCTGTCTGGGTTTCACCCCTCTGGGTGTTACGTCTCCTTGGGTGTTGTGCTTCCTCTGGTATTGCACCTCCTCGGGTGTCGCACCCCCAGGTGTCGCACCCCCAGGTGTCGCACCTCCTTGGGTATCGTACTGTGTTTCCATGGGTAGTGTACCTCCGGATATCGCGTCTCCTGGGGTATCAGGCGTTTGGCTGTCATGCCCCCTTGGTTGTTGTGTCTCCGGCTATTATGCTTCTGGGTTTCATGCCTCCTTGGATGTCATGTCACTGGGTATTGTGCCTCTTCGGGTATTTTGCCTCCCGGGCTATCATGCCTTGGGCTATCGTGCCGCTGGGTACTGTGTTTCCTTGACTATTGGGCATCCTTGTGCATCTTGAGTCTGGGTATCGTGGCTCCTCGGATGTTTTGCCTCTGGGTATCGCATCTCTGGGTATCATGCCTCCTGCGTATCGGTCCCCCTGGGGTGTCATGCCTCCAGAGATCGTGCCTCTTGGATATTGTGCCTCTGGGTACCACGTCTCCTCGGGTGTCATGCCTTTGGGTATTGTACTTCTGGGTCTTGTGCTTCCTTGGATGTCATGCCTCTGGGTACAGCGCCTCTGGGTACTGCACTTCTGGATACTGTGCCTCCATGTACTGTGCCCCTGGGTAATGTGCCTCTGGGTACTGTGCCCCTGGGTATCATGCCTCTGGGTATCGTGCCGGTTATGGTGCCTGGCAGGGCACAGGGCCACGCCTGGCCAGTGCTGGTGTGTTTAAAGCCATCATGCCTCAGTTTCCCCTCATGGCGGGTTGTTGGTACAGGGGCGTGACACCCCGCAGCTGCCTGCCCCTGCTCCCTCCCAGGCTGGCAGTGCTGTGTCCCCTGCCTGTGAGGTGCCGGTGTGCTGTCCCCAGCTCAGGGCGCAAGGTCCCAGGGCCCCCGCCATGGTCTGTGCTGTAGGGACCTGCTGGCCCTGCCCTGCCGTCGGGGCACATCATCATGCACATGGGCAGGGCACTGGGGTAAGTGCCACCACCCCACTCGCAGGACCCCACCAAAAAGCTGTCATACTGGGATTAGAAAATAAATACTCCGGTTTTTTTTTAAGGAAAAGAATCTGGGGTTTTTATTTGTGGGTTGTTTTTGTTTTCTTTCTTTTAAATCATGAAGTGACTCACGCTTCTGTGCTGAAAATAAACCTGATTGCGGCTGCGGTGGGGAGCTGGTGAGCTGCGATAGCACGGAGCCGGGGGCCCCTTGGAGAGCGGCCGGGGCCAGCCCTGCCTTAGGCAGCCCCTGCTCGCTGCCAGCACCCAGACCCCCTCCCCGGGGCCGCGGGGGGCTGCTGCGGGGGCTCAGGTGGCCCTGCCAGGGCTGCTAATGGGGCTAAAGTGCTCCTCAGGGGGCACCGCCATCTGCACGGCCCCCGGGGTGTCGTGTCTTTGCACTTAGAGCAGATGCCTCCCGGCTGCGGGAACACACACGGGCACTCCCACGTGTGCACAGACGCCCGTGTGCCCCTCTGCACGCACGCACAGGGGTGCATACCCCCCACTCCATGCACGCCCACGGATGTACAGGGGTTTTTCCTTGCCTGGAGTTCACCCCCCGCCCCGGGCAGGCTTTTGCGTGACCGTTTGATGTCGGGAGCTCGCCCCGCCGTGCCCCCCCGGTGCCGCACCAGCCACACACGACCCCCCGGGGTGGGGGAGAGGCAGCAGCCGATGGGCAGAGGCTTTGGTAAAATCCCCCACCACCCTCCCTGGCCCCTCTGGCACAGCAGCTGGGTGGTGCGTGGGGGCCCTGGGGGCTGGACCCCCTATGCCTTGCGTGACGTGGCCATGTGCTCCTCTCCGCAGGGACCCCCGCAGTGGTGACGGGCCGCCCGTGCTCCCCGAAGCCAGCCGCATGGCGGGTAAGACACCCCGAGAGCCCCCCCGTACCCTGCGTGCCCCGGCCCCGTGCCCCGCTGAGGGTGATGTGCCGGGGCTCAGCGCCCCGGCAGTGTGCATCACCCCAGGGGATGGCCAGGGGCTTGCCGAGCCCGAGGCATCCTGGTGTCCCTCCCAGCGACATCTTGGGGGCAGGTGGTGTGCGGAGCAGCCGCTTTGCTCGTCTGACTGCCGCTCGCCCTCGCTCCCTCCCAGCTTCCCAAGATGGGCCGTGGCCTGAGGGCGACGAGGACGCCTCGCCGGCCGAGCTGGGGGGGTCCCATGTCTCCCCGGCTACTCAGCCCCAGCCTGGCCCCTTGGTGCAGCCGTGTCTCCTCCAGGACCTAGAGATGGGTCCCCTCACCCAGACGCAGACCCTGCGGGACTTCGAGCAGGTGAGACCGCGGGGTGCCGGGACCCCCCATGGCACCGCCAGGACCCCACCAGCACCGCCGGATGCTTGCAAGATCCCCTGGGTGCAGCAGTGGGGTGCGGAGGGCAGGAGGGGGATGTGCGACAGGCGGTGGTGGGACGGGGAGAGGGGGCTCAGCCCCCCCGGGCGCCACGCTCCCCCTCGCCGCCCTCCTGGCTGAGGCGCGCGGGGGCCGCCGGGGCTCGGGTTTCACCACCCGCCCGTCCCCACCGTCCCGCTCCGGCGATTCCTCAAATAGCTCCGGGAGGCGAAAAAAAAAAAGGAAAGAGGCCGCGGCGGGGACAGCGGTGGGAGCTGCAGGCGGGCAGGGACCCCGGGCCGTGTCCCCGGCGGCGCCATGTGAGGGGTGCCGGGATGCCCCCCCCATGGAGCGCCGGCCATGGCTAACGGGTACCGCACGCTCTCCCAGCACCTCAACGACCTTAAGAAGGAGAATTTCAGCCTCAAGCTGCGCATCTACTTTCTGGAGGAGCGCGTCCAGCAGAAGGGCGAGGGCAGCCGGGATGATGTCTACCGGCGGGTGAGCGCCCTGGGCGATGGGTGCCCGATGGGGGTTTCCCTCCCGATGCCCCCCCTTTCCGGGAGGAGATGGGGCCAGGGGAGTGCAGCTGGTAGGGACGTCAGGGAGGGGATCAGGCACGGCACTGGGGCTGGGGGAGCTGCTGTGCGGGAGTTTGCCCCTTGCTGCCTTTGACCAGAGTGGGGAGAGGGTCGGGGAGGATGTCCCCAGCCCGGTGGGGTGCCCAGGGTGGGTGGCGGTGCCAGTTTGGGTGCAGAGAGATGGAGCGGGTACACCCCGTCCCAGCACCGGTGGGCTAAAATACCACCCGTGCCGTTCAGTACCAGGAGCACCCGAAGCCCTGCCGTGGGGTGGGGGACCCCCATGCCACCTCTGATGCATTCCCGTGGGCAGCGGCACTGGGGGGTCTGGGCAAACGTGGGGGCATCCTACCCGCCTGCCTCCTGCCCTGCAGAACATTGAGCTGAAGGTGGAGGTGGAGAGCCTGAAGCGGGAGCTGCAGGAGAAGCAACAAGCCCTGGACAACACATGGTGAGTGGGGCCCCCCAAGCCCCTCGCCCTGGGGCGGACGTGGCACCCATGCACCGTCTGCGGCGCTTGCGTGGGCATGGGGGACGGGGGTTGTCTGCCTGCACCCTGCCCACAGCAGGTAGCGCAGGGTTTTGCAATGGGGCTGGAGGGGTTTGCAATGGGGCCGGGCACCCATGGGGCTCCTCTTACAGCCCCGGCGCCAGCCAAAAATAAAGGGCAGCACCTGTTTGGTGGGGGAGGGCAGCGCTGTGCCCGGGGGCCATGGCGCGGGTGCAGGGGGAGCCCCTGGTTTCGGGAGCGTGCGGGGACTGCTTTGGTGGTTCAGAGCCTGAGCATGACCTGGTGCTGCCGGAGGAGCCGTGTCCCCAGGGCAGCGGGGCTGGGAGGTGACAGTACGCTTTGCCCGGGTGTCCTGCAGGAACAGCACCCACGGCATGGGGGGAGCTGGGCTGGGGGCACCCAGGGTGGCATGGCTTGCCCAGCCCAGATGGTTTGGGGTGGGGGCCTTTGCAAAGGGAGGCCATGCTGTGCCATGGCATGCCATGCTATGCCACGCCATGCCATGCCATGTCATGCCGCACCCTGCCAAGCCATGCCATCCTGTGCCATGCCATCCTGTGCCATGCCATGTCATGCCATGCCATGCAGTGCCATGCCATGCCATGTTGTGAGATGCCATGCCATGCCATACCATGCTGTGCCACATTGTGCTGTGCCATACCATGCTGTGCCATGCTATGCCATGCCATGCCATGCTGTGCCATGCTATGCCGTGCCATGCCATGCCATGCTGTGCCTGGCAGGGTGGCCGCGGAGAACCAGACGACCCGCAGCCAGGCAGCGCTCCGGCAGCAGTATGAGGAGCGGCAGCGGGAGTCGGAGCACGTCTACGAGCTCCTGGACAACAAGATCCAGCTCCTGCAGGAGGTGAGCCCAGGGGTGGTGGGGGCTGAGGCAGACTGGGGGACGGTGCCTGGGGACTCACCCCGCTGCCGCACAGGAGGCCAGGCTGGCACGGAGTGAGGCCGAGCAGGCCACGGCACTTGCCAGAGCCGAGGCGGAGCGGTGCCAGGAGCTGGCAGGGAAGCTGAAGGAAGCTGCGAGGACGAAGGAGGAGGACAGAAGCGATGATGGCTGCGGCGCCAAGGCTCAGAGGTGGGTGCCCAGGACCTGTCCTCTCTGTGCTGCCAGCCTGTGCCCTGTGCTGGTCCTTGGGGACTACCAAGGGGCTGCTGCTGTGTAGGGCTGGGCAGCTGCGGGCATCAAGGGGGGTGGAGGGGTCACTCCAAGGGGAGAGAGCCGGGCTGTGGGGGAGAGGACCATGCTGAGCATCCCCCACCCTCCCCTCCCTCGCAGGAGGATCGAAGAGCTGACCCAAGAGCTGGCCGCCAGCAAACAGCTTGTGGAGACGCTGTCAGCTGAGAACCGCAACCTGCAGCAGCGCCTGGAGGAGCCCCCAGACGCGGGGGGGCAGGTGGGTGTGCAGGCGTGGGGGACCCCAGCCCGGCACCCCGGGAAGGAGCGTACTCGCCCAGGGCTCATCTGGCAGTTGTCATCCCTGTCCCCTTCTGGGGCTGTGGCCAGGGCTGTGCCACGTCCAGCCTGGCAGCATCAGGCGTTTTGCACGTCTGTACCGTGGTGCTGGGGGAGCGGGGGGGCCGGGAGGACCTGGTGCGTGGTGTCGGGGGAGAGGCCACCAGCCTGCGCAGTCCTTCTGCGGGTGTCAGTGCCGCCTGCGCCTGCCTGCCGTTTAAATCCCAGGTCTTAAAATACCCTCGGCAGCCCGGCATGGTGCCAGGTGGGATTTCGGGGCTGCAAGGGATCAGAGCACCATGTTCCTGGCAGCCACACAGCTCTGGCCATGCTACGTCTTGGTGGCACAGCACTGTCCCCAGCAGCCATGGCCATCAGTGCATGAGCTGCCCATGTGGTGGTCCTGCTGGGGGACCCGGTGTGTGCCCACAGGGTGGCACGGGGGGCCGTGCAGGTACTGGTGCACGGGTGCTGGTGGCCTAGTGCTGTGGGGATGTGCCCCCCGGGGTGCTGCCTGCTGGGCCTGGGCACTGGGGCTGGGCATTGGCACTGGCATTGGCACTGGCATTGGCACTGGGCACTGGCACTGGGGTGGGGACCTGGTGCTGGGCTAGACACTGGCACTGGGGACAGGCAGTAGTGGGGGGCGCGGACACTGGGGCTGGGCACTGCCATTGGGGCTGGGCGCCTGGCACAGGCCCTGAACTGTCGCTGTCGCTGTCGCTGTCGCTGTCCCCGGCACTGCGCTGTGCCAGCCCCACGTGTGCCCGGGGCGGGCCGCGAGCAACCACCGCGCATGCGCAACTTCCGGGCGTGGCGACTACAAATCCCGGCAGGCGCTGCGGCCGCCGCGCACGCGTGGCGCTGTCGTCCGCCGCCATCTTGAAATCTGAGCCACAAGCCGGGCGCCGCCGTGGCAGGAGCATCCTCGGCGGCGGGGGGAGGCGGAGCGGCGGGGCCTGTGGGGCAGGGGGGCAGCCCGGGGTGAGGGGCAGCCCCGGGGAAGGGGGGCAGTGAGGAGAGAGGGGACAGCCTCGAAGGGGGGGAGCTGTGAGGAGAGGGGCGGGGGGCAGCGAAGCGGGGGGGGCGGGGGGGCAGCGGAGGGGCAGCCCGGAGAGGGGGTCCAGCCCTGGTGTGGTTGGGCTGAGATGTGAAGAAGATGTTGTAGGGTGGGATGTTTCTATAGCATCAGGAGTCCCAGCATGTCACCCTTCTAAAAAGGGGGGATTGGTGGGATGAGAAGTGCGGGTGGGCTCAGGGCTTGAGGGAGCTGTGCCCCAGGAGATGTGCTGAGTGAGCGGTAGAGGCCTCAGGAAGGTCTCCTGAGAACCCGCAGAAGTAGGTTTGGGTGCTGGTCAGGTGGGAGGATGAAGGAAACCTGCCGGATCTGCGCCCGGGAGCTGTGCGGCAACCAGCGGCGATGGATCTTCCACACGGCGGCCAAGCTGAACCTCCAGGTGCTGCTCTCCCACGTCCTGGGCAGGGAGCTGTGCCGGGATGGCAAATCCGAGTTCGCTTGCAGCAAGTGTGCCTTCATGCTGGACCGCATCTACAGGTTCGACACCGTCATCGCGCGCATCGAAGCCCTGTCCATCGAGCGCCTGCAGAAACTGCTGCTGGAGAAAGACCGCCTCAAGTTCTGCATAGCAAGCATGTACCGCAGGAACAACGAAGACTCTAGCACAGATGACAGACCTGGGGATGGGACTGTGGACCTTTCTAATCTGCCTGATGTACGGTATGCTGCCCTCCTTCAGGAGGACTTTGCTTATTCTGGGTATGAATATTGGACGGATCAAGAAGAGCACAGCTTGGAGCCACACAGTTGCCATGCTTCAGAGGGAGCGAGTAACCGCCCACGGCGCTGCCGTGGCTGTGCTGCGCTGCGGGTGGCCGATGCCGACTACGAAGCGATTTGCAAAGTGCCACGAAAGGTGGCCAGAAGCATCTCCTGCGGGCTGTCCAGCCGGTGGTCAGCCAGCATGGGCAACGAGGAGTCATCTGTGTGCGACGCAGCAGAGTCCGCCAGCGCCAGAGGGCCTGTGGATGGGGAAAACATGGAGGAAGGCACGCCTGTGTCCTCTGTTGAGTCCCTGGACACGACCGTGGAGGCAAGCCCTCCACAGCAGAAGGATGAAGATGCAGATAAGGGGGTGAAAGGGAATGGGAAATGTGATGATTTTTCAGATGACCGCATGACCCCAAACTCTTCGCTGAGCGGGAACAGGCTGGAGCTGGCCCTCAGCTTAATCAAGGCTTTGGACTACAAACCCCTTCAGAGCCCCCGAGGCAGCAGGCTACCTATTCCTGTCAAGTCCAGCTTGCCCCCTCCCAAGCTCAGCCGTGACTTGGCAGATGGCAGCGCTTCTGCTGGCTTAGTGTGTGCTGGTTCTGCCTTCCTGAACGCAGACAGAAAATCCTTTTCCAGAGCTCCTTTGGGTCTTCCCCTGGAGATTTCTGAACTGCAGGAGCTGTGGGACGACCTCTGTGAGGATTATATGCCGCTGCGGGTACAGGTAGAGGTCATTGTGCCGCTGTTCGATTGAGCAGCGTCCCTGCGGCCCGACACTGAGCCCACTAGGGATTCTTCTGTGCTGAGATAATACAGATAGCCATGTGTCGCTGAACCCAGGGCTAAGAATAGGCAGCTCGGTCCTTTTTAGGTGTGCTGCCTCTCTCCTCTGTCATTCTCCTGTCGTCTGTTTCCTCCTTGTGTTCTGGGAAATTAACCTTCCCCGCCGCCATCAGCTCTCCCTGCGAGTGCAGCCTGCTAGATGGGTCTAAGCTCTTCGCATGCTTTGTCATTTTTCTGCTGAGAAAACACCAGTTTCACTTTAGCTTTCTCTTTAAGAAGTCAGTGTGACTTTTACCCACGACCAAAGGCAGTGTTTTAAGCTTCTGGGCATGTGTTTTCCAGCAAATGTGTTTTCTTTGTGCCTGGGTAATGGTTCAGTGTCAGGAACGCCTGCCTCTGCAGATCAGGCCTCCAACCTGCCTAACATGCAGATCCGTGCAGGGATCTGTGGCGCGTGCCCTGAGGAAAAGGTGTTTCCCTTGCAGGTGGATTTGTACAAGACAATAACTTTAGGGTTGGTATTCTAGATAATTGGTTTATTTTCTGATCCTTTGAAAACATTCATCAATTAACGGCAGGTGTTGCTGGGAGGCGATGAAAGCTCCTGCTTTCACAGGACTTCCTGGTGCTGTTCTCTGCCTCGATGGTAGTCCTCGTGTAGCTCTGGATTGCCTCTGTTTTGCTGGCTTTAATGAAATCTTCATTAGTATGCAGTCAAAAAGCTGAACTTGTAACGCCTTTACCGCTTTCCTTAATGAATAGAAGGCCTCAGTCAGCTTCAATTCAGGAATATCCATGTCAGCCTAATTGCATTCCCATTAGCAGCCTTAGTGCTGTTTAATGCTCTAGATAGCCCGGGGGATTAGAAAAATGCTTGTTTATTACTATGGCAACTGTAGCTGTGCTGAATTACGCTTCCTATTCAGCCAGCACTGCTTGCTGTCCCATCTGCTCGGGCGTTTCCCAGAGCTGCGTGATTTTCGCATAAAAACCTGCTCAAGAGATGATGCTAGGGAGGAAGTGGAAAAAACTCATTTTCATCTGGTGCACAAAGGCAGCCTCCGACTGAAGATGTGAAGCAGAGCATTGCTGCTTCTATAGTCTGTGTTGCTTGCTACTAATTTTCACTGGGATATATTTACAGCATAAAAATAGGCTTTCTCTTAACAGAACGTGGTGCAATCAATGTGGCGCGTTTACGGCTTGGCTTTGTGTTATGCGTCGCCATCCTGCTCTTGGAACTGCTTTAGAGGAGTTTCTCCAGCCTCTGCCACCTGACCGTCCCTGCCAGGAATTCATCCTGCAGGATTTTTTACTGCCTGTTTCTTGCCGTGGCAGCAGCAATTGTGGTCTTTGGTGCAAGGTCTGGCAGAAGGGGGAAAGTGCTTAATCCTGTGGATGGCGTTAACAGCAAAAATGAGAAGTTTTGTGCAGCTAGTAAACTAAATGGTTCTTGTATAAATGATTTTTCTTTCTCTTTGTACGAGCAACACTCTTTCTAAAAGTCAGGTACTGCTGTCCAGCGATTCATATGCATAAATGCCTTTCTGGTAACGTGAAAGGAATATAAAGGATATATAGGACCACAATTCCCTTATTGCTTTTGGGAAACTGCAGTTCTCCTTTAAATTTACTGCTGTAAGCTATAATGACCGAGAGATCTGGTGTCAGGGCATGTGATCTCGTAAGTACTGTCTTCCTGGGCATTTTCTGGAACCAACAATTCTTCTTCTTCATCACCACAGCCCCGGAAAATGCCTCCAAACCCAGCCTTCGTCAGACATGCACTTGCAGCTGCCTGCAGTGCTGTGCTGGCAGCGAGGGAAGCGCTGCCCTACGGAGAGCCACTGTGCTGGGCAGATGCAAGCTTGGCAGGCTTAGATAATGCTGTGATTATTATTATTTTTAAAGAAGTGTTCTGTCTAGGTTAGTGTGTGCTGACATTGCTGGAGCTGTACTGAGGAGAGATTGTCAGTAAAATGCTGATGTAGGAAAAACTGCTGGGGAGCCGTGCTCCTCCTTGTATGAGGGAGGCAGCTTGGGCTTTGTGACTTTGGACTCTGGAGCTGGCTCTACCTTTCCCTTCCCTGCTCTTAACTCTTTGCAGGCTTTTTGCTTGCTTATTTTTCTTCGGAATGTGCAAATTGTGAGGAAAGGTGTGTTTTCCTTTTTTTTCTTTTTTTCTTCTTCTCTGTTTTCTTTTCATCAACCGTTTTCAAAATATCTGCTGTGTGAGAGATTCCAGCAGCTCTTCCTGTCTGATCTGAAGCCTTCTTGGCTGGGCAAGTTTGAAATTACTTGCTGTGACTGTTTAAGGTTTCACTAAAATCTTAAGAAAACATCAGGGTAAAGGGAAGCATGGCTTCTGTATGGAAGCTTCTGTATGTGAGAGGCAATGCACAGGCCCGGGGGAGCTCCCCTGCGCTGCCTGCCTTTCCCAGAGATGGTGTTTCTGTGGCTGCTGAAGATGAGGATTCAATCTGACAGGGCTAATCAGAGTCGACTGTTGTTCTCTCTGCGCTGGGCTGCCTTGAGCTGGTGCTCCTGTGTGCGCTCTGAAAAACTCTGCTGTGTTCTCATAGCCTCTGTGCTGCAACCCTGCACTTGCCAGGACTCCCACTTGAAACTTACACCAGTACAATTCATCCCGTATCGCTGGTAATATTCAGGAATACTTAACGAGTCCTGGAGTGGGGTGGGTGGGTGGTTTGAATGCTGCTCTCAGGAGTTGACAGCTCACTAGGTGGAAGGTAGCATAAAAGTAAGAAAGGGTGACAAGGGATTAGTGTGTGCTCAGCCAGCAGCGTCTGGCAGGCCACGTGTCAGAAAGCAGGCTGTTTCCATTCTCAATAAATGGGTATGTGTCATGAAAAAAAATCTCAGCTGTGGCATTGAATTTGCTACGGCTTGTGGAGGTGCAGGGAGCTGTGAAGGGTGCTGGAGCACGAGGAGCTGTGAAGGAGAGCCCAGAGAATCACAAGTGGAGGGGTTCAGAGCGGGGGGTGACTGCCAGGCCACGACAGGAGGGTAGCTGGTGGGAAGGACTGAAGATTGTGGGCTTGGTTAGGAAGTGGAAGCTTGGCAGAACGTGGGAAAGAGTTTGATTTCGTGCTGGCTTTGTTTTGAAGCCGCCAGCAGGGTACGAAGGAAGGAGAGAGGTTTCAGAGACATGGCTTGGGTGAGAGGAGCAGATCCATCAATCAGCCTGCAGACAGTGATTAGAGCCAGACAGGCTGCTGGGCTCACGGTATGGGAGTGAGGAGAGACAGGGAGCCCAACCAGAGCCTCGGGGCAGCAGGGAACTTCTGGCAGGTCAGGCAGAGAGCTGCCAGGTGCCAGCCTGCCACCCAGGTGAAGGGAGACATGGGCAGCATGATGTTTTGGAGGCAATTAGAAAAGCACAATGGGGCATGTTTAAGCCCATGCTGCAAGGTCTCTGAGGGCTGACAGCTGAATAGAAGAAGCCAGTGCAAGACTTGAACCATTTCTCTCTTCTCCTCCCCCCCCCCCCCCCCCCCCCCCGAATTTGCAGGATGAATGTCAGCAGCCGGCTCCAGGTAACCCTGCAGCAGGGGAGCACGTGTCCGATCTGTGTGTTGCAGAGCTGCAGGGCAAAATCCAGCAATTTGAAGCTGCCAACAAGGTATTTCTTCATGAACAGCAAATTCAGTGCCCAGTGAGTCTGATGTAGTTAGTATTGGAGGGTGCCTCCTAGCCTGGCCAGCGGCAGGCATCTCCGTCTCTGTTCCAGCAGGGGTGTGTGTGCTGACATATGATTCTCAGTGCTGTTGTCTGCCAGCTTGAGTTAAAAGCATTTACTTTTTCCTGCAGCTGTGCTGTGTAAATTTTCCATATTTATTTTTGCAAACCATTATTTTGGAAGAACTTCCCACTTGCCTGGTGAGCCCTCTGGGAGCTAGTGAAGGAGAGATGCACAGGGCTATTTCCCTGTCTCTTGGATTTGCATGGGCTGAGCCTGGTGCAGGAGGGGAGGGCACCTGCCTTTTGAGACAGCTGCCTTCCTTTTTGCAAGCAGTAAGGGAGATCAGCGCAGAGGGGATCCTGTTTTCATTTCGATTTAAAGGCTTTCTTAGGAAAGAAACATGCAGCTGAGTTGTCTTGTGGCAGATTAAATTCAACACGTGTTGTGAGAGGTTGATGTTCTTAGTTATGCTCTTGAACTCTAAGGTAAATTATACGCACTGGAAAAACAGAGGGATTAAATGAGAAAAAACATCGGGATGGGATCTTTATTTAAATCTGGGGACAGCTGTAAGCTGTTGGAGCTGCCTGGACCACAAAGGTTGACAGAGAAGTAAAGAGGCCCAAGGCCCAGTAAATGCAGTTGGAAGTGTTTAAATAGTTTAGGGGGAGTGTCTCGTAGAGAAGAGATAACATGACAGGTGTGTAAACTAGTAAGCATTGAGGGGAAATCATGTGGCAGCACCAGCTTCTTAAGAAATTGAGGCTTGAGTAAGTTCCGAGGAAGATGCATATAATCCAGGACTAAGAATGCCATCAGGCAGCATATTTAGAAATGCTAACAAGCAGTTGCTTAAATGCACAACGTGCGCTGCGTCATGAACATTATGGTGAAAGCAGAGAACTGTCCTAAAACTGTTTGAGATGATAGTCTCTTCAGGGTGAAAAAGTCTAAGGCAAAAGTTCCTCAGGTTGTAAACCAGCCACTGGCTAGACTTTGTTGTGCTGAAGCCAGAAGTTGAGGCTAAATAAGCCACTGATCTGATCAAATGTAGAATTACCTAGACAAGCAACTGCTGCAAGAGTGCCTGGGTGGACAAAGGAGACGGTAAGAGAAGGGGCTGGAAGATTGTAAAGGGGCAGTTGCAGTGCTCTGGAGAACCTCAGAAGTAAAGGAGATAGTTTTTAGAATGTGTAGCTTCTCCATGTTGTTTTTTTTTTTTTCTTCAGACCTCTTGGGGGGAGGGCGGGTTGGGGCTGAAGCCCTTTCCTCTTAAGGGAACAGAAACAAGTGATAGAAACCGGGAGGGCTGCTGGGCAGTCCAAGCAAGTATGTGGGAGGCAGTATGATGTGTGACCCCAAGCCTGGAACCTCCACCCTGCACATGGGGGCTGCATTGGAGGGACCAGAAGCACTGGAACAGTCCCGTGGAGGGACTGAAGGCTTTGTGTTTACTCACCAGTCTCCACCCAGCTCAAACAGTATTTACAGACTCTAGAGGGAGCCACATTGATCTTGATCTGGTGAACAGCTGGGCCGTATGGACTTGAGTAAGGAGTGGAGGGAGTCCTAAGGGTGTTTATGTAGAGCATTAGGCAGGATTGAAAAAAAAACATATTTCTATCTTCAGTTGTTACAGGAAAAGCTGAATGAATTGAATTTTGAATTAAAATCTGTCCAAGAAACATCACAGAGGCAAGATCGTACAATCCAGAGTCTGAATGAGGCCCTGAAGAGCAAAGAGAGTAAGGTAATAGTGGTAATAGTTTTGGGTGGACAGGGTGGTGCTCACCGAAAGAGGAAAGTGTGCTAGCCCTGTAGGCAGTGACTGAAAAGGAATGCTTAAACCATTGCTAGGCATCCTGGATCTCATTAAATTTTTCTTGCGAAGCTCTTACTTTTGTGCGATGCTGATACGTGTCATAATCCACGCTGGAGGCTTGGGTTGGGAGGGTTTGTGCTTGGTTTGCCAATGACTGGGCTTCCTATCCTTTGACTCATAGACAGAAGAGCTGTACCATATCATCGAAGGGCAGAATGAGACAATGGCCAAGCTGCGGGACATGTTACACAGAAGCCATCTGGGACAGTGGCAGGTATGTCTCTGACAAATGTCAAATACATCAGGTTTCGTTCTGCAGGGATCCTGATTTTTAAATCCCTCTCATGAAGTGAATCTTTGAGTTTCTCTGCTTCCCACTCTTGTTAGATGTCAGAGAGTCCACTCTCATCTCAGGAGCAGCAAATGTCACTGCTGGATCTTCAGAACACGCTTTTCTGCACCAAGCTGGAGGTGCAGAAACTGAAAAGAGCTCAGCGCCAGAAAGAGCATCAACTGGCTGAAGCCAGGAAAGCAACCCAGCTCCTAGAGACCATGGTGCATGAGGAAGAGCAGCAGAAAGAGGCAACCTGGAAACACAACCAGGTACGACAAGCACTTAGCCTGGAAGTCTCTGGGTTTACATGACTTAAGAAGCACTGAGTAGTCAGTACTCTGCTCTCATTATCATTTCTGCCTGCATCAGTCTGGGCACACTTGGCTAACCCCTTGTCACATGTGGCAGGGAGAATTCTCCAGCCTCCTTAGCTTCATATCTGAGGACTTAGAATCAGCAAAGACACTTGATAGTCGGTCTGTTGTCACTTGTGTGTCTTTGGCTGGTGCAAATGTCCCATCTCTTTTTGTGATGTTACAAAGTTAATGTCCACTGCTGCACAGGTTAGCTGTGATTGACTGTAAAGCTCTGCTTGTGGCCAGAGCAAGGGGTTTAGATGGATGGATACCCTGGGAAATGAAATAAATTCAAACTTCATCACCATGAAAGTGTGCTTTGAGATGCGAAAGCTGTAGTATTGCAGAGCATTTTTGGCTCTTCCCACAGCCCTTGTTGCTCTTGGCTTCCTCAGGTTGGCCTGCTGTTTACAGGTCTGTTGAGGATTGACTGCCAGGGTATGTACTTTTCCCTCGCAGGAGCTGCGTGCTGTGGTACAGCAGCTGCAGGCAGAGCTGCAGGACAAGGCGCAGCAGCTCCAGACTATGGAATGGGAGAAATGCCGTGAGCTGCAGGCCCAGGAGCAGAGAGTTCAGTGTTTGAGTCAGCGTCTGGCTCGCAAGGAACAGCTTCTGCAGGTGAGATGCAAAAAGATTCAAGTTGAGCATAACTAGCCCTGGCCCCTGCTCCTCCTTTGGTATTTGGCAATGCAAAACTCAGTCTGTAGCTTTCGCGCATGCCCTTCAAAGAAGGGAAGGAGAGAGATGCTTCTGGGGTCCCAAGATGAGGAAGAAGGCCCCGGTATCTGAGTACCTCAGCAATTGCCTGGCACTAGTCAACCAGCCCCAGGTGCTGGGACTCTACCACCCTTTAATGTCGGGGGTAGAGCAAGTGTAGGGTGGAGGTAGTTAGCCCTGATTCTCCTGTGCTGCTCTCTGGGGGGGTTCTGGACTGACAGTTGTACTAGGGGTGTGTGTGTGTGTGTGACCTCTAGGAATCGAGGGAGCTTCTGCAATGCCAGCAAGGCTTGGACAAGAGCCCTGCAGCCATGAATGTCATGTTGGAGAAACTGCAACAGCGAGTCAGCGATAGGGATGCTGCTCTGGAGGTGAGCACTCTCTGTTGGTGATGTCTCAGTTTTCCCTGGGGCTCAGCCTTTGGGCTACCATTAGCGGTGCAGCCCAAGGCTGACCCCAGGGGTGACCATGTCTTCCACATGCTCTTTGTGGCTCAGCCTTCCAGTGTCCTCTGGAAGGGAGAGCTGAGGTGCCCCACAAAGCGAGTGGTGGGCTACCTCTACCCCATTTTGAGTGATCACCCCCTCTCACCCTAGCGAGCAGTAGATGAGAAGTTCT